>NC_064243.1:106524583-106828854 GCF_003254725.2 Canis lupus dingo
AGAAAATACAGAACACTTCCACACCCCAGGAAGTTACCTTTACAATGCCTACCTCCTTCCCCATAACCCTACCCCGAGCAACTACTGTTCTGATTTTTATCACCATAGACGAGTTTTGTGTGTTATAGACCTTTTTATAAATGGAATCCTAGTGTGGGCTGATCTTTTGTGTCTGGTTTCCTTCACTCCGTGAGATGCTTTTGATTCTCATCCATGTTATTGTATGAGTCAGTAGTTTGTTCTGTGTACCATTCCACTGTAGGGATGTAGCCATGGGCTTACTCTTTTTCTGTGGGTGGACACCTGGCATATTTGCAGTTTGGGACTATTGTGAAGAAAGCTGCTATCAAAATTCTTATACCAGCCTTTTTGCAGGCATATGTTTTTATTTCTCTTGAGTGGAACTTCTCAGTCATGGAGTTGGTGTGAGTTTAATTTAGAAGAAAATGCTAGACCTTTCCCCACGGTGACTGTATTAAGCTTGCTGTTGCTGCTGTGACAAATTCCCATGAACTCAGGGCACCTGGGTGGCTCAGGGTTTGAGTGTCTGCCTTCAGCTCAGGGCATGATCCCAGGGTCCTAGGATCAAGTCCCGCATCCGGCTCCCTGCATGGAGCCTGCTTCTTCTTCCTCTGCCTATGTCTCTGTCTCTCAGTCTGTGTCTCTCATGAATAAATAAATAAAATCTTTTTAAAAAAGATTTCTACAAACTCAGCAGCTTAAAACAGCATAAATTTATTACCTTCTAGATCGGGAGGTCAGATGTCTGAGGTGGGTCTTACAGGTCTAAAATCCAGGTACCATCAGAACCCCTTCCAGGAGGTTGTCAGGGAGAATTCATTTCTAGCCCTTTGCAGCTTCTCAAGGCTGTTTTCATTCCATGGCTTGTGACCTGACCATTGCAACCTCTGTGTCGGCTGGCACATCTCTGACTCTAACCTTCCCACCTCCCTCTTATGAAGACTCTTGTGATAGTACCCAAGACAATCTCCAGGGTGATATCCAGGATAATTTCACCAGCTCAAGACCCATATTTAATCTCATCCACAAAGTCCCTTTTGCCATGTAATCAGATGTTCACAGGTTCTGGAGATTAGGATGTAGATATCTGTCTTATTAGATTATTATTATTAGATATTATTAAATGATTACATATCATTGTGATTAGTTTAGACTGAACGAAATGCTTGCTTTTTATTTATTAATTTTTAAAAGATTTTCTGTATTTATTCATGAGAGACACACCAAGAGAGGCAGAGACATAGGCAGAGGGAGAAGCAGGCTCCCTGCATGGAGCCTGATGCAGGACTCAATCCCTGGACCCCCGGGATCACACCCTGAGCCAAAAGCAGATGCTCAGCCCCTGAGCCACCCAGGTGCCCCCAAATGCTTACCTTTTATATTTCCACCAACAGTGAGAGCTCTGGCTGCTTCCCATCCTTGCAACTTTTAACACTGTCTCATATTCGCCACTGTGGTAGGTGTGTTGTATCTCCTGGTGGTTTTCAATTTGCACTTCCTTGATGACTAATGATGTTGAGCATTTTCTTCCTGGGCTAATTGACCACTTGTATTTTCTGGCCACTTGTATTTTCTCCTTAGTGAAGTGTCCGTTCAGATCTTTGGCCCATTTTTGAATTTGGTTGTTTGTCTTTTAGTCACTGAGTTCCAGGAGGAATGCAAGCCTTTTTTTTTTTTTTTTAAAGATTTAATTTATCTATTCATGAGAGACACAGAGAGAAAGGCAGACACACAGGCAGAGGGAGAAGCAGGCTCCCCGTGAGGAGCCCAATGTGGGACTCGATCCCAGGACCGGGGGATCACGACCTGAGCCAAAGGCAGGCAGACGCTCAACCACTGAGCCACCCAGGTGCCCTAGGATTCGAGCCTTTCTGTATTTGATTCATTCACTTTACACTCCCAACATCCACACAGGAAGTTCCCATTTTCCCTCTCCTTTTATATTCTTCTCTCCCTTTTTAGCTCACACTCCCCTGCCACCTCAGCACTACTAGAGACTTTATGCCTTTGAGGAAAACAAGGCAAATGTTTCTACTTCCTGGAAGTGGGGGTGAGGGAATTTGGAGGGGGTTGAGGGGTGAGGGGTGAGTAGGCTTAATTTTAGGACCACACTGTCCAATACGGGAGCCCGCAGTCACATGAGTCTATTTAAGCTTAAAAGAATTAAATGAAATATGATTGAAATTTCAGTTCCTGGAGGCACCTGGGTGGCTCAGTGGTTGAGCATCTGCCTATGGCTCGGGGCGTGATCCCAGGGTCCTGGGATCGAGTCCCCATCGGACTCCCTGCGAGGAGCCTACTTCTCCCTCTGCCTATGTCTCTGCCTCTCTCTCTGGGTCTCTCATGAATAAATAAATAAATAAATCTTAAAAAAAAGACAGAGAAGAAAAGAGAAAAGAAAATTCAGTTCCTGGAGCTTCTGGCTGGTTCAGTCAGTGGAGTGTGTGACTCTGGATCTGAGTCATGAGTTTGAACCCCACATTGGGGGTAGAGTTTACTTAAAAAAAATTCAGTCCCTCGATTTTGCTAGCCATATTTCAAGTGCTCAGTAGCCACATGAGGCTGGTAGCTACTATTTCCACAGCACAGATAGGCAACACTTCCATTGTCACGGAAAGTTCTAGAAGTATCTACAGGGAAACCAACCCATCTCTTACAGAAGTAACTGTATTTCCCAAGATTACACAGATGTATCATTGTGCCAGACAACTGCTTAACCACTGGGGGTGAGGAAAGGAAGACATAAAGAAGAGACAAGAAAGAGAAAAAAAAAATTCCACCATAATAATAATTGTCTGGCACTTGGTAGGTACTCATTACGTTAAAAAAAAAACACAGAACTGCCAGCTAATGAGTATTTACTGAGTGCCAGATACTTTCTTGACCATATTATCTGACTTCTGTTTATTCCCAGAGAAATAGGAGGAGTAAGAGAAAAAGACACTCTGGCCAAGCCCTTTCTTTCCCAAATAGCAGAGGGATTAACTCTTTAAATTCCACACACCTCTTGGGGGCCAGCCATCCAGGAAATCGGTCTTTTCTGTTTCTTCCTTTCTTCTTTTCTTTCTCTCTTTCTTCCTTCCTTCCTTCCTTCCTTCCTTCCTTCCTTCCTCTTTCTTTCTTTCTTTCTTTCTTTCTTTCTTTCTTTCTTTCTTTCTTTCTTTCTTTCTTTCTTTCTTTCTTTCCCTATCTTCCTTCCTTCCTTCCTTCCTCCCTTCCTTCCTTCTTTTTTTTTTTTAAGGAAATCTTCCTTAATGTGCCATGTACATTGGGGATTCCAACTGGCTCAAACAGAAGAGCATGCAACTCTTGATGTCAGGGTCATGAGTTCGAGCCCCATGTTGCGTGTAGAGATTACCTAAAAAGGGGGGGGGGGGACGCCTGGGTGGTTGGGTGCCTGCCTTCAGCTCAGGTCATGATCCCGGGATCTGGGATCGAATCCCACATCGAGCTCCTTGCGAGGAGCCTGCTTCTCCCTCTGCTTATGTCTCTGCCTCTCTGTCTCAGTCTGTGTCTCTCATGAATAAATAAATAAATCTTAAAAAAAAAAAAGTGCCATGCACTACACAGGGCTCATTATCTTTCCTGCCAAACCTGCTCTAATACCTGTACTCCCCCTCTTGGTAAATGTATATCCAGTCATCTAGGTTAGATAACAGGGGTGTCACCATCACTGCCTCTCTCTTCCTTGCTCACTCGCTTCCAGGGTCTCCCCTCTGGACTGTCCCCCATATGGCTCCAGAATATCTTTCTATACCCAGAGCTGATTGTGCCCACCCCCTGCTCACAGTCCTCCTATAGCTCCCCAGTGCTCCTAGGACAATATCCCAGCCCTTCAACTTGGCCCTGGAAATAGTCTGTTTCATCTTTGCACCACCACTGTTTCCATTACCTAGAATTCTCTCCCCCTTCCCTGGTGAACTCCTATTCATCCTTCAACACCCAACTCAAATATCCCTTCTTCCAGGAAGCCTTCTCTTGACTCCCTCAGATAGAGCAGTACACAACCCCTGCATCCCTTCAGTGCCCTTCAAGACTTTAGTCATCCACTGGTCTCTCTCTGTTGTGAATTTCTGGTCACCTTGCAGTCTTCCTCTTGAGAGTGTGACACTCCCGTGGAGAAAAGTCTTGACTGCTACAATATCTTGGAAAGGGCTCCAGGCATCTTGTGGGTGCTCAGTAAATATGTGTTGGAAAAAAATAAAAAATAATAGTTAACATCAAAGGAGCCCTGTGTAAAAAATAGTAAGCTTACAGAAGAGACACTAGAAAGACAGTGCCTTAAGCAAGTGACCAAAACTAATATGATTGGTAATAGGACCTCCCAACCCCATGGGCCTCCTGATGTCAGGCACCAAGAAAGACACAGCATTACTTCCGAGGTGTTCCTGCCCAAAGTGCATAACCTGAACCTAATCATAAGGAAAACATCCAAACTGAGGACTTTATTCTATAAAATAAATGGCCAGTACTTCTCAAAAGGGTCAAGGTGATGAAAGACAATGAAAAACAGAAGCATCACAGATTGGAGGAGGCTAAGGAGACATGACAAAATAATTGTGCTGTAAGATCCTGGATCTGAAAAAGAACAGTACTGGGGTAGTGGTGAAATGAATAAGGCCTGTGGGTTGGTTCACAGGCAGTTTGCATGGTTTTGATCATTTTACTGTGGTTATGTAAGGGGTTAGCATTTGGAGAAATTTGGGTGAGAAATATATGGGAATTCTTCACATGATGTTTGCAACTTTTGGGGGAACTTCTGAAATTGTCTTAAAATGATAAATTAAAAGAAAATGAGCCATGTGTGTGGCAAGAACCTCACGTGCAACATCTTGGTCTAACTCTCTTGATACCACTGTCTCTATTTTGCCAAAGTAGAAACAGGCTCAGAGAGAAACAGGGGAGAGGCAGAGCTGAAACTCGAACCCACAGCATCATGCTCCTGTGCCTGCATTCTTAAAAGCCCAATATGATTGGGGCACCTGGGTGGCTCAGTGGTTGAGCATCTGCCTTTGGCTCAGGGCATGATCCCAGGGTCCTGGGATTGAGTACCGCACCGGGCTCCCTGCAGGGAGCCTGCTTTTCCCTCTGCCTATGTCTCTGCCTCTCTCTGTGTCTCTCATGAATAAATACATAAAATCTTAAAAAAAAAATCCAACGTGAATTTGTGGAGCACCTACTAGGAGCTGAGAATATCCATGCAAACAACACAGTCTCTCTCCTCCTGGATCTCACCTTCTAGGGGTGGAGGAGACAGATAATGAACAAATAAACAATAAAATATATGTGATATAATATTGAGTGGTGATAAGATTTTTAAAATGCTGAGCAAGGGGAGAGAGAGAACACTGGCAGGAGCTGAACTCTGAGAATAGGAGTGGAGCAATACAGCAGAGGCAGATATTTTCAACCTCTGAGACTTGGCTACTCTCTCTTCCCCACATATCTCAGTTTTATACATCCAGATCTGCCCGCTAGAGCTGCCATAACCAGCTCCACACACTCACAACAGACGGGTTTTGTCTCACGTCTCACGGTTCTGTAATCTAGAGGCTGAAAACCAAGGTGTTGGCTGGGTGGGTTGTTTGTGAGGCGCTGAGGCGGACTCTGTCTCCGGCATCTCTCCCAGTTTCTGGCAGCTTAGGCTTCAGGCATTTCTAACTTTTTTTTTTTTTAAGATTTTATTTATTTATTCAAGATAGACAGAGAGAGAGGAGGGGGGAAGGAGAGAGAGAGGCAGAGACACGGGCAGAGGGAGAAGCAGGCTTCATCAGGGAGCCTGATGCGGGACTTGATCCCGGGACTCCAAGATCACGCCCTGGGCCAAAGGCAGGCACTAATCCACTAAGCCACCCAGGGATCCCCCATTTCTGACTTTTAAATTTTAAATTTTAATTTTAATTTTATGGGATGTTTTCTCTGTCCTCACATCATCTTCCCTCTGAATGTGAGTGTCCTTGTCCAAGTCCATCCCCTTCCCCTGCTCGCTTTTTTTTTTTTTTTTTAAGTAAACTCTACTCCCAGTGTGGGGCTCAAACTCAGGACCCTGAGATCAAGATGCTCCACCGACAGAGCCAGCCAGGTGCCCCACAACCTTCCTTTTTTTATGAGGACATCAGACCTACTGGATTAGGGTCCACCCTAACATCTCATCTTAACTTGAGTCTGCCAAGACCTTATTTCCAAACATGGTCACATTCGTAGGTCCTGGGGCATCAAGACTTCAATCAATATCTTTGTAGGGAGACATAATTCAACCTGTCAATTCTCACCTCAAATCCTGATTCCTTCTGAAAGTGTTTCCTCATTGCCCAACCCTCACTAATCTGTCTGCTGACTCCACATAGCTCCTCCTCCAGATTCATTTCATGCAGACACGTCTGGTTACTTTCGATTCTGTTTTGTGCCTGTCTTCTTAGCACGGCAGCTTGCTGAGGGCAGCATCAATGCCCAGACACCCCGTCTGTTCCCACTGTGCATCTGTACTAAGAAGTGTTCCTCTGTGTTTTCAGAATGACTACATGAATTAATTCGACATTTATGTTTTTTAATATTTTATTTATTTATTCATGAGACACACAGAGAGAGGCAGAGACATAAACAGATGGAGAAGAAGGCTCCCTGCAGGGAACCCGATGCAGGACTCGATCCCATGACCCAGGATCATGCCCTGAGCCAAAGGTAGAAGCTCAACCACTGAGCCACCCAGGTGCTCCAACAAACACCTATTGATCACCTATAATGACAAGCTCTGCTCTAGCCCTGGGGGATGCAGCAGTGGACAGGACAGACACAAATCCTGACCCATGTGGATTTCACATCCCAATGGGGAGAGAATAAGTGAGATAAATAATAAGTCAGATGGTGACACATACTGGCTCCTTTTCCTAGGACTGCCATGCAAAAGTGCCATGAGATTGGGTGGCACAGAACAACAGAAATGTGTCATCCTGCAGTTGTGGAAGGCTAGAAGCCTGAGATTAGGGTGTTGGCAGGGCCATGCCCTCTTCAAAATCCAGGGGAGAGAATTCTTCCTTGATTCTTCTGGACCACTGACACCCTGTGGCTTGCCAGCTGCTGGCTGCCTCTCTGGTCTCTGCCCTTGCTTTGTCACATGGCACTCCCCCTGCACGCCTTTTGGTCTTCACATGGCATTCTGTTCATAAGGACACCAGTCAGGCATATGGGATCTAGAGCCATTCTAATCCAGGATGAGTGCATCCTTTTCTTTTTTAAATTCTATTTATTTGAGAGAGAGAGAGAGAGAGAGAGAGAGAGAGAATGGGCAGAACGGGGAGAGAGGGAAAGGAAGAAGCAGACTCTCCGCTGAGCAGGGGGTCCAACATAGGACCCGATCCCAAGACCATGACCTGAGCAGAAGGCAGATGTTTAACCGACTGAGCCACTCAGGCACCCAGGATGAGCTCATCCTAATTATATCTGCAATGAGTCTATTTCCAAATAAGTTCATATTCTGAGGAACCGGGGGTTAGGACCTCAACAATTCAACACCTAACACAGACTAAGGCAGAACACAAGGCAGAGCAGGCCGACAGGTGGTGGGGGGGTAAGAGCTCTCCCCAGGATGGAGCGGCCTGGGAAGGTCTCTGTGTGTGTAGGGGACACTCGAGTCACAGCCCAAAGGAGAGGAGTCAACAACACTCTCTTATGAGTGATGAACGCGAATGTCATCGCCTGGCATTTATGACACCTCCCTTGGCATCTAGGAGGTATTTTAGTGTGATTGTGGCCCCCTGCTCACTTCCTGTTTGAAGCCTCGGAGATTAAGAGGGAGTAGTCACGGGGGCGTGGTCCTCGTAAGAATCTGAGAATTTTTCCGCTGTGTCGAATTCACTCCATCAGCCCCTCTGAGAAGCCCCAACAGCTGCGGGGCTGAGAAGCTGTCAGATCCCACCCGCAGGGAGAAGCTGAGGGCCACTGCTGCTGCCAGCTGCGGTGCAGGACCTCAGACCATCCCAGCCAACGCCCCTGCCAGCATTTGTTTGGAATAACGTGCACAAAAGAGGGACTGACTCCCTCATAAGGGTACAGCTCAAGGAATTATCACAAAGTGAGCATGCCAATGAATATTATATATTATATTTTTAGAGTTGTAAAAAAGAAAAAACAATGAATTAGAAGAATATGTGATAAAGATCATATGTGGCCCATAAGACCTAAAATATTTATTATCTGTCCCTTTACAGAAAACGTTTCAGAACTTCTGTACTAGAATGTTCTTAGCAGCCCTATTGTAATAAACCCAAACTGGAAACTACACAAAAAACCATTCACAGTTGGATGAATAAACATAGCAGATTTTAAAAGAACACTCCAGGGACACCTGGGTGGCTCAGCGATTGAGCGTCTGCGTTTGGCTCAGGTCATGATCCCAGGGTCCTGGGATGGAGTCCTGCATCAGGCTCCCCACAGGGAGGCTGCTTCTCCCTCTATGTCTCTGTGTGTCTCTCATGAATAAATAAATAAAATCTTAAGAAAAAAAAAAAAAGATAGAACAATCCAGCCCCATATGAACATCTAAAAGCATGGATGAGATGTTCCTGCTCTTGGATTTCATGTAAAGGGAATCCAACAGCTCTTTTCCTTTCATTTAACATAATGTATCTACGTGGGTTTATGTTGTAGATTGTTTATTCTCATTTCTGGGTGGTGAGGGTTGGCAAACTATAGCCTGTGGGCCAGAACCAGCCTGTTGCCTATTTTATAAATAAAGTTTTATTAGAACACAGCCACAGCTCTTTCTTCATTTACTATTGTCTATAGCTGTTCACTACAATGGCTGTGGCAGAGGCCATATGGCCCAGAAAGCCGAAAATGTTTACTATCTGGCCTTTAGCAGAAAATGTTTGTCAACCCCTGCTTTTGAATGCCCTGCTGGATGGCATTCCATTGTACAAATATAACACTATCTATTTATTCATCCAACTGTGAATGGTTTTTTGTGTAGTTTCCAGTTTGGGTTTATTACAATAGGGCTGCTAAGAACATTCTAGTACAGAAGTTCCGAAATGTTTTCTGTAAAGGGAAAGATGGTAAATATTTTAGGTCTTATGGGCCACATATGATCTTTGTCACATATTCTTCTAATTCATTGTTTTTTCTTTTTTACAACTCTAAAAATATAAAACCATTCTTAGCTCTGGGTCACCCAATACAGACAATACTTGGCCTCCAGGCTGTAATCTGCCAATCCCTATCTCCATATGAGGATTTCAGTGAACATATATACACACTGTTGCTGGGTGTGCCATGTCCCCTTTTTATAACAAACATTTCTCTGGCACCTGTGTGGTTCAGTGGGCTAAGTGTCTGGCTCATGACTTCAGCTCAGGTCATGGTCTCAGGGTCGTGGGATCCAGCCCTGCATCAGGCTCCATACTTAGTATGGAGTCTGCTTGAGATTCTCTCTCTCTCTCTCTCTGCCCCTTCCCACCTCTAAAATATATAAATAAATCCTTAAAGAATGACAAGAACAAAAATGTTTCTCATAGCCTTTTTTACTCTGCTAAAATGAATTTACAAGTAACATGACCTAAAAAATCAATTACCAATCTGTACAGGTAATTCTAAAAAATCAATTAATGTAATCAATTTTTAAAAAACAATTAAAAAATAAAAAGGGGGCACAACTGGCTGGCTCAGTCAACAGAACATGCGATTCTTGATATCGGGATCATGAGTTCAAGCCCCACATTGGGCATGGAGCCTACTTAAAAAAAAATAAATAAAGGAAAAATACAGTGAAAATAACAGATAGTAAAATAATATGAATTCCAACATGCAAATGTTGAGGCAGTATAGTAGGGTGTTCACAGATACTTAGTTTTTTCTCTCTTTTTGAGCACATGATAAGATTGTACTTCCTGTTGCATGACTTGCTTGGGCACATGAAATGATAGCAGGAATACTCCTCATTCCTGGGATGAAGTAAGCACATGGTCTTCCTCTAACTGGCAGCAAAGTCCCCAAGAGTGGCTCTTTGGTCAGCCTGAGTTTAATAGGGGGGAACAATGGGGATTTGGAGGTGAAGTCCTCAGCTGCCAGTGAAAGTCACAAGGATAAGTGAAAAGCAGACCTTTGCTGTTTTATGTCTCTGGGACTTGGGCCTGGTTTGTTTTGCAACATACCCTATTTTGTTCTGACTGCTATAGGCATGATTGTATTTGATTAGTGATGCTCCCTTAACTGGGAGTGATTGGGTCACTCAGGGGACACTTGGCAATGTTTGGAGACAATATTGGTTCTTGCTACAGTGTGAATGCTTGTGTCCTCCTAAAATTTGTGTGTTGAAATCCTAATCCTCAAAGTAAAGGTATTAGGAAATGAGATTTGGTGGTGGTGGGGTCATTAGGTCATGAGGGTAGAGCCTTCATGATTGAGATTATGTGTCCTTATGATGCCCCCACGAACCCTGTGACCCTCCCTCAGATGTTCAACTCTTTCCCCAATGCACTCACTTGCTGTCACATTGATTTCTTTGTTGTTCCTTGAAAATTCCATGCTTGTTCCCACTTCAGGACCTTTGCCCTTGCTGTTTCCTCCACCCAAAGGTTCATCTCTGAGATATCCTCATGACTCACTCCCTCATCTCCTTCCTGACCTCACCATCACAGTGAGGCCTCTACAGGCCAAACCATGAGAATTAGCAACACCTCCCTCACCTCTCATCCTCTGTTCCTGCTTTATTTACTTCAATTTGGTGCATGGGACCATCTAACAGTTTATATATTTCAGGTGTTTATTTGACTGATGAACTGTCTCCCCCTTCATAACATAAGCTCCAGGAGTTTGGGTCTGTGTTATAGTCTCAGGGTTTATATCAGCACCTGACATGCAGTTGGGTGTGTACTGCCTCTATGAATGAATGAATGCAACAGATGTTTCGCCTGTGCTCCTAGAACAGGAATGGAGGCTGGGTTCTAGAGACCCATGTAGTTCTGATAAGGCTCCTGCCCTGAGAGAGTTCAATGTCTAGTGGTGGGGAGGGCTGGAGCCTCATAGGGAAAGAAATACTGATAGCACAATGCTGTCTGATAAGGACAGTGAAAGAGAAGAGTTCAAAGGTTGGAGGGGCATACAAAGCCTATAAAAAATAAATAGTTGTCTCTTTTTCAAATTTTTTTTTTAAGATTTCTTTATTTATTTGAGAGAGAGAGAAAGAGCTTGGGAGTGGGGGACAGGCAGAGGAAGAGAGAATCCTCAAGCAGACTCAGTGCTGAGCACGGAGCTCAGCACAGGGCTCAATCCCACAACCCCGAGATCATGACCTGAGCTGAAACCAAGAGTCTGGCACTCAACCGACTGCACCACCCAGGCACCCTTCTTTTTCAATTCTAATATAGGGGTTGGCAAACGATGGCCCAGGGACCAGCTGTCCTATTAAATAAAATTTGGTTGGAACACAGCTGCATCCATCTGCTGATGCACTGTCTGTAACCGCCTGTGTGCTACAATAACAGAGTGGTTGCAACAGGGACCATATGGTCTACAAAGGCAAAAATATTGACTATCTGGCCCTTCCCAGAAAAAGTTTCCAAGCTCAGCCCTAATATTAAAAGCTAATGTTTTCTGGAGCACCTCGGTGGCTCAGTCTGTTACATGTCTGACTCAATTTAGCTCAGGTCGTGATCTCAGGGTCGTGGGATTGAGCCCTGCTTCAGGCTCCATGCTAGGCACGTAGCCTGCTTAAGATTCTCTCTCTCTCTCTCCCTCTGCCCCTCCCCACCCCAAAAAGGGGGAAAAAAAAAAACCCTAACATTTTCTGAATGTTTACCATTTGCTCTATGTATGTTTCCCTGTTTCCCTGTATGATCCCTGCATGTTTTGTCACTTAATCTTTATGGCGACCTCAGAGATTATGAACACCTCATTTTATAGATGAGGAAATGGAGGTTCAGAGAGGCAAAGTGATTTTCCCAAGGTCACACAGTGAAGTAGGGAGGGGCAGAGCACAGAAAACACGGGATTTCATGCCTCGTGTTTTTCACTTGGTAAAACATCTTGAAGCGACATCTCCTTGCACCCATGTGCATCTATCACCTTCACCTATTTAACAGCCTCCTCCTGGGATTTAGCTGGCAATCCCCTCCTGATGAACGTTTAGACTATTCTCCCCTCTGCCATGATTAGCAGCGCTGCAGCAAACAAATGTCCTTGTGCCTAGTTCTCTGAGCTCATTTGTGGGTGTTATCTGAAGGCTAGATTCTTAGAATTGGAGTCACTAGGTCAAAGGACATGCCTTATAGCATGGAACTGAGTTCACTGGGCAGGTGGTGAAGGAGAGAATGTGGAGGGCATTCGAGGCAGAGGAAACCTGCATGGACCAGGGTATGGAGTTGTGAGTCAGGCCATCCCCGAGTCCTTGGAACAGTGAAGGTAATGCAAAGGGAGAGTATGGCCAGGTGTCTCCATTGCCAGGCCAGGCTCTGTCCAGGGAGGGCAGTAGGGAGCCATGAGTAGGGTTAAACACAAAGGAGGGGCAGTGCCAGCTCTGGGCCCTGGAGGGAATGGACTGGAGTGGGGAGACTGAAGGCAGGGAGGCCAGGGAGGAGGCTGGGGCCAGGGGGAGAGGCAGAGGAGGGGGGCTGAGTCTTCACCAATCAGAATTTCTTTTTTGTTGTTGTTTTAAAGATTTTATTTATTTATTTGAGAGAGAGAGCAGGGGGAGAGCAGAGGGGGAGGGAGAAGCAAATTCCCCACAGAGCAGGGAGCCCCACACAGGGCTTGATCCCAGGACCCTGAGATCAGGACCTGAGCAGAAGGCAGACACTTAACCGACTAAGCCACCCAGGTGCCCCAGGGGCAAGGATTTTAAATGCATCATCCCACTTGCCCCTCACAATAAAAGTATTGTAGAGATACTGATTTATCCTCATTTTACAGATGGGAACACCAGGGTTCTGGGGGGAACTGTCACCTCAAAAGGAAATCCAAACTCATTAGCAATAGTTCCCAGGCCCTGGCAACCACTACTCTGGCTCCCTAAGTCTATGGATTTGCCTAGTCTGGACCTTTCATACGAATGGAAGCCTATGATACATAGTCTTTTGTGTCTGGCTTCTTTTACTTAGCATGATGTTCTCAAAACTCATTCATAGGGTAGCGTGTGACAATGTGTCATTCCCTTTTTGTGGCTGAATAATATCCCACTGCATGAATGGACCACATTTTGTTTATCCATTCATCAGCTGATGGGCACTTGGGCCGTTTTCACCTCCTGACTATTGTGAATAGTGCCACTCTGAACATGCGTGTGCACTCTTTCTCGTGGAAATATGCTTTCAATTCTTCTGGATATTTAACAAGGAGTGGAATTGCTAGGTCAAATGGTAACTCTATGTTGAACTTCTTGAGGAGCAACCAGACTGTTTTTACAGAGCAGCTGCTCTATTTTACACCCGCACAAGCAATGCATGAGGGTTCCAGCCTCTCCTCATTCTGGCCGACACTTACTGGCACCTGATTCTCTGACCATAGCCATCCCAGTGGTGTGAGACGGTCCCTCACTGTGGTTTTGGTTTGTTTTTACCTGATGACTAGTTGGCATTAAGCATCTTTCCATGTGCTTATTGGCCATTTGTACATCTTCTTTGGAGAAATGTCTGTTCAAATTCTTTGCCCATTTCTTAATTGGGTTATTTAATTTCTCCATTGCTGAATTCTTAGAGTCCTTTATATACACTGGATACAAATCACTTATCATAATTGTGATGTTCAGATATGTTCTTCCATCCTGTGGGTCTTTTCACTTTTTTTTCTTTTTTTTAAAGATTTTATTTATTTATTCATGAGAGAGAGAGAGAGAGGCAGAGATACAGACAAAGGGAGAAGCAGGCTCTATGCAGGGAGCATGATGCGGGACTTGATCCCAGGACCCCAGGATCACGCCCTGGGCCAAAGGCAGGTGCTAAACCACTGAGCCACTCAGGGATCCCGTTTTTTTGTTTGTTTGTTTGTTTGTTTTTCTTTTTAATTTAAAGTAAGCTCTATGTCCAACATGGGGATCGAACTTAAAACTGTGAGATCAGGCATCGCATGCTCTACTGACTGAGCCAGGCAGGTGACCCCATCTTTTCACTTTCTTGATGGTGTCTTTTGAAACCCCAAAATTTTACATTGTGATTAGGTCCTCACTCACCCCTTCTCTTGATCCCCACATTCTACTGACTAATGTTTATTCACTGGTTCTTAAATGGGGGACTTGGCAATACCTACAGACAACTATGGTTGACACAACTGGGGGTGGAGTGCTACTTGGATCTGGTGGGTAGAGGCCAGAGATGCTGCTGACTGTGATACAGCCCACAGGATGGCCCCCCACAAGGAAGACTCGTCTCGCCCCAAATGTCAGTGGTGCATCTGTTGGGAGGGCACAAAGAAGCAAAGGCTCTTGTCTGAGGTCACACAGAGAGTAGACAGCTCCTCAAACAGAGGTCAAAAAAGGGCAGGAAGGCAGAAAAAGGAAAAGCAAGCCAAGAAAAAAAGACACAGAAAGATGGAGATCCTGAGATGGAGCACAGAGACCCAAAGAGAGGGAGAGACAAAAAGAGAAAAACAGTGAGGGACCGAGTTTGAGGAACAGAAGGAATGGAAGCTGGGATTGTAGGAGGGTGGACAGCCTGAGCCTGGGGTCGCCTCAGGAGCCCAACTGCGCTGGGAAAGGAGGTGGGGGGGAGGGGAGCTGTTTGCAGAGAGGCCCTGGGGCTGGGGAAGGCGCTGAATGTCCTGAGGTGCCCTGGCCCCAGAGGCCACTTGGACCTGAAGTTGAGCAGAGATGGCGTAGTCCCCTCAGGGCAGGTGACTGAAGTGGAGAGAAGCTGGTGGGTAGGTGTGACCACGCCCCACCCCGTGGGTGTGAGAAATGCCCCAGGAGACAGGTCATGGGCCCCACCTCTGTCTCAAGGTGACACCCAGGCCTAGGCCACCGTGTGACTACATGTGTATGTGTGCCATTTAACCAACAAATAGCACTGCATGTTATTTAGTTTTATTTATTTTTAAATAAGTGTATTTATTTTTAGATACATAAAATTTTAAAATTATTTATATAAAATTTTATATATTTTAAATATATAGATATTTTAAATACATAACATTAAAACATTTTTTTTAAGATTTTATTTATTTATTCATGAGATACACAGAGGGAGAGAGGCAGAGACACAGGCAGAGGGAGAAGCAGGATCCACGCAGGGAGCCTGACCTGGGACAGATGTTCAGCTGCTGAGCCACCCAGGCGTCCCAAATTTTTATTTTTTTAACATTTTATTTATTCATGAGATACACAGAGGCAGAGACATAAGCAGAGGGAGAGGCAGGCTCCCTGAGGAGCCTGATGCGGGACTGGATCCTGGGACCCAGGAATCATGACCTGAGCCCAAAGCAGATGCTCAACCACTGAGCCCCCCAGGCACTCCGACTATGCTGTACACTTAAAAAATGGTTCAAATGAGGGGTTCCTGGCTGGCTCAGTAGAAAGAACATGACACTCTTGATCTCAGGGTTGTGGGCTCAAGCCCCACATGGGGTGTAGAAATTACTTAAATAAAACTTAAAAAAAAATTAAAAATAAGGGCACCTGAGTGACTCAGTCCATTAAGTGTCTGACTCTTGATTTCGGCTCAGTGGTGATCTCAGGGTTGTGTGATGGAGGGGGTCAGGCTCCATGCTCAGCAAGGAGTCTGCTTGAGATTCTATCTCTTCTTCTCCCACCACCCCTCCCCCTTCTCTCATACTCTCTCTCAAAATAAATTAATTAATTAAAAAAAATTTTAGATTTTATTTATTTATTCATGAGAGACACAAGGAGAGAGAGAGGCAGAGACACAGGCAGAAGGAGAAGCAGGCTCCATACAGGGAGCAGAAATGGGACTCGATCCCGGGACTCCAGGACCAGGCCCTGGGCTGAAGGCGGCGCTAAACCGCTGAGCCACCTGGGCTGCCCAAATATTTTTAAAAATAAATAAAATAAACATAAAAATGGTTCAAATGGTAAATTCTATGTTGTGTGTGTTTTGCCACAATCTTGTAAAATGTAGATCAGGTCATGTCAATCACTTATCCCTCCTCTAAGAATAAAATATCTAACTGATTTTAGATTTAGTTAGATTTTTAGTTGATGGCTGTAAAACGAAACCCTTGTAGTCACCAGCAAGCCACAAAACAGAACCCTGTGCCCCCTGCTTCATGCCCCCCTCCTCTCTCACTTTTCTATCACACACCGCCCCCCCAGTTGATTTGCTGGTCCACTTACCTGATTCTGTTGTTTGCTTTGACCTATTTTGAGCTTTCAATGCAATCTTAGATCACATCTCCTTTGTGTGGCTTCTTGGTCTTGAAGTCATGTGTAAGAAAGGCCTCCAACGATGTATGCTTAGGGGACCATTTGCCCCAGTGCTGTGCCCAACGAACGAAAGAATCCAATGAACGTGCTGCAGTGGATTTTGTTCTGTTTTTAATGATCCAAGGATTTATTGTCATACATGCAAAACATACGGTCAATTGCATTAGCAAAAGATCAATATAAAACCACTGCACATTTTTTGCAACTGTCAATTAAGACAATTTTTTTCTTGCTGTTGAAACGGCCAATCTCGTATTTTCACCAGTGAGTTAGTGGTACAGAGCCCTGCTGGCAGGCAGGCAGCGTTTACAGAACATCACAGACCAAGTGAACAGGGTTAGGCGGAGCACACAGGAAGTAGGTGTCCCCTGGCTGATGTGAAAAGGAGGCTCAGCATCAGAGAAGGCACAGCGCTGGGAAGCCACAAGACAGTGAGGTTAAAAAGCTTCAGAATATCTGAAATATTTTAAGAATCATAAAGCTGCAACACATGATTTTTTTTAAATAATGTTCCTTTCCTTTTTTTAATTTATTTATTCATGAGAGACACACAGAGAGACAGAAGCAGAGACACAGGCAGAGAAAGAAGCAGGCTCCACGCAGGGAGCCCGACATGGGACTCGATTCTGCGTCTCCAGGATCACACCCCTGCCGAAGGCGGCACTAAACCACTGGGCCACTGGGGATGCCCAAGCACATGATTTTTACAACTACTCACTAGAAGACCTGAGGAATAGCAATTCTCTTTTACTAATCTACAAAAGCACCCAGCGTTGATGCAGTGAGTCCCCTGGTGATGGACAATTGGGCTGTTTCTGGCTCAGGGTCATCACAAAGAGCGAGGCTGTGGGCGCTCGTGTCCACGTACCCGCGCGGACACACACACACACACACACACACACACACACACACACACACGGGCCAGGGGACATGCACTGGCCAGACCTGGGTCCTGCCAGACTGTCTCCAAAGGGGTTGCTCCAATTTATCCTCCTACACCATCGCCTAAGGACAAGCTGCTGCCTCCACAGCCACGCGGTGTGTGGACCGGGGGCTGGGCCCGGGGATGGACTGTGGGACAGCACCCACCGCACCCCCACCGCATCCCCACCGCATCCCCACCGCACCAACGCGGATCCCCCAGCCAGTCACCAAAGCCGCCCCTCTCCCGCTGCATCCCCCACCCCCCCACCCCCACCCTCATCACTCTCCGGGCCCCTTCCCCACCGCACCCTGCCCCTCCCCCACCGCACCAACACCGCTCCCTACCCCCCCACCACACCCCCACCCATCCCGGGAGCTGCCTCCTCTAATTCCGCCTCCTCTTCTGGGCTCAAAGCCAAATCCCTCTCAACCGTTTCCCTGGCATTCTTTCCCTCCAGCCTCCCACCAACGCCAAGCCAGGCCATTAGCATGGCCCAGTGGGGCTCCAGTGACCTCATCCTGGCTGCCTGGCCCCACTCCTGCTTGTGTCCCTACTTACACAACCCAGCGGGAGTGGCACCGCCCCGCTAAGCCTCAGTTTCCACATCTGTCAAATATGGATTTTTTTTTTTAAGCTGTGTGCAGGGCCCCCCCCGTGGCGCAGCGGTTTAGCGCCGCCTGCAGCCCGGGGTCTGATCCTGGAGACCCAGAATCGAGTCCCGCGTCGGGCTCCCTGCATGGAGCCCACTTCTCCCTCTGCCTGTGTCTCTGCCTCTCAGTCTCTCTCTCTCTCTCTGAATAAATAAAAAAAATTTTTTTAAATGTTAAAAAAAAAGCTGTGTGCAGATTAAATGTGCTAAAGATTGCCTTCACGTAGACAATACTCTATTTTATGTCAATTACTCTAGGAGGTTCATGGAGCACAGTGAAGGCCTCTGAAATTTTTGAAGCAGCAGGTACAACTATTCTACAGTGGCAGTGAGTGCACAAAGCATAGTGTAGCAGTCAAGAGCATGGACACAGGATATGAAGTGCCTGGGTTCAAATCCCAGCTCTCACCAATTACCTGCTGTGCCACCTTAGAATCGTAACTTAACCTCTCTGGTCCTCAGTTTTCCCATTTATCAATGGGAGTAAAAAATGTACCTGTCTGGGGATCCCTGGGTGGCGCAGCGGTTTAGCGCCTGCCTTTGGCCCAGGGCGCGATCCTGGAGACCCGGGATCGAATCCCACGTCGGGCTCCTGGTGCATGGAGCCTGCTTCTCCCTCTGCCTGTGTCTCTGCCTCTCTCTCTCTCTCTCTGTGACTATCATAAATAAATAAAAATTTTAAAAAAAATGTACCTGTCTGGGATGCCTGGGTGGCTCAGCACGTAGGTGCCTGCCTTCAGCTCAGGGCATGATCCTGGAATCCCAGGATCGAGTCCCACGTCTCCCTGCATGGAGCCTGCTTCTCCCTCTGCCTATGTCTCTCCCTCTCCCTCTCTGTGTCTCTCATGAATAAATAAATAAAATCGTTTAAAAAAAACCCCAAAACTGTACCTTTCTCAATGATTTGTTGTATGAAGCATAGTAAGGACAGTGCCTAGCATGTAATAAGTGCTCCATAAACGTTGGGTGTTGTGTTATTACCTCGTGGGGTTGTCATGAAAATAACTTGGATTAAGCATAAGTATCTAGAATAGAGTGTGGCGCTTGTACATGCTCAAGGGGGACCAGATTTTGGTGTCAACTAGCAACCTCCACCACATTTGTGGTGAGCCTATCCAACCCTAATGGCTGTGAGCCTATCCAACATATACGGAGCCTTCCCATGGCCAAACACATACACATCACATGGCTGCCTGGGGGAGTTTTAGAATATATCCACTAATTCTTTGACCCTCCTTTCTTCAAAGGGTGGAGACTACTTCCACTTCCCTTGGATATGAGCCAGACTCCATGGTTTGCTTCTAATCGATAGAACATGGTAGAAGTAACAGTGCGTGGTTTCTGAGGCTAGGTCACAAAAGACATGGCTCCTTTGTCTGGCTTTTTTTTTTTTTTTTAAGATTTACTTATTTATTCATGAGAGACACAGAGGGAGAGAGAGAGAGAGAGAGAGGCAGATGGAGAAGTAGCCTCCCTGCAGGGAGCCTGATGCGAGACTCCATCCTGGGTCCCATGAGCTGAAGGCAGATGCTCAACCGCTGAGCCACCCAGGTGTCCCTGTCTGGCTTTCTCTATGAATGTTCACTCTGGAGGAAGCCAGCTGGTATATCTTGTGGACCTTTGAGAAGCCTGCAGAGAGACACACACAGGGCAAGGACTTGAGGCTTTCTAGCCAAGAGCCAGTACCAGCTTGTGAGGGAACCACCATGGAGGCAGATTCTGCAGCCCCAGTCCGGCCTTCGGATGACTACAGCCCCAGCTGACATCATGAGACGCTGAGCCAGCACTGTCTACCTCGGCCACTTCCTAGTTCCTGACCCACAGAAACCGTGAGATAACAAATGCTTATTGTTGTTTCCATTCACTATGTTTTGGGATGTTTTGTTACACAGCGACAGGTGACTATTACACTGCCTACCATGATGGCAGGATGGAACTTCTCTGAGCCAGCCCCATACTTAAGGGACAGGTTGTCTCAGCTCTTAGGTCTCTAAGCTTAAAGAGGCCTTTGAGCCAGACATTCAAGCTGCTCACAAATATTCCAACTTTCAATCCTTCTTGGTGCATGAGGGTTTGTTCTTCCTCACTCTTGTAAAGTGTGCTGTGGCCATATGACTCCATTTGGCCAGGGAGCAGGTGTTAACTGTCAGTGAAAACTTTTAAGAATGAATGTGAGTTTTCTTCTTATTTTCCCCCTTGCCAGAGTCCTGACCAGCCAGCCATAATGACATTGGTGAAAAATAAGTTTGTTTTAAGCTACTGAGATATGGGGACTGCCTGTTGTAGCAGCATAGCCCAGCTTACGCTAATGCAGGCATCTTTCATGTCCTCTCACCCCTGCCACACTCAGAAGTCCCCACGTTCACATCCAAAGCTATTATTTCCTCTCATGCTCCAATCTCTCTCCCCTTCCCAGCATTGAGGGACCCCCTTTCCCCCCATTGTTGTTTTATTTTATTTTTATCTATAAATAATTGATAAATTTATTATATTATGATTAATTATTTATTAACAATTAGTATTTAATTAGAAATTATTTTAAATTTATTTACTTATTTTAGGGATGGGGAGGGACAGAGGGAGAGTCTTAAGCAGATTCCACGCTCAGCATGAAGCCTGATGCGGGGCTCAACCTCAAGACCCTGAGATGGTGACCTGACCTGAAACCAAAAGTCGGATGCTTAGCCAACTGCGCCACCCAGACACCCCTCCCTTCCATTTTTAATAACCTCAGGTACAAATGATAAAGTAAATCATAATCATCATTTCATAATCTTCATTTCATAAAGCTTATAAAAATAGTCAACACTTAGGTAGTGCTTGCTACATATTACTCTAAACTCTATCCGTCTTCCTATTTCATCCTTGGAACAACCCTGTAACATAGGGACTCTTGTCAGTTCATTTTATGGATGAGGCAGCTATGGCACCGAGAGGTTACCTAATTTGCATGAGGCCACCCAATGATTTAGAGAAAGAGCTTAATTATTAATTAATTCAAATGAAGGCAGTCTGACCCCAGTAGTAACATTTAACCACCTGGTTCGCACAAAGCCGGTGTTAGTTTTATTTATTTCCTATCTAGTTATTCCACTTTGCCCTTGCCACCCACCCTCTTTTCCTTCCCTGCTAGAGCCACCACTCTGTCATGTTTATATGTATCCTTTGGTTTGTAGGATGTGTCCTTACGCATTGCCTAGTTTTGTTTGGGATGTATGAATCTTAAATTTATATTAACGGTATTGGGTGATAGGTCTCGCTGTTTCTTACTATGTTCACACCGATCCACCCTTGTTGCTGAGGGCACAGCCTCGTCTCTTGCTTCCCATGGCTGCAGAATCCTCCACCCTGGACACTCAGGGGCATCTCCTCCTCCCCAGTGAGGGACACCAGGTTGCCTTTGACACTCCCATCATAAACAACACCGTGCTAAATAAGCACTTCGCTCCTGGTGGGTGAGGGTGAGAACTTCTTCAGCCCAAAAGGACTAGACATTGCAGGGCTGTGAAATCTGGAGATGTTCAATTTAACTACGTTTTACCAAATTGCACCTGAATGTGGCTGCATCATCAGAGAAACAAAACCTGTTCTGCTTCCTGATTCTTCCTGCCTTGCACCTGGACCTGAGGCTTTGGTGCTTGGAAGCTGGAGAAATTTATAGCCTTTGTTTTCCTACCTTTGTTTTCTACCCCATTCTGACAACTTCTTAGGACAAACAGTTCCTTGACTTGTTGCCTGCCATGGAGCATGGTAATGGGGGAATAAGGAAGGCCAGCAAGTTCATATCTCAGTTCTTATCTCAAATGGCTCTATGACATTAGCTAGGATTATAAGTGGCTGATTCTGGGTTGCGAGGGTGGGGGGGTGGGGGAGGTGGAGGGTGAGGGGGTGGGGGGGCCACAGGAAGTCACAGGTGAGACTCAGGTGGGAGTGAGGAGAGATTTTTCACTCGGCTGTGAGCTCCCCCTTGTGGTACAATCGCCCATTACACCCTGTGTGATTCCCCACATCAAGTCCCGGCTAATTTAATCACATGTAACCAATGCAAATGTATGTATTGGGCACCACCTATGTGCCAGACCAGCGATGTCCAGTTGAAATATAATGTGAGCCCTGCATGTAATTTCCAAATTTCTGCCAGTCATGTTAAGAAAGTAAAAAGGGGGGACACCTGGGTGGCTCAGTGGTTGAGCCGCTGCCTTTGGTTCAGGTCACAATCCTGGGGTCCTGGGATAGAGCCCCAGGCAGGGAGCCTGCTTGTCCCTCTGCCTATGTCTCTGCCTCTCTCTGTGTGTCTGTCATGAATAAATAAATAAAATCTAAAAAAAAGGGGGGTCAGGTGACATTAATTATATTTTCTTTAACTCATATCCAAAATGTTATTTCAATGTGCAACCAATGTAAAAATTACTGAAACATCTTACTTTTTTCTGTACTAAGCCTTTGAAATGTTCTCAGGTCAGGACAGCACATGTCAATTGGGACACTAAATTTGCATTAAAAATACTTGATCTCTGTTTCGATTTTGTAACATTTACAGGTGAAGAAGCCCATTCACAGACTCAGGTTGTTCCAAGCATGATTAATGGCTTTCCAATAACTGATTTGGGAGTCTATTTGTTTTTTAAAAAATCTAAGTTTAAATTAATTACAATTAAATAAGATCAAAAGTTCAGTCTCTCAGTCACACCACATTTCAAATGCTCAACAACTCGTGGCTTACATTATTGGACAGCACAAACATTGGTTTACACCATTTCGCCCTTGGCATGAGGCAGGTATATGATTACTCCCATTTTACAGAGGTGAAAATTGAGGTTCAGAAAGGAAACTGACTTTTTTCATTTTTCTTTCACTCAACATTCATTCATTCATGAGAGACATAAACAGTGGAAGGAGAAGCAGGCTCCATGCAAGGAGTCCGATGCGGGACTCGATCCCAAGACCCTGGGACCACGCCCTGAGCCAGAGGCAGACACTTAACTGCTGAGCCACCCAGGCATCCCTCAACAAATATTTATTAAACATCTATCATATACCTGGTTCCTTCCAAGGGACTAGGACATAATGGTGAACAAAGTACACATAGTTCCTGGCTTGAAGGGGTTTATAGGATGATATGGGAGAAAAACAAAAAAAATTATCAGTTGTGGGGCGCCTGGGTGGCTTAGTAGGTTAAGGGTCTGCCTTCCGCTCAGATCATGATCCCAGGGTCCTGAGATCGAGTTCCATGTTGGGCTCCCTGCTCAGCGGGAAGTCGGCTTCTCTCTCCCTCTCCCTCTGCCTGTCGGCTTGCTCTTTCTCTCTCTCTCAAATAAATAAATAAATAAAATCTTAAAAAATTATTACCAATTAAAATTGTTGCTGTGACAGACACCAGCAGGAGAATGAGTTAGTGGCAAACCATGGCTTCAAAGCTAATTATCGTTTTTACATTTCTAAATGGTTGGAAAAGAGTCAAAAGAAGAATATTTTTGTGACATGAAAATTATGTGAAATTTACATTTCAGTGTCCATAAATAAAGTTTTATTGGAACACAGCCACACCATTTGTTTCCATAATGCCTGTTGCTGCTTTCATCCTGCATTAGCAAGAGAACAATGGCCAATGAAGCCTAAAATACTTGCCACCTGGCTTTGACAGAAAGTGTGCTGATCCCTAGAGAATAACAGATGAAGATATCCTTTACAGGCCGTAATCTGGGGAACTTCCCAAAGGAGGTGACGTTGAAGTGGAAGACTTAGGAGGGATTTGGGAAAGTCTGAGTTGGGTTAAACCGATCAAACCAATGTTAAATGTCCTGAGTGTTAATTTCACTACTCTAGATACTCTAGATGCCTCCAATAAGTGGAATCACACAATATGTGTCTTTTGGTGACTGGCTTATTCCACTTAGCCTAAGGACCTCAAGTCTCATCCATGTTGCAGCATGTGTCAGAATTTCCTTCCTTTTTGAGGCCAAATAGTATCCCATTGTAGGCATATCCCACATTCTGTTTTATCCATTCATTAGTCGATGACACTTGGGTGCTTCCCAAGTGCTTAGAGTGTCCCAAGTGCTTCCACCATATGGATTTTGCTGATAATGCTGCTGTGAACATGAATGTATGAACGTCTCTGAGTTCTGCTTTCAGTTCTTTGGGGTTTACACCCAGAAGGATTTCTCCATCATGTGGCAATTGTTCTTTTAAATTTTTTGAGGAAGCTCCATCCTATTTTCCATAGTGACTGTCCCCATCTATATCGCCACAAACAGTGCACAAGAGTTCCAATTTATCCACATCCTCGCCAACACTTCTTCTTTTCCATTTTTCTGATAAGTAGCCAATGCTAACGAGCGTCGGGTGGTATCTCCTTATGGTTTTGATTTGCATTTCCCTGTTGCTAAGTGACGTTATGCATCTTTTCATGCACTTATTGGCCATTCTTATATCTTCTTTGGAGAAATGCCTGTTCAAGCCCTTTGCCCATTTTTAATAGAAATTAACTTTTTTTTTAAAGCAGGCTCCACGCCCAGTGTGGAGCCCAATGTGGGGCTTGAACTCATGACCCTGAGATCAAGACCTAGGCTGAGGGATCCCTGGGTGGCGCAGCGGTTTGCCTTTGGCCCAGGGCGCGGTCCTGGAGACCCAGGATCGAATCCCACGTCGGGCTCCCGGTGCATGGAGCCTGCTTCTCCCTCTGCCTGTGTCTCTGCCTCTCTCTCTCTCTATGTGTGACTATCATAAATAAAAAAAAAAAAAAAAAAAAAAGACCTAGGCTGAGATGGGACGCTTGGGTGGCTCAGCGGTTAAGCGTCTGCCTTCGGCTCAGGGAGTGATCCCAGAGTCCCGGGATTGAGTCCCACATCGGGCTCCCTGCATGGAGCCTGCTTCTCCCTTTGTCTATGTCTCTGCCTCTGTGTATGTGTGCGTCTCATGAATAAATAAATAAAATCTTAAAAAAAAAAAAAGACCTAGGCTGAGATCAAGAGTTAGACACCTGACCAACCAACTGAGCCACTCAGTCTGCCCGTAGAAATTAACATGTAATTAATCTCTACATAATGTCTTATACATATGGAGGGGGAAATACAATGAATGCAGAGTGTTAACATGGCACCTTCACACATTTACCATTCCCACAACTTTTCTCCAGCTTTGAGGATTTTCAAAATAAAAATACCCTAGGAAAAAGCAATTCCCCTGTGGATTCATGGAATTCAATAAGTATCTCTGGAGTACCTAATAGATGCCAAGAATTGGACTAGAGCAGGGAACCCAACAAACAAACCACTGATACTGGGGGACTAGCCCCCCAAGGAACTCTAGCATCTCAAATTGCTTATTTTTTAAAGATTTTATTTATTCCTGAAAGACACGGGGGGGGGGGGGGGGAAGAGACCCCCTGATGTGGGACTCATCCCAGGACCTGAGGATCACAACCTGAGCCAAAGGCATGGACGCTCAACCACTGAGCTACCCAGGTGCCCCCCAAATCAATAATTTTCTCCCCAGGGCTTACTACAGGTTATCATTCTTATTTACTAGCTTGTTTACTGGGTTTTACATTTCTCACAGACACACTTCCTTCCACCCTTGCTAGACGGACCCACTGCTACTTGTTGAACAAATGAATGTATTCCGTGGGAGCAGAGACTGTTTCTCTCAGCTCTATATGGGGTGCTTAGAACAGGGCCTGGCACATAGTAGGTGCTCGGAAATTATTTGTTGAATTCATGAATGTAAGTCCTGAAAGAGCACTGGCTGCTTGTTTTTCTAGCCCTCTAGCCCTAGCTCCTGGAACAGCACCCAGCCCTTAGTAGGTGCTCAATAAATATGTGTTGACTGAATGAATGTAAGATCCAGGGGGACAAGGCAGAGACTTCTGTTTTTTGGGGTTTTAAAAAAGATTTTATTTATTTATTCATGAGAGACAGAGAGCAGCAGAGACATAGGCAGAGAGAAAAAACATGCTTCCCGCAGGAGCTCATGTGGGACTCAAACCCAGGATCCCAGGACCCCAGGATCAGGACCTGAGCCAAAGGCAGATGCTCAACCGCTGTGCCACCCCGGTGCCTGGAGACCTGTTTTTCTGGACTCTCCTCCTGGCTTTTAGAATCATGCCTGGCACATAGCAGGTGCTCAGCAAACATGTGCCTTTGCACACGTGCCCCTCCCCCCACAACCACATCCCTGACTCCGCCCTTGGGGAGGTGGGGGGTGGGGCCGGCAAGCTTCTCTCTGTGAGGTCACAAAGGCCCTGCCATGCCTCTGGCCTTGGCCCTCCTGCTGCTGCTGGGCCTGAGTGCCCACAGAGGCCGGGGCTGCCTGCAGTGTGACCACTCGGTGCTGGAGGCTCTGAGTCAGCTGCGATCAGCCCTCATCCCCAAACGCTTCCATCTGGATTCGCTGCAGGTTCGCGCCCAGGCCCTGCTGCTGAGCATGGAGGGGCCTTTCTTCCGGGACTACGCTCTGAACGCGTTTGTGGGGAAAGTGGGTGCGTGCTGGAGAGGGGAGGGTGCCTGGCACTGCGGGGGGGCGAGGAGGTGGGGGGGCACGGGGAGTAGCCCGAGGCTGGGGTGGGAGACATGCTTTGGGGACATCTGTCCCCAAGAGGGGTGGGTGGGACCCCCCGGAGGAAGATGGGGGGCATCCCCTGGCTCTCTTGACCCACTGGAATTTCCTCCCCTCTTACCCCCAGGGATAGATCATCTGGACTTTGTGGCATCCTTTATCAAGAACCAAACAAACCACTTAATGGTTAATTCTCTAAGAGGTAGGAACTAAGAGGGAAAGCTTTTCCCAGCACCCTTCTTCGTCCTCCCTTTCCAGGAGTCCACCCTGCCTCCCCTTGATATTAAAACAAAGCATGAAAAAAAAAAAAAAAAAAAAAAAAAAAAAAACAAAGCATGCATATAGCCTTTTTAGTTGTGTGTCTGGCAGGGTCCTAAGGGTTTTACTCAGAAAAGCCTAGGACAGTTCCTGATGCCAGGCACTGCTGTGATCTGCCCTTTACAGACAGGAGACCGAGGCTCAGAGAAGTTAGGTGACTAGTCCAAAGTACGCAGCTCAGACATTTTTTTTTTTTAAGATTTTCTTTATTTATTCATGAGAGAGAGGCAGAGACATAGGCAGAGGGAGAAGCAGGCTCCCTGCAGGGAGGCCGATGTGAGACTCGATCCCAGGACCCTGGGATCACGGCCTGAGTCAAAGGCAGACGCTTAACCCCTGAGCCACCCAGGTGTCCCCAACTCAGACATTATATTCCCAACCACCGCCCCTGGGGTGTCTCTTCTGGTTTTATACCCAGTGGCCCCAGGGGGAGGGGTTAGTTATTTGAGGGCTTTATGACATTCCCCAGCAGAGGGCAGTAGAGGGCTCTATGGATACCTCAGAGTCCTCATCTGTAAAACAAGAAAAATAGCACTCATCTCATGGTGACTGGGAACTGGAAATGAATTTGTGAATGTGCATTTAGAACAAAGCCAGGCAAACAGTAAGTGCCCAATAAATGGTAGCTATTAAGATTATTTTTTGAAAAGATTTTATTTATTTATTTATTCATGAGAGACACAGAGAAAGAGGCAGAGACATAGGCAGAGGGAGAAGCAGCCTCCCTGTGGGGAACCTGATGTGGGACTCGATCCCAGGACCCCGGGATCACACCCTAAGCCAAAGGTGTGATCAACCACTGAGCCACCAGGTGCCCCTAGCTATTAAGATTATTGTGCTGCATCTGATCTCTATGTCCAGAGCAGAGGTTGACAAAATACAGCTGAGGCCAAATCCTTTTGCCAGCCCCCTGTTTCTGTAAAAAAGTTTTAGTAGAACAATAATCATTTTTTAAAGGTTTTATTTATTTATTCATGAGAGACACAGAGAGAGAGGCAGAGACACAGGCAGAGGGAGAAGCAGGCTCCATGCAGGGAGCCCAACATGGGACTCGATCCCAGGACCCAATCCCAGGACTTGATCCCAGGACTCCAAGATCACACCCTGGGCCGAAGGCAGGCGCTAAACCGCTGAGCCACCCAGGGATCCCAGAAGGATAATCATTTACATATTGTCTACAGGCACTTTTGCTCTCCAAGGCAGAACTGAATTTTTGGGACAATGACCATCTAGCCCTCAAAGCTGAAGATATTTACTATCTGAACCTTAACAGACAAGATTTAAAGTATTAGGTCTCAACTCAGGCTACACATTCGAATCTCCCAGAGAACTTTTAAAATATTCCAGAAGCCCAGGCAGCAGCCAAGTAAATCAGAATATCATGGGTTGGGCCTGAACATCAGTCATTTTTAAAGCTCTCACCTTTTAGGGATGCCTGGGTGGCTCAGTGGTTGAGCATCTGCCTTCTGCTCAGGGCATGATCCTGGAGTCCCAGGATCGAGTCCCATGTCGGGCTCCCTGCATGGAGCCTGCTTCTCCTGTCTCTGCCTCTCTCTCTGTCTCTCATGAATAAAGAAATAAAATCTTAAAAAAAAATAAAGCTCTCACCTTTTAAAAAGGTGATTTTTATATTTTGAAATTCAAATGGTTATAAAAGTTGCAAGAATAGTACAGTGAACACCTATTCACCATTTGTTCACACAGTATATTGCCTGGTTTGTTCTGTGTGTGTGTTTGTGTGTGAGTACCCTTTAAGAGTTAGTGACATTGCAACCCTAACTCCTTCAATGGGGGATCTCCTAAGAGCAATGAAGGGTATTTTCTTGCACAATGAGTGAGTGGAACTAGGAAATTTAATGCGAACTCCATACTATCTGATATCCAGTCCTCAAATTCCTCCAATTGACACAATCATGGCTTTCATCACTATTCTTCTTCCAATCCTTGATCTGCTCTGGGTCTATGCATTTCATTCATTTGTCTTTTATGACACTGTTATCTTTTTAAAAGATTATGTTTATTCATAACATAATTCAGACACAGGCAGAGACAGGAGAAGGCTCCCACAGGGAGCCTGATGTGGGACTCGATCCCAGGACCCCAGGATCATGCCCTGAACTGAAGGCGGATGCTCAACCACTGAGCCACCCAGGCATCCCTACACTGACACTTTTGAAGATCCCAGGCCATTGATTTTACTTACTATTATTACATCATTTGGGGATTGGTCATGAAGGCACAGAGAACCCAAATGGCTGATTAGTCTTGGTCTCCAGCCTCTACAGAGATCAAGCTGCTACCATGTGGCCCAAATCCCCACCATGAATCACACTATAGCATAGACTAACTAGCATGGTCCAAGGCTCCAATAAAGAATGAAACTCTTTTTCTTGGGGATCCCTGGGTGGCTCAGCGGTTTCGCACCTGCCTTTGGCCCAGGGCGTGATCCTGGGGTCCTGGGATCGAGTCCTGCATCGGGCTCCCAGCATGGAGCCTGCTTCTCCCTCTGCCTGTGTGTCTGCCTCTCTCTCTCTCTATTTCTCTGTCTATCATAAATAAATAAATCTTAAAAAAGAAGAAACTCTTTTCCTTTTTAAAATTTTTTATAAGTAGGCTCCATCCCCAACATGGGGTTCAAACTCACAACCCCAAGACTGAGTCACATACTCCACCAACCAACCAGCCAGGTGCCTCCAGAAAGACACTCTTCCCAGGCAGGATATTCCAAGGACTTAGAGGAGCCAAACATTTTTTCAGAATGTGCAGAGTTTGGACAACCCAGACCTGCTGAGTTAACCCTTTACTGCACAATATAGATGAGAACAAATACTATGGAGAAAATAACGCAGGGGCCAGGGTATAGAGAGTACTAGGAGTAGGGGTGGGGGGTATAGTATAAAGTCAGGTGGCCAAGAGGGACGTCACTGAGAGGTCAACATGTGAGCAGATCTGAAGGAGAGGGAGAAGCCCCAGGAGGTGGCTGGGGTAGAAGGCTGAAGGCAGAAAGAACAGGTGCAAATCCCTGAGATAGGCCTATGTTTGGCATATTCACAGAACCTCAAGGAAGTCAGGGAGGCTGGAGTGGAGAGAGGGAGAGATGTGGAAGATGAGGTCCTAGAGGTAAGGCAGCGAGGTTGGGTAGATGGAGTAGAGCCTTCCAGGCCATGTTGAGGACTTTTGACTTCTATTCTTGGTCATGTGGGAGGGCTCCGAGCAACAGGTGAACCTGCTGTGGTTCTAAGAGGATCCCTCTGGCCGTGGAGAAGAGATCTGGGCAGGGCAAGGGGGATCCTGGCAGGTCAGCGAGAAACTGCCACGGTGGCCCAGGCAGGGGATGATCATGGCTGGAACCAGGGTGGTAGCAGGGAGAAAATGAGAAGTGATCACATTCCTGGATCTATCTTGGATACTGAACAAACCGGTGTCGTTCACATAACACGCATATTGATATACTGCTTGTGAGATCTGAGAAAAGGAGTCAAAGCGCCAAGGACTGTGCTGAGCAGCTTAGAATCGGGCACCTCTCATCTCCTAAGGTGGAGAAGGCTCGGGAGGTTCGGAGTAGGTTTGGAGGAGCCCGTCAAGGTTCAGTTTTGGACTTACTGAGAGTAAGATGCCCGTCAGACATCCAAGTGGAGATCCTAAGTGGGCATCTGGCTCTATGCTTCTGGACTACAGTGAGCGGAAGAGGCTAGGGACATAAACATGGGAGGAATCGGCACACACAGAACAGTGCTGTCCAGTGGAAATATGCTGTGAGGCACAAGGACTCACATGTAACTTTAAATTCTCTAGTGGCCACGTGTTCAAAAAGATAAACAGAAGCAGGTGAAATTAACTTGAATATATTTTATTTAGCCCCATACCTAACTAAATGACCATTTCGACATGCCAGCAACATAAAAATTCTCGAGGGTTTTTTTTAGTTATTTTATTCATAGCATGTCTTCAAACACCAGCATACATTTTATACTGACAGCATATCTCAGTTCAGACTAGCCCATTTCTAATACTCAATAGCCATGCGTGGCTAGTGGCTGCCTTATTGGATAGTGCAGGTCTACATGAATATATAAAGCCATGAAGCTGGATGAAATCAGCTGGGTGAAGGAGTGAGTGTAGACAGAGAAGAGAGGAGAGCAGGTCAGAGGGAAAGAAAGGAGAGGTAATCAAGTCCATCCTTCTACTACTTTCCAGATTAGAAAACTGAAGCCAGTGGAAGGTCATTTGTCCTCGGGCCCCATAGTGGATCAGAAGCTAGATGCAGGACCTCCCAGGCCACAGATTTGTCCAGTGGACCTGAGGAATATCCGCTCTTGGTTACTCCTGGTGAATGAAAAGGGGTTTCCTCATCTCTTCAAAGCTACAGATGGGGTGGGCTTGGTGGGTTCCTGCCACCCCACAAGGATCTCTCTATCTCTCTGTCTTTCCTCAGATGGGCCTCTGCTGGAAGAGCTGGTAGTTCTCAGGGAAAGAGTGATCAAGGAACTCAAGAAAGCTTTAAAATCATATGAACTGAAAGGTGTAGCATCTCTCTCCACCAAGCTGCCTCTCCCCTCCCCCATCATCTCCATCCCCTTCTCCCACTTTCTCTTCCAAACTCCTTGCTCACCTCCCCTGTGACTCAGCCTTCTTGCCTCTCCCCAGTAGTCCCAGCTTTCATTTCCAGACTCACTTCTCCCTCCCTTAGTCCCTTCCCATTCAATTCTCAAATTGCCATCCTGACTTAACTCACTTCAGCTCTTTTCTCTTGCAGCCTGTGATCGCAAAATTTGCCGTGAGTCCTGGATTTATTGTCTGTGCCTCCTTTTCCTACACTCCTGCACCTCCTTACCCTGTCTCCCCCAAATCAAGCCCCGCTACCATCTACAACATCTGGCAGTTCCTCCTCCCCAAAGCTGTAGTATCTAGGGATATCTGATTTTTGAGGGCTTAATGGAAGTGGTTTCAACCTGCAAAAAAATATTTGGGGGGGTTGTTAGGATGGGATAGGCTATGTTATAGTAACAAAGAAACCCCACATCTCAGTGGTTTAACAAAAGAAAGATTTCTTTGGCTTTTACCCAAATTCCTTTGAGGGTTGAATTTTTCTTCCAAATGGTAGCCCATGGATATAGACTGCACCTCTGTTGTGTGTGTGTGTTTTTAAGGATTTTATTTATTTATTCATGAGAGACACACACACAGAGGCAGAGACACAGAGGGAGAAGCAGATTCCCTGTGGGGAGCCTGATGTGGGACTCAATCCCAGGACCCTGGAATCATGATCTGAGCCAAAGGCAGATAGATGCTCAACCACTGAGCCACCCAGGTTCCCCTCTGTTGTGGGTTCTAACCTAGCTTCAGAAGGGCCAGAAAATACAGAAAAACTCCTACAGGGACATTATGCCCTGGCCAGGAATTGGCCATACCCTCTGCCCACTTTCCATTAGCCAGAACTCTGGTCACATAGTTGCAACTTACTGCAAAGGAGCCTGGGAAATGTAGTCTTTTGTGTGGCAGGAAGAGGAGGAGGCTGATGAGTGAGCAACTAGCCAGTGTATGTCACAGGGCACTGCAAAACAGGAATGTAGGAAAGCAAACATTCTGTTTGTAGACCTTTAGTCAAACATTTGTTAAATTAAATGTCTACAAACAAATGTTGGTCGACTGGATGACTGCAACTCAATTCAACTCTTCAATGGTTAAAAATTATTTTTATTTTATTTTTAAGTAATATCTACACCCAAGGTGGGGCTCAAATGTACAATCCTGAGATCAAGAGCCACATGCTCCACTGACTAAGCCAGCCAGGTGTCCCTAGAAATTTTTTTTAAGATTTGTTTTTAATTATTCATTCATGAGAGACCCAGAGAGAGGCAGAGACACAGGCAGAGGGAGAAGCAGGCCCCATGCAGGGAGCCCGATGTGGGACTTGATCCGGGACTCAATCTGGGACTCCAGGATCACGCCCGGGGCAGAAGGCAGGAGCTAAACCGCTGAGCCACCCAGGGATCCCCCCCTAGAAATTATTTTTAATGTGAATTGGTGCATTCTGCTCAGCTTGTTCTGCTACACATGGGACCTCCAAGTTCAGGAGAGCCAAGGGACTCCCATTTCTTTCCCCACTGCCTTCCTGCCCCTTGCCAGTCTTCTGATAACTGCCCTCATCCCTCCCTTCCCTCCTTTCCAGATTTGCTAAAAGAAAAAGTCTTAGACTGTTTACACTGCCAGAAGATCAGTCCCAGGTGTATCCCAAGAAAGCACTGTTTTGGTAAGCTCCTGGGGGTGGGGGAAGACAGAGATGCATGAGAGAAGAGAGCTGTGACCCAGCAGATATGGGTTTTGAGTTCTCCCACATATAACCTTGAATCCTGCACTTAACACTTGGTTATAGTGTGGCCCAGATGTCACATCCACATCCTGACATTCGCTTTCCCCTCACTGTTCCATGGGAGGACTCCTCTATAATTTTATAATGCCTCTAATACCAGAAAGGCAGCTGCTAGAAAAGTGTTTTATTTTTCACCAGTACCATACCTGGGAAGTCCAGAAGGATAGGCTGAATTCACTCATTCACTCACTCATTTATTCAGAGATTTTCTTTAAGTTTTTAAAAATTTTTTAAATTATCTCTACACCCAAAGTGGGGCTCAAACCTACAACCCCAAGATCAAGAGTTGCATGTTCCACTGACCCAAGCAGCCAAGCACCCCCAAAGATTTTTGAAATGTATATCCTTATAGCAGTGAGACTAGTACAATGAACCCCATGAAGTACAATGAATCCATCAAGACTGAATAGTCATGCTGGGCCTTTACACAAGCTATTCCCTCTCTATCACACTGTTCCTCTCACCCTCTCATTTCAATAAAGTCTCCAAGCTCACCTCCTCAAAGAGGACTCTCTGATCACACTCTCTATAAAGTAGCACTTTCTATCAAATTATGTTGACAGTGGACATTTCTCCACACTTGCTTTGTTTGTAGTCATCATATTTTTTTTTTTTAAGTAATCTGTATACCCAAACTCACAACCTCAAGATCAAGAGTCATAGGCTCTGCCAACTGAGCCAGACAGGTGCCCCATTGCCATGATATTTTAAAAGAAATCAAGCATTGTGAAATTTCACCCATAAATAGTGTGTGGCTCTAAAAATAAGGACATTTCCTGTGTAACCACAATGCCATTCTCACACCCAAAAAGCCTAGCAGCAATTCTTCAATATCAGGTAATTCTGAATCCTTTTGCAACTTCCCTGACTGTCCCCAGAATATCTTTCACAGTTGATTCGTTCAAACCAGGACCCACTGAAAGGACTTCTCATATAATTCAATTGTAGGGTTTCTTTTTTGTCATTTCTTTTTTTACTCTAGAAGAATTTCTCTTATCAGTTTTCCCCTCTATGACATTGACTAGTTGAAAAGAAAGGATTCGGGGCACGTGGGTGGCTCAATGGTTGAGCTTCTACCTTCCTGGCTGAGGTCATGAACCTGGGGTCTTGGGATCGAGTCCTGCATGGGGCTCCCCGCAGGGGGCCTGCTCTTCCCTCTGCCTGTGTCTTTGCCCCTCTCGCTGTGTCTTTCATGAATAAATAAAATATTTTTAAAAAGAGGGGACTGGGGGGATCCCTGGGTGGCGCAGCGGTTTGGCGCCTGCCTTTGGCCCAGGGCGCGATCCTGGAGACCCGGGATCGAGTCCCACATCGGGCTCCCGGTGCATGGAGCCTGCTTCTCCCTCTGCCTGTGTCTCTGCCTCTCTCTCTCTCTCTGTATGACTATCATAAATAAAAAAAAAAAAATTAAAAAAAAAATAGGGGACTGGGGATCCCTGGGTGGCTCCGCGGTGTCGCACCTGCCTTTGGCCCAGAGCGCGATCCTGGAGTCCCGGGATTGAGTCCTGCGTCGGGCTCGGAGCCTGCTTCTCCCTCTGCCTGTGTCTCTGCCTCTCTCTATATATATATCTATCATAAATAAATAAATCTTTAAAAAATTTTTTTAAAAATAAAAAATAAAATAAAAAGAAGGGACTCATTCATTTGATCCTTTAGTATGGTGATTAACTACAACAGATATTTCGAGTTCCCCATTGTGCCCCCAAACTGAAGATCAGCAGAATGGAAGACAAATGTCTCACATTGCTCATATATTTTTTTGAAGATTTATTTATTTTAGAGAGGGGGAAGGAGCAGAGGGAGAGGAAGAGAGAGAGAGAATCTCGAACAGACTCCCCACTAAGGGCAGAGCCCAATGCAGAGCTCAGTCTCACAACCCTGAAATCATGACCTGAGCCAAAATCAAGAGTTGGACACTCAACTAACTGAGCCACCCAGGCACCCCTCATCTTGCCCCCATTTTAATGGGGTGAAGGGTTAAAAACTAGGGTTTCTCAACCTTGGCACTACTAACAATTGGGACTGGATACTCTTTGTTATAAGGGCTGTCCCAGGTGTTGCAGGACACCCCAGCCTCTACCCTACTACATGCCAGTAGTTCTCCCCCCACCAAAGTCATGACAATCCTTTCTAGTCTCCAGACCTTTCCAAATGCCCAAAATTGTCCCCAGCTGAGAACCATGCTTTGACAATTACATGAATATATGGATCGATTCCAGATAACAAGTGTGCCATAAAGAAAACAGAAAAATTTGATAGAAAGTGCCTGGGGGAAAGGGAGCGGTGGTGCTACTTTAGAGAGTGCAGGTGGTGGGACCTCTCTAAAGAAGTGCTGTATGAGATCTAGAGGAAGTGAGGGAGTAAGGAATAGTGTGAATGACAGAGGGAACAGCAGGTACAAGGATCCAACTTGGCTGAGCAACAAGACGGAGGCTACAGAGCCAAATGAATGAAGAAGGGTGTAGTAGCTAGCTAATCACATGGTGACCAGATTGTGCAGGGCCTGGTGAGCCACGGTGAAGATTTAGGCTTTTATCCTATCCAAGGTGAGCTTAGGGAAAGGTTCTGCAGGAGGAGGCCCTCCAGAGGGCTTAGGTGTTAACAGGCGCCCTCTGGCCGCCAAAAGGGGAACTAACTGTAGGATGAGGAGAAGCAGAGACCCTCCACGTGGAGCTTGGATAGCTGGACCAGGTCAGTAGCCCAGAAAGTGGATCAGACTCTGGATACATTCTGAAGGGGCAGCCAAGAGGCTCTGCTAACAGAATGAAAGAATTGGGGGTGGGGGAACAGGATGATTGGAAAATTCAGAATGGGAATCCCAAGGATCTCCAGGGTCCCCAAGCTAAGACTCTCGTCTTGTCTCAAGATTGTGAGAACGCTCTTGTTCATGGGTAGTCAAACTCCCCATGTCCTCCTCCCACCACCCACCTCCTATCCAATGAGACACATTTAGCACTGGGCTCTTTGCCATCACTGTGATGTGTCTGGGTCGCAAGGGCAGAGATGTTTGCCAGGGGGGCTCACGGAGGTATACAGAGCACCTAAAAACAGTGCCTGGGACACAGACTTTGAGGAGTGGGTGAATGCATTGAAAACCCAGGAGAGGGCAAGAGTCAGGTGTATGGAGGAGGGAGAGGCTGAACTTGCTGGGTGAGCAGGTGGGTGTGGGGTACAAGGCCACAGAAGGGTGGTGACTTGGAAATCAGGGTTGTCTCTCCCCCCACACACCAGTTGACAGGCAGCCCCGCATGGCCCTGCAGTACGAGGACAGTGCGTACCTGCAGAATCAGCCCGAGTCTGGTGTCATAATTTCCGTGTTTCTGGCTATTATTGCCTTCGGGGTCATCGTGTCTTCGTGAGTCATCCCTGCCCTTTCCTGGGCCCCTCAAAAATTGGGCCCCTCAAAAATGTCCCTGCCCTGGATCAGTCACTGTGTCCTTTGGGAATCTCCTCCCCACTCATTTTATGTCTCTGTTTCTCCTTCCTTCTCTACATCTCTTCCTTTCCCCGCCCCCATCTCTGTCTCTGTTCATCTTTCCTTCTCTTTCACCTCCTCTTCTTCCCACCCCTGGACCACATTATGCCTTTCCTGGGTCCTCAGCACTTTCACCTCTCTGGTTCTCTTCCTCCATTTATATATATATATATATATTTTTAAATTGTATTTCATGTATGTGCAAGTATGAAAAAAGATGTCATCCAAGCTGAATTCATTATTACATATTTTTCTTCACCATCATCATTATTAATTTATTTTCTTCTGCTTTTCAAAGTGATTAAAATGAAAACATTTCCAAGGTCCCCAGCACTGAGCCTATGGTGCTGAGGGCAGAAGTGGCCCTCACCATCTTCTCTGCCCTTCTGAGGGACTCTTCCCCCCACCACCTTCCTGTCACCCCTTCCAGCCCCTCTTCTCTTCCCTTCACCCCTTTACCTGTTTTTAGATTTTATTTATTTATTCATGAGAGACACACAGAGAGAGGCAGAGACATAGGCAGAAGGAGAAGCAGGCTCCCTGTGGGGAGCCCAATGCAGGACTCAATCCCAGGATACCAGGATCACACCCTGAGCTGAAGACAGATACTCAACCACTGAGCCACCCAGGCATCCCTAGGTCTTCATTTCTGTCTCACCCCTCGATCTCTGGCATCCTTGGCATTCCTTGGCTCATGGTCTCCCTCCAATCTCTGTCCTCTCAACTCGAAATTGCATATTCCTCTGCGTCTGTGTCTCTGATCATTCTCTTCCTTCTCCTATGAGGACATGCCAATCTTTGAATGTAGGGTCCAGCCTAACTCCTAGATGATCTCATCTTGCCTTAACTTAATTACATCTGCAAAGACCCTATTTTCAAACAAGGGGACATTCGTAGGTCCTGGGGATTAGGACTTGGCTATATCATGGGGAGGGGGAACACAATTCAACTCACCACACCTTTCTCTCTTCTTCATTTACGTCTCCTCTGTCTTTCCTCCGCGAGCCTCTTGCCCTGTGTCTATGTCTCCCCAAAGTCTCCTCCAGTCTTTCCCTCTATTTCCACATTTTACCCTCACTCCCAGTCCCAAATTTTCTCTCCTCCTCATTCATGTACCAACACTGATTGGCTGAGAACCCTGGAAATCCGCCCAGATACCCATGATGTCACAGGCTGAACCAAATAAGGCTGATGATTGGAGGGAAGTGTTTTTGGGGGGAGAGAGGGAGTATGGTTGACCAGGAGGGACCTGAAGTTCTCTTTGTAACCTCCAGGCTTTTTCTCTCTGACCAGGGCTATTATGTACAGGCAAAACCGAAAAATCCTGCTGCAGTAGGGCGATGGTTTGGGGATCTGTAAGGGGAAAGGAAAAGAAGTTTAATAAAGCCTATGACAAATTCTTCAATGTCTCTGTCAGTTTCTGTAGGACCTGCCTCCCAGTTGGTGTCCAGGTGGGTCTTCCTCAGGGGTTGGGACCAGGTCTCATTCATCTGTAGGTACCAATTACCCTACGTCAAAGTAGAAGTGATTTGGATCTTCAAGAGGAATAGACAACCTACAACAAGAGCTTGAAAGAACAACCATTCCTCCTTTGGGGAGAAATGCATCCTGAAGGAGACGACACCATATTAGGACCCTCAAGGATGGTCTGGCAGAGGAATAGCGTAGTCAAAGCAGAGAATACAGGTTCCTTTCCCTATCTGAACTAAAATTTCACCCTCTGTGTTCCTGAGTAGATTCAGAAACATTTTCATGTGAATCTTTTGCTGTCTGAACTCTTGCTACTTGCTAACCCAAAGTAGGAAGCAAATAAATTTGGATAACATAGTATCCTTCTGTTTCTGAACTTGCTAGCAGAAGTATTGCTATCTCATTCAGGTTCTGGACCAGGAAGATGTTTAGTGGGAGGGATGGGCGTTGATAAGAAAGACCAAATTTAGCTGAAGATTTGGTGCCCAGAGCAGGCTCTCAATAAATCTTTGTTGAATAAATGAGGACGGTAGTGTTGGGGGAAGGGGAAGAAGCCTGCAAAAATGATATTGATCCATACACTGAGGGCCTTTTTTTTTTTTTTTTAAGATTTTATTCATGAGAGACACGGAGAAAGAGGCAGAGACATAGGAGCCCAATGCAGGACTCCATCCCAGGATCCCAGGATCATGACCTGAGCCAAAGGCAGACGCTTAACCACTGAGCTACCCACGTGTCCCTGTTGAGGGCCTATAAATGCCAGGGAAAGGAGCGTGGTGATTTCCCAGGGTCTGGGATTGAAACCCCAAATATTGATGGGTCCAGAAGGATAAAGTAAACTACAGGTCGCATCCATGGAGGATAGAAAGTACTCAGCTCCATTCTACTGAAGTCGCAGTGAAAGAACAGCTCAGTGTTATCAGATCTTCAGGATTTTCAAGAGAACCCAGAAATTCAGATTTTTAAAATGTGAAATCTCTCCTCCAAGGGTACTGTGGGCAACTATTTTTTTCAAATACTGAGGACCAACCCAAAACACGTTTTGCTATCATTGTGAGGTGACAGAGAAACATCTGAAGCTGCGTGTCGCTTATATTTTTTTATGCTAGAGATTATTGGCAAATGAGGATTTAAGCGTAGAGCTCGCTGGACTCTGTAATTAACTACATTTCCCAGAATCCTCGCCGCCTACAACTGCGTCCGTTGCCACAGATACTGCCATCCGTAGGAGGGTGTGATCTTAAGGAGTCCGACTCCAGCCATCCGGAGATACCGGTTTTGGCACATGAGCATTAGGGAGGCTTAGATCAGGACGGTTTGGGAGAGGTGGAGCACAGGCTCCAATCCAGAGGATTCTGGAAATGGTAGTTTCCAGCCTCCCCCACCATCCCCTTCTGCTCAGGCGCCCTTCTGTGGAGGTGACGAATGCTGTCTCCTTGGTGAGGTCACTGCTGGCACGCATGATGTCACCTTCACCAAGCACGCTGGCCAGGGGAGCAAGGCTACTGCAGATAAGTCAAAGATGCTCGACATGACGTTCACTTCTTAAGCTGGTGCCCACTCCGGTGAAGGCCTGGGGGTCGTAAGTTGGTGGCCCTAAAATTCTTTTTTTTTCCCCTCTTTTTTTTTTTTTTAAAGATTTTATTTATTTATTCACGAGAGACAGAGAGAGGCAGAGACACAGGCAGAGGCAGAAGCAGGCTCCATGCAGGGAGCCTGATGTGGGACTCGATTCCGGGACCCCAGGGTTCACGCCCTGGGCGGAAGGCAGGCGTTAAACCGCTGAGCCACCCAGGGATCCCCTGTTTTGGCTTTTTAAATGTCTTCACGCTCCAAGTCCAGCTACTGCCCTAAGTTTCTGTGAATTTCCTGGGAGCAGTGCACGATTATAAATAGATAATTGAATTGGGCAGAAATTAAAGTGTGATGAATGCTCCTGGAGAGCCCAGTTACCAAATAATTACAATGCAAGTATTATAATGTCAGCTCTATGTTACCCTGACGTCCCTGTGGAACCCCGGGAGGTGATTGAGTTGCCAGCTCCGGTTGGGCTGGGTGGAGGGATGGGGGAAATTTTCCCATAGGAAGGGCTGTAAGAGCTGGTGGCAAGAAATGTCATTCTTCCAAGGGAAATAGAGAGAAAGAATATTCCAGACAGAGAGAATAGCACATACAAAGGTCAAGAGGTGGGAGGTACTAACAACTTTTAAAAATAATATTTAGGGATCCCTGGGTGGCGCAGCGGTTTGGCGCCTGCCTTTGGCCCAGGGCGCGATCCTGGAGACCCGGGATCGAATCCCACGTCGGGCTCCCGGTGCATGGAGCCTGCTTCTCCCTCTGCCTGTGTCTCTGCCTCTCTCTCTCTCTCTGTGACTATCATAAATAAATAAAAATTAAAAAAAAATAAATAAAAAAAAAATAAAAATAATATTTAATGTCAAAAAATAATATTTAATGTCAGTAATGCTAATAGCAAGCATGAAGGTGGTATTTTCTGAAACATACTGTTTTAATGGCTTTAGTTATATCAACCTATTCAAATGTCATTTATTTATTAGGGTATTTATTATCTCCCCATGTAACAGTGAGGAAGCAGTGGTACAGAGAGTTAGTGACTTTGTCACTCAGTGAATAAGTGGGATTAACCATTGTGCTCTGTGGCCCTTGCTACAGGGTCTTACCTGCAAAGCACTGTGCCAGTTGTCTTCCATACAACATCAAATCCTATTGAACTAGGGCTCTATCTTTTTTACCTCATTTAAGCTTAATTACTTCCCCAAATGCCCTATCTCCAAATAAACTCACACTGGGAGTTAGGGCTTCAACCTATGAATTCTGAAGGACACAAACATTTAGTCCATTGCACACTTGTACATCCCACCTTGCATGCCAGCCACAAAGAGCTACTTCTATTTCTTTCTTCCCTCTAGGCTTCTGTGCACTCTTTTCCCTCTGCCTGGATTAGCCCACCTCATTCTCTGCCTTCACTGGACATATGTATGTCTCTTAAGCCATTGGTTCTTATCTTCCAAGTTACAGCTAAGCTGAGACCTCCTCTGGAAGTCCTCCCAGACTGGGTTGTTGGCCAGAGTGGGTTGGAGGCCCTCCTCTGTGCTCATACAATGCCCTGGGCTGTCCCCATCAAGCACACATATCACACGAGGTCCTCACTGCCTGTAACCATGTCTTTATCAAGTACCCTAATCCTAACAATAGTGGTCAATCCAAGGGGTGGGCCCAAGACCCAAGAAGGACCAATCAGGACCCTTCCCTGGGATTGTTCTATGAACTCAGTTGCAGCCATGCTACTTGCTTCAACCAATGAAATGCAGATGAAAGTGACATATGTCATTGAGCTCATTTAACTTGCATGACCACTCAATGAAGAAGGCATTCCTCCCCCATTTTAGAGACAAAGGCACTAGAAGGAGGATATAAGTAACCCATACAAGACCCATAGCTGGTCAAGGACAGAAGCAGGACTAATGTCCTTATAAAACAAGGAATAGACACCAGAGCTCTCTCTCCACATACTCCTAGACCAAGGAAAATCCATGTGAGGATATATGGAGAAGGTAGCCATCTACAAGCAAGGAATAGAGCTCTCACCAGAAATCAACCATGCTGGCTCCAGGATCTAGGACTTTCAGACTCCTGAAGTGTGAGAAATAATTTTCTGTTGCTTAAGTCATTCAGCCTATGGTATTTTACTATGGGCTGCCAAAGCTGGTTAAGGTAGAGTGTCAGGTAGTGAAGCAAGGCAGGCTCCAGTCTCACAGGGCTTCATGTACCCGGTTAAAGCCTGGACACTTTGCTGAGGGCAGTGCCAAACTAGGGGAGGGACTGGATCTACTCTGGGTGTGGAAAGACTATTCTGGGGGGGGGGCACCTGAGGAGGGCAGTTGGTTAAGCATTGGACTCTTGGTTTCAGCTCAGGTTGTGCTGTCATGGGCTGTCAAATCGAACCTTGTATCAGGCTCTGCACTCAGCACAGAGCCTGCTTGGGACTTTCTCTCCCTCTCTCTCTGCCCCTCCCCCACATTTGTGCGCATGTATTCTCTCACTCTCCCTAAAATAAATAAATCTTAAAAAGAAAGAAACAAAGACACTTCTGGGGTGCATGGGGGAGCAGACTGGAGGGGAGACACTGAGGGCCAGGAGGTTTGAGATGAGATTGCAGTGAGGTTCTAGGGTGAAGACAAGGCTTGAGCCAGAGCCAAGTTCATGGGCATGGAGACCCTCAGGCAGCAGAGCTGAGGAACCTGACGATGAGAAGAGAGACTTCCCTGGACCCACTGTCCCTGGTTGGATCCTTGATCCTTGGGGCTGCAAAGGTCTCTCTAGGGCTGTTCACATCTTCACAGGGTGGTTGTACAAATTAAATAAGCTACTAAAGCCCACTTCATCTTGTCACTAAATGACAGCTGTTCTCATTTCATTAACATGATTCATCTATCTTCTACTCACGTGTATATGTATATTTTACATCTTTAGAAACATGAAAGATACATAACTTTGCAATTTTTCTTCTTTTAATTTTCATTCACAAGTATTTCCCCCATCTTATCGTGAGCTTATCCCAATTGTTTCAGGCTCGATAACGTTTCATAGGCAGGATATTCCATCATTTATGTAACCAATCTCCTGAATCCATATGACTGAAAATAACTTTTTATTATTTGGTTTCTGATTGGAGATGGCCCCCTCCAAGTGATAATTCAAGGACCTAGTTTCCTACTATCGTCAACATAGGACTTCACCTGCAGAAGTCTGCAGAAGGGAAAAGACTGTGGGACATGACAAGTGAGAGATTTTAATGGGCCAGTTCTGGGCATGGTGCATTTCTCTCATTTTATTGGCCAGAACTTGGTCATATGGCCACCCCAGATTGCCAGGGAGGCTGGGAAATGTAGTATAGCTGTGTGTACAGAAAGTAGGGGGAAGGCTTTGAAGAAGAGCTATCTGCCACACATTATCCCAATGAGGGATTATAGGGAATAAAACCTCGGTGCAGAGTGGAAGAGAACTGCCCCAGATCACAATGAGATTACAATCTATCAGGCAAATATGGCACTAAAATCCAAATAACCACCTTTTTTAAAATTAGATTTTTCATCATTCTTGTTTGAAAAGAGAAAATCCATGGGATTTTATTAATCTTGTGCCCAGTAATTTACATAATCATGGCTTATCTTAGTGTTTCAGTTGATTCTCTGACTTCCAAGATAGCAATCATATCATATTTAAAGAAAGATGAAAACCCAGACTTCTTTGTTCCAATGATACCTTTTCTTTCTCTTGTCTAACTGCATTGATAGTTCTTCCAAAAGTGGTCATATTGGACAGTTTGTTTTCTTTGGACAGTTTGTTCTGACTTTCATGGGGAATCTTTTGGTTTTCAGCATTAAGCCTGATTTGAAGTTTTGTTGATATGTATATAATTTTTAAAAAGGGAGAAGCAAGTAACTCCTTAAGATTGTTGTCATTACTGGAGTACCTGGTGTCTGCCTTCAACTCAAGTCATGATCTCAGGGGCTTGGGATAGGGCCTGAGTCAGTCTCCATATTCAGTGGGGGGTCTGCTTCTCCCTCTCCCTCTTCTCCTCTCCCCCACCCCTGCTCATACTCTCTCTCAAGTAAATAAATAAAATCCTTAAAAGAAAAAAAGATTATTGTCATTACTATTCAAGATGGGCTTATTCTTAAATATATGAAGTTTATGTAGAAATGGCTTATTACTGAACATTCTCAAAACCCTTTTCATATCCACGGATGTGTGGTATTCTTTGAAATACCAATTAGCAAATTATATGATAGCTCAATAGCAAACCATCCTTGCATTCCAGCTCCCACTATAGGGGCCTATTTCCTTTACCACACCACCCTTTAGGAGGTGATAGGTGAAACCGAGGCAAACAGAAGCGGATGCCCACAGATAGTAATTAAGTGACAGAGGCTCAATTCACTCCCATCAATTTAGATGGGGCCAGCTTCCTCATGTCCTGTGGACTTTCCAGGGGAAACTTCGTTAAATAGGTTAAATGGAATATGACATCCCGTCCTGTGAAGGGCACCGAAAAGTCTCTGGCTAAAATAGGAATATTCCCGGTGCCAGTACAGCCAGACATTTCAAAATACCACGTTCCCTCCGGTCCCCCATGGTACTCCTAGACTCCATTTCCCAGCATTCCTCTGCCTCCAGTGAGCTTAGGCCGAAAGGGGCGTGAGCCCGCGATGGTTTCTGGGAAACGGAGTCCAGCTGTGAAGCCGAGTTGAAAGAACCAGAGCTTCAGCGTTCCGAGACAGCGACCGCGCAGGCGCATTCCGCGGCCTGCCAGAGGGAGGGAAGGCCTGGTCGCCCCGCGCAAACCGCGGGGGCGCACAGGTGAGTCCCGACCTGGCGGCCCCGAGCCGGAGCAGGTGGGTGCGGGCCGAGCCCGGCAGGCCGGCGGGCGCTCGGGGGGCGGCTCGAGTCGCGCCGCGGTGGGCGCTGTGGGCGGTGTCCCGCCCCGTCCTGTCACTGGCGAGGCGGCCCCAGAGACTGCCACTCGCGCCGCTCCGGACGATCGCAGCGCGCAAGAATTGGGCGCCTGCTGTTTGCCAAGAGGCGGGGGAGCGCGGGTCTGCCGCGGTCTCCCAGGAGGGAGACCGTGTGTTTCCTCACTTAGCAGGTGAAGACACAGACTCTGTGGCTTCTCGCAGGTCACAATGGTCGGCCTGGGATCACACCCGAGGTGTCTGACCCGAGAGCCCCCCTCCGTCCCCGGGTACTCCGCACAGTCACGTCCCGTCTCTGCCCTCATCCTGAGCATGCCATCCTTTCTCTGGGTCTCTCCTCTCTCTGATCTCCTCCTCCCGCCATCCCAGTCGCTGTTCAGTCCCCCGTCTGTGTGTTTTCGCACCCCCCTTCCCCGCGAGTCTGTGTGGTTTCTGAAAAACAGGGCCATTTTCTTCCACGACCACAGTACCATGATCACATGAGGACAGTAACATCGACAAAAACTGTTACCTAATCTGCAGACTTTCAAATTTTGCTAATTGTCCCAATAATGTACTTAATGGCAAAAGAAAATCCCATACCACGCGCTGCATTCGTTGTTAGGGCTAAGTCTCCAGGAACCTGACACAGTTTTCAGTCTTTCTTTGATCTTGATGATCTTGGCGATTCTGAAGACTACAGACCAGGGACTTCTAGAATGTGCCTTAGTCTGGATGTGTTGTTTCCTCGTGATTCGATTTAGGTTTGGTGGGAATAGGTCAGGGGTGATGCTGTGTCCTCATCCCATCACTTGGCAGCAGTGGTGCCTGCCGGGTGTCTCGGCTCTCAAATGAACTTTTTTTTTTTTTTTTTTTTTTTATGATAGTCACAGAGAGAGAGAGAGAGAGGCAGAGACACAGGCAGAGGGAGAAGCAGGCTCCATGCACCGGAGCCCGACGTGGGATTCGATCCCGGGTCTCCAGGATCGCGCCCTGGGCCAAAGGCAGGCGCTAAACCGCTGCGCCACCCAGGGATTCCCTCAAGTGAACTTTTTGTAATCATTAAGTGCCTTGGGTGAAGATAAGTTAGAGTCTATAAGACTCTGCTCCTCATTTCCTCATCAGAATTCTGCCCCCTGGTTTCAGGGTTTTTTTTGTTTTTGTTTTTGTTTTTTTAAGATTTTATTTATTTATTCATGAGAGACATAGAGAGAGAGGCAGAGACACAGGCAGAGGGAGAAGCAGGCTTCCTGCAAGGAGCCTGATGTGGGACTCGATCCCGGATCCCGGGATCATGCCCTGAGCCAAAGGCAGAAGCTCAAATGCTGAGCCACCCAGGCCCACCCCTGGTTTCAGCCTTCAGTTGCTGGTGTTCTTCCTGTGTAGCTGGAAACTCATGGGATGCAGGGTCTTCTTATTTCTGGACTGTATTAGCTTCCCGTTGCTGCTGTAACAAGTTACCACAAACTTGGTGGCTTTGAACCACACAAATGTGTTCTCTTATGGTTCGGGAGATCAGAAGTCTGAAGTGGGTGTCACATGCTGAAATCAAGGTGTCAGGGACACATGGGTGGCTCAGTGATTGAGCATCTGCCTTTGGTTCAGGTCGTGATCCCCAGGTCCTGGGATTGAGTCCCACATCGGGCTCACCACAGGGATCCTGCTTCTCCCTCTGTTTATGTCTCTGCCTCTCTCTGTGTGTCTCTCATGAATAAATAAATAAAATCTAAAAAAAAAAAAATCAAGGTGTCAGCAGAGAGTTGCTCCCTCCTGAGGCTCTAGGGAACAATCTGTTTCCTTGCTTTTTTCAGCTTCTAGAGGCTGGTTGTGTTCCTTAGGGGAGACCTCTTCTTCCAGCTTCAAAGCCAGAGGTATCGTGTTGTCTCTCTCTGGCTCTGCTTCTCTTTACTTCTCACATGGTCTTCTTCTCTGTGTCAAATATCCCCCTGCCTCCTTCTTCGAAGGACATTTAGGATTGCATTTAGGACCCACCCTGATAATCCAGGATAATCTTCCTATCTAAAGTGCTTAACTTAATGACATCACAGGTTGATCCCACAAGATATCTTTTAGGGCCATTGTTCAGCCCACCACCTGGTCTATGTCCAGGCCTCTCTCCTCCACCAGGCAGGGAGCCCCTTCAGGGCAGAGCGCATCTCGCTCATTATTCTGTCCTCAGATGAGCCTGTCATCTCACATGAGTCTCAGTAAACATATTTGAATGAATATGAATGAATGAATGGAAGTGACCATAGTCTGAATACTAACTTTCCTTTGCCAGAAAATTTTTTTAGGGGGGAGGATTTTTAAAGTTTTTTTCAGCAGATGGAACCTTTCTTCAAACAACATCTTAAGTGGGAGATGAGGATCCTTATGCAGGATTTGTAAGGCAGATAGAAGGAGCTCTGCAGGGGCACCTGGGTGGCTCAGTGGGTTAAGCATCTGACTTTGATCTCAGCTCAGGTCTTGATCTCAGGGTTGTGAATTCAAGCCCTGCACTGGGCTCCACACCCTATTTAAAAAAAGAGAGAGAAAGAGAGAGAGAGAGAAGGAGAAGCACTGGAAAAAGTGGTAGATCCGTGCCATGGAATACCATTCAGCCATAAAAAGAAAGGAGGCCTTGATATGTGGTACCACATGGGTGAGTCTCCAACACGTTATGCTAAATGAAAGAAGCCAGACACAAAAGGCCATATATTATATGAGTCCATTCATATGAAAGGTCCAGAAGAGACAAATCCATTAAGATAGGAAGATAAGGGATCCCTGGGTGGCGCAGTGGTTTAGCGCCTGCCTTTGGCCCAGGGCGCGATCCTGGAGACCCAGGATCAAATCCCACGTCAGGCTCCCGGTGCATGGAGCCTGCTTCTCCCTCTGCCTGTGTCTCTGCCTCTCTCTCTCTCACTGTGTGCCTATCATAAATAAATAAAAATTAAAAAAAAAAAAGATAGGAAGATAAGAGGTGCCAGGGTGGCACAGTTATGTGACCTATTTGTTTTGGCTTGGGTCATGATCTCAGTGTCGTGAGACTGAGCCTCAAGTTGGGCTCCAGGTTCAGTGCAGAGTCAGCTTGGGACTCTCCCTCTGTGTCTACCCCTCCCCCCTCCGTAAAATAAATAACAAATTTAAAAAATATATTTTATTTATTTATTCATGAGAGACACAGGGAGAGAGAGAGAGAGAGAGAGAGAGAGAGAGAGAGGCAGAGACACAGGCAGAGGGAGAAGCAGGTTCCATGCAGGGAGCCTGATGTGGGGCTTGATCCCAGGACTCCAGGATCACGCCCTGGGCCAAAGGTAGGTGCTAAACCGCTGAGCCACCCAGGGATCCCCAACAAATCTTTTTTTTTTTTTAAGATTTTATTTATTCATGAGAGACACAGAGAGGCAGAGACACAGGCAGAGGGAGAAGCGGGCTCCCTGTGGGGAGCCCAATGTGGAACTTGATCCTGGGACCACAACCTAAGCCAAAGGCAGATGCTCAACCACTGAGCCACCCAGGCATCCCTAAATAAATCTTTTGAAAAAAAAGAAAGATAGATGAGTAGTTATCAATCTGGCATTGGAGGGCTGGAACAGAACAGAAAGATTTGAGAGTGACTGATCAGCAGTATATAGTTTCCTTTTCGGATGATGGTGAAAATGTTCTGGAACCAGATTGTGGTGATGGTTGCATGACATTGTGAATGCACTAAATACCACTGAGCTGTATAATTTAAAGTGGTTAAAATGTTATATTGCATGTTGTACGTATTTCACCATAAGAAAAAAGTTAGAATAAAAAGATGGCTTCAGGGCGCATGGGTGAAGCGTCTCCCTTTGGCTCAGGTCATGATCCCAGAGATCTGGAATCGAGCCCTGCATTGGGCTGCCTGCCTGACAGGGAGTCTCTTTCTCCCTCTGTCCCTCACCCTGCTCCTTTTTTCTCTCTTTCAAATAAATAAATAAAGTCTTTAAAAAGAAAGAGAAAGAGAGAGAGAGAGAAAGAAAGTCAGGTTGGCTCTGCAGCTAGACTTCTGGATCTGAATCCAACTCTGACACTTGACTTCTCTGTGACCTGAGCAAGGGCCTTGACCTCTTTTTTTTTTTTTAATTCATTCATGAGAGACACACAGAAGCAGAGACATAGGCAGAGACATAGGCAGAGGGAGAAACAGGCAGATGGAGCCTGATGCAGGACTCCATCCCAGGACCCCAGGATCACAACCTCAGCCAAAGGCAGATGCTCAACCACTGAGCCACCCAGGTGCCCCAGGCCTTGACCTCTTGTGCCTCTGTTTCCTTCTCTGCGGATAACTCTAGTTACTTCTCTTGGAGCTGTTACGTGGGTGCAGTGAGCTGAACCTCTTGATTGCTAGTGGTTGTTGTCCTGAGCCTATGCTCAAGCTCCTAGGAGACCTGGGTCCCATCTGTCATTAGGCATCTTTGGGAAAGTGTTTGTCTGTCTGGGCCAGAACTGACTCCCTCTGTGCTCCAGTCTCCTCATCCAGCTCTGAGGACTCAGGCCTGGTCCTTTCTTCTAGAGGCACATGCCCAGGACCCAGCAGTGGCCACCAGGACCCTGATGGCCGAAGACCAGGTGAGTCTGGGCTTCCTCTTCCCCAAGATGATTTTGTGGATCCCAGGGAGTCATCCTTATCTCTGCCTGTGGCCTGAAGATCTTCTGTCCCTCCCAGTCATGGGGAAGAGGATATGGTGGTGGGAAGGATTCTGGGGCCAGGAGGTGCAGGGAGGAGGGGTGATGGGAACAGGATGCTCTGAGTTGGGACATTATGACAGAGTCCAAAAATCAATCATTAATTAACACTCAGCAGCCTTTGGGTTGCCAAGAGAAGCAGGCAGTGGATGGTTTTGCTTCACCCCCGAGCCTTGTCAGAGTCAGGGATGGGGGTTGGGATCCCAGCTCAGGTCTGGGATGGAGCATCACTTAGGCATCACTCTTCCACACAATGACTTGATTTTTTTAAAGTATTTTTTAGGGGTGTCGTACACAGATGTGCAGGTTTTGCGCTGCACAAGGGTGCCTCACTTCAGTGAAAAGATTCACATCCTACACCTCATACACTGACATATTATGGCAGTTTTCGTGCAGATGGCAGTAAATGGTCATATACTAAAATAACTGGCATATTATCATGAGTTTCCCAACAGAGGGCACTAAAGAGTCACACAAAAGGGAACTTTATTCCTTCCTTCTGCCCAGGTGCCAGTGGGCTAACAGCTGCACTAAACTTTCTGTATTTCTGTGGGCCATTTTTATTCTGTTATCTCAAATCTGCTGAGTCAGTAGGTTCCAGCCTGGAATGTTAGAACTGGTTCAGCCACCAGCAGTGCGGCTCTTGACCCATGACCTCTCCAGCCCCAGAGTTCTAGAAGGATGTGCCCCCTCACCATGTGAAACTGGCCCTTGCAGGAATCAGTGACCTTCAAGGATGTGGCTGTGGACTTCACCCTGGAGGAGTGGGGCCAGCTGGGGCCTGGCCAGAGGGAGCTGTATCGGGATGTGATGCTGGAGAACTACCGGAACCTTCTCTCACTGGGTGAGGCCCTGCCCCCTGCCTTCCCAGGAAGATGCCTGATGCACCCTCTTCTGCCCTCATCTTGTTTGCGCCCACCCACTTCTTAAGAGCAGGGATTCTCTGAGGTTATATGTTGCCCTCTCTGCTCCTCTCACCAGTCCCTCTTGGCTGGCCTCTATCCCCATGTCTCTCTGCTACTCCTCCTAGAGTCCCTGTGTCCCCAAGGGCCCCGAGTTCTCCGCCTGTCCTGCAAAATCTTCAGGCTGTGCCCTCACCTTCTCTTGCTCCCCTTTCCATACGTGGTGACCTCAGGCTCCTCACTGGAATGTCTGTTCTAGGATCTCAGACTCCAAATGCTCCTTGGGTGTCCTCCAGCCCTCTGGCTCTGTCTAAGAATCTTTCCAAAGCACATAAATGCTGTTCCCCAAATATGTCTTCTTTGCCCTACATTGTTCACCCATGCACCTCCTGTACCCCTGTAAGGCCCCTCACATTTGTCATATTCACCCTAAGCTCAGCATCTCCTCATTGACCTGCTTCTCCTCCTCCTCTGTATCTCCCTCCCACCCCCATCCCCAGACGAGACCCTCATCCCCCTACCCCATCTCCACACCATCCTTGCTTCTCCCTCGCTGCTCCCTGACAGCCTCCCAACAATCTCAGAAGCCCAGCCCTGACCTGGTCTCATCCTCACCCCCTGACCCTAGTCCAGCCTCCTCAGTGGTCTATTTTTCCGTCCACCTCTGTCTCTCTTCAATTTCCTTTTCCCATCCTTTTGTCCTGCCTTTTCTCTATAAGCTCTGGTGGCTTAAAGACTCCTTCCTCAGCCATCCTCATTCACACACTTTCACTGGACAGACTCACCAAAAACCCGCATAAACTTCTGTGTCAGGGGCCCCGGGAAAGCCCCCCAGGCTCTAGGAGGACCCACAGGACTCAGCATGTCCTTGGACTCCCAGCCCTGACCCCCTGCAGTGAAAGGACACAGAGCACAGGCTACAGAGAGGTAAGGCACATGGAGCCAAGTGCAGGGGAGACCAGGGCCAGCTTCCAGAGTCCCCTCCCTGTGTAGTCACATAGGGCACACAAGATATGACAGGGCTCAGTGGTTGAGCATCTGTCTTCAGCTCAGGGGGTGATTCTGGGGTCCTGGGATCAAGTCCCACAGCGAGGTCCCCACAGGGAGCCTGCTTTTCCCTCTGCCTGTTTCTCTACCTCTCTCTCTGCATCTCTCATGAATAAATAAATAAAATCTTAAAAAAAAAAAGATATGACAACACATGAGGTATTGTCCACCAGAGACACTCCTTAGAGGCCCCGTCAGCACCCTGGGTTTTTAGCTGGGGCTGGTCATATCAGCACCCCCAGCCTGGCATGTGCCAAAATTCCAGACTCCCTGAAGGAAAGCAGTTGTCCAGCAGAAACCATATTTTTTGCACAAGCCACTTAGGTATGGGGACCCCCCCATCCTGTCGGTTGGGGAGTTCTGGGAACCCTCCCGAAATCCAGCTTCCCAGATGCCAGCCCTGGGCAGCCATGGGAGCAGGCCTTTCAAGGAGAGCTGGCAGCCTGTTTGAACCATTTTCTGCACAACTTGGGTGTAAAGAAATAGGTCCCTTTTGCCTTTCCCCTGAGCTCACTATGCCCCACAGATACACTCCTCCTCTGGCCCCTCCATCTCAGGGACAGTCCCCCGCTAGTGCTGGGCACTGCCTTCACCAGCTTCAGACCCTTCTGTGCCTGGGCCCCTGCCAACCTCCTTGGTCTCATCTCCATCCATTCCGTTTGTTTTTTACTTCTCCGGCCGGAGGCAGGTTTGCCTTCTGAGGTGGGGACTGTGTCAGCACACTTGTCTGCTGTGGGAAGGGTCAGTAGGCAAGTGTACTAGTTTCCCAACACTCGCTGTAACAAAATACCACAAACCTGGTGGCTTAAAGCAACAGAAATGAATTCCCTCACAGTTCGGAAGCCGGAAGTGCAAAGTCCAGATGTGGACAGAGCCCTGCTCCTTCTGATGGCTCCAGGGCAGAGTCTTTCCTGGATGCAGCTTCTAGAGGCTCCTGGCGACCCTTGCTGTTCCCCGCCCTAAGCCCCCATCATCCCGATCACAGCCTCCATCTTCACATGACCTTTCCCCTCCATGTGTGTCTGTGTGTCTGTCCTCTTCAAACAAGGACACCAGTCTTTGGACTTAGGACCCAGCCGACTCCCCTAGGAACTCATCTTCACTTATTACATCTGCAAAGCCCCCGTTTCCAAGTAAGGTCACAGTCCGAAGTTTCTGTGGACAAAATTTTGGGAGAACACTGTTCAACCCACTATCGGCAAAGAGAAATTGGTGGTCTCAAAGACAGCAGGCATGAAAAAGTAGAAAGAAAGGAATGAGTTAATCTTAGTAATGTATTTTATTGTACTCAGTGTGTCCAAAATATGATCATTTTGGTACCTGTCAAGATGATAATTGATAGACCAATTATTGATGATACTTTTACATTTTTCTCCATAGTAAGTAAGTCTTTGAATTTTGATGTTTTTTTTTTTTTTAAAGATTTTATTCATGAGAGACACACAGAGAGAGGCAGAGACATAGGCAGAGAGAGAAGCAGACTGCCCCGGGGAGCCTGATGTGGGACTTGATCCCAGGATCCTGGAATCACGACCTGAGCTGAAGGCAGACACTCAACCACTGAGCCACCCAGATGCCCCTTGATGTACATTTCTATTCTCAGCTTGAGCAGCACAGAACCAGAGTCTTAGCAGTGATGTCAAGGCTCGGACTCTTTCTGGAATGTGGTAGGCACTCAGTAAATGAATCTTGCATTGACCGTTAGAGTCCCAGGACTCTAGGATCACACCCTGGGCTGAAGGCAGGTGCTAAACTGCTGAGCCACCCAGGGATCCCCTATTTACTTATTTTAGAGAGATAGCAAGAGTGTGAGCCAGGGGAAGGGCAGAAGGAGAAAGAGAAAGAGAAAGAATCTCAAACAGACTCCTCATGGAGCAGGGAGCCCAATAAGTGGTTCAATCCTAGGACTCTGAGATCATGACCTGAGCCGGAACCCAGAGTCAGACGCTTAACCGACTGAGCCACCCAGGGTCCCGGACCATTAGAGCTTCGAACTGTTAGACACCCCATGTATGCATCTCCCCTGCAGACCCAGGGCCTGGGACCTAGCCCAGGGGCGTCCCAATGACTGGCAGGCATGGCCAAACCTGTGTCTTTTCCAGGGGCGGGGCCTCCTGGATCCAAACCTGAGGTGATCACCCGTCTGGAACGAGGGGAAGAGCCCAAAATGGAGAAGAGAGAAGCCCGGCAAGCTACCTGTCCAGGTGCGTGAGGTTGTCCAGCAGGTGTGATGCATCTTCCTACCCTGTCTGTCCTGATCAGTAACAAGAACAAGGCAGCATAACACACAGGCCATAATTGTGAGCACTGGGTTCAAATCCCAGCTTCACCACTTCCTGGCTCTGTGACCTTCAGGCAGGTCATTTAGTCCCCCTGTGCCTCAATTTCCTCATCTGCAAAATGGGGTCAATACTAGTATCCAGGGTGGGGAAAGATAAATGAATTAACACAAGGAAGCATAGCCCAGTGCCTGGTGCATGGTAACCCCCTGGTCAGAATAGGCTACAGTGATTATTGGTGATTCTTTACTGGGAGTCATCTATGTAAAGATCCAGAAGTGGGACCCTGCCTGACATGGTGGGGAACAGGAAGCCAGAGTTTTGTTCCCCACTGGTCCATGACCTCTATGAGGGGAGGGGGTTGACACATCTTTGTTTCTGTCACTGTCCTGCGGGTTGGGGTGGGGGGATTGCCCTCTTCTTCCCTTTCGCCACAGCCCAGGGGTCTCCAGTCCTGTCTCAGCCACCTCCTAACTTTTCCCAGTCCCCTGCACTCTCTCCCACAGCCCTGGTTCAGGCCTCAGCTTCCCTCAGTTGGACTTTCACCCTGGCCTCCACCTTAACCTCCCAGCCTCCAGTCCTATGCCCTTCACTTCATCTCACACAGCCCCAAAGGGGTCTTTTACACTGGGAGCTAATCCTACTCCTCCCCTACTCACAACCTTCCCTTGGCTTCCCAGTACCCCTGAGAGCAAGTCCTAACCCCTCAGCCTGGCACTCAAGGCTCTGTGTGACCCGGCTCTGCTATCTCTGGTCTCACCTCTCATCACCATCCACCCATGGTTGTACCCCACTCCCTGACTTCACTGAAGCACCTGTCTCTACCTGAACTTGAATGTTCATTCATTCAAGGAACTTTGGGCCTTCACTCATGATGTTCCCTCTGCATGGAACACTCTTCCCAGCTCCATCTGCCTGGCAAACACCTTCATGTTTCAAGACTAAGGCATCAGGTCAAGTCCTCCAGGAGGCCTTCCCTGACTTCCAGGCTAAGTTACCTGTCTCTTCTGAGTGTTTTCACAGCTTCTCACTTGAACTGCTGTCACTGCACTTGTTCATGTTGTAAGGAGTATGGGCTTTGGAGCCAGACTCTCTAAGCTCAGATCCCCATTCTGCCACTGATAAGCTGTATGGCTGTAGGCAAGTGACTTAGTTTTATTTCCTTATCTGTAAAGTAGGGACACTAATAGTACCCACCTCACTGAGTTAGTTTTGAGGACTCAATTAGGTAAAAGATAGAAGAAGCTTACAATGGTGTCTGGCACATTTAATAAATGTTACCTAATGCAATCATAATTGTTTTTATCCTATTCTTAGTATTGTGGTTACCTGGATGCATTGGTCTGGACTCTTTTGCATTGAAAGAGCTTAAGAATCAAAGAGCTTAAGTAAAATTAGATTTATTTTTTGATCCCTGTATGTGGAAAGTATTGCAGTGCAAGATTTTAGGCATCGATAGATCTAAGACCATAAACGGTGTTGTCAGGGTTCACTCATTCTCTCTCTCCTCCCCCACCCCATGTAGCTTCTGTTTCTAGCTTCAGTCTAGCTTCAGGCCTTCCTTTTTTTAAAGATTATATTTATTTATTTGAGAGCAAGAGAGAGAGAACATGAGCAGGGGCAGAGGCAGAGGGAGAAGCAGACTCCCTATTAATCAGAGAACCCAATGTGGGGCTTGATCCCAGGACCCTGATATCATGATGTGAGCTGAAAGCAGATGTTTAACTGACTGAGCCACCCAGGCACCCCTCTTTAGGCCTTTCCACGTGGTAACTGGTTCTGCTGCCTGCAGCTTCAAATTTATATTCTGCTTAGCAACACCATCTATCAATCTCAAGGAAGACTCTGATTGGCTCTGTTTGGATCTTGAACCAATTGTCATGCCCTGGGGGATAGGGTGTTTTCATTGGCCAGCCTGCTCTCATGCCCCCTCCTTAAATGGAGAGGGGGGAGAGACTGTGATTAACAGCCCCACCAAGACTACAGAAAGGGGAACAGTGGTTCTTCAAGGGCAAGGATGCTAAAAAGACAAGGAAGCTTTGTCCAAAATGTCTGAATACAAGTCTGTCCCTCCCCCTCACTGAGGGCAAGGGTCAGATGTCTCGTTCAGCACAGAGGCATGCACCCCCAGCACTGTGGTTAGCACATAACAATTTTGCTATTAATAGGTGTTCCATGAACAGATCTACTAGCATCAAAAAAAAAAAAAAATCCATCCCCTTCAACAAATTCCACATGCCTTTGTTTCCTGCTTATCATCTCTTCTCTGCACTTCCTGTTCTCCAAATTGCAAGACTATACTATAAAAGCCTCACATACATTTAATATTTATTGATATCTTTTTTAAAGATTTTATTTATTTATTTGAGAGAGAGAGAGAGAGAACAAACAGGGGATGGGGCAGAGGGAGAAGCAGACTCCCCGCTGAGCAGGAAGCCAGAGGTGAGGCTCAATCCCAGGACCCTGAGATCATGACTTGATCTGAATGAAGGCAGATGCTGAACCAACTGAGCCATGTAGGCACTCCTATTTATTGATATATTTTGAACAAATTACACTTATATGTGTTCATCACAGAAACTTTGAAAATCTAAATAAAGCAGGAAATGGAAATCTCCCCATAATCCTGCTTCTTACTCAAAAAATTTTGCTTGCTTTTTTAAGATTTTACCCCAAAAGCTTTATTTTTTAATTACAAAAGTAAATAATAACAATGTGAATAAACCTTGAGGACATGATGGTCAGTGAAATAAGCCAGACACAAAAGGATAAATATGGTATGATTCCCCTTACATGGGGTGCCTAGAGTATGCACATTCATATAGCCAAAGGGGAATGGTCATGGCCAGGGGCTGAAAAGGGGGGAATGTGCACTAGTATTTAAAATTATCTAAGTGTCGGGCAGCCCCGGTGGCTCAGTGGCTTAGCGCCGCCTTCAGCCCAGGGCATGATCCTGGATCCATGATCAAGTCCCATCAGGCTCCATGCATGGAACCTGCTTCTCCCTCTGCCTGTGTCTCTGCCTCTCTCTCTCTCTCTGTCCTCATGAATAAATAAATAAAATCTTTTAAAAAATTTATCTAAGTGTCATATTTTATGTTGTATGTATTTTACCACAATAAAAAAGTAAATAGTAATGAATAAAAAACCCTCCATCCCACCAGGCATGTGCATACACACATTCATGCATATATAAACATATACAACTCCATTCTTTTTATTTTTAGAATATTTTGAGGCCATCCTTCCATGTCACAACATGAATCTGTCTCATGTCTTTTGAAATCGCAACATCAATTTTGTAACTTGTCTTTTAAAGTCTTCCAGTGTCAGTTCTTGGTCAGTTCTTGATCTGCTTCCTTGGTCTTGCTTTTCGTCTCTTTCAGACTTGGACACCAGCTCTGCAACCACTCAGGAGACACTTACGAAAAGGAGGGTTTCTGAAGAAGCCACTTCCCCAATGGGGAAGATGGAGGGAGTTTTAAGAGCAGTGCTTGGTGATGCCAGACTGGGGGGATCCTGGACATGGAGCCATTGGTTAGAGAACCAGGGAAAGCAAGAGAGGCATTCAAGGTGTTTGTTTGCTACTCCCAAAGAAAACATCTATGGGGAGAGAGGCCTGGGCTGTCGTGAGCTTGGGCAGAGCCTCAGGCAGACCTCAGCCTTCATGAGGAAGCAAAGAGGGCCTGTGGGAGAGCAAACTTGGAAGAGGAATGGTCCAAGAAAGAGCCTGAAGTGCCAAAGGACCTTTGTAGAAAAGAAGCCATTTAACTGCACCGAATGTGGGAAAGCCTTCATTTACCATTCAGACTATATTCTCCACCAGAGAATTCACACTGGAGAGAAACCCTACAAGTGTAATGATTGTGGGAAGGCATTCAGCAACAGCTCTTATTTCATTCAGCACCACATCATTCACACAGGAGAGAAGCCTTACGTGTGCAGCGAATGTGGCAAAACCTTTACACAGAGCTCATCACTTACTGAACATCAGAGGATCCACACTGGAGAGAAGCCATACAAATGCAAAGAATGTGGAAAGGCCTTCACACAGAGCTCCTCTCTCATTAAACACCAGCGGTGCCATACTGGGGAGAAACCCTATAAATGCAACCAGTGTGGGAAGTTCTACTCACAGGTGTCCCACCTCTCCCGCCACCAGAAAATTCACACAGGGGAGAAGCCCTACAAATGTGGTGAGTGTGGCAAGGCCTTCTGTCACACATCCTCCTTGACTCAGCACCAGACAATCCACACTGGAGAGAAACCCTACAAATGTAATGAGTGTGGGAAAACCTTCAGCCACAGCTCATCCTTGTCCCAGCACCAGCGAGTTCACACTGGAGAGAAACCCTATGAGTGCTCCGAGTGTGGCAAAGCCTTCAGCCACAGTTCATCCCTCACTCAGCATCAGAGAATTCACACTGGCGAGAAGCCCTATGAGTGTAATGAGTGTGGGAAGGCTTATACACAGATCTCCCACCTAATGAGGCACCAGAGCATTCACATGGGGGAAAAACCCTATATATGTAGTGAATGTGGAAAGGCTTTCAGCCACACCTCCTCCTTCACTCAGCACCAGACGATTCACACTGGTGAGAAGCCCTACAAATGTAATGAATGTGGGAAAACCTTCAGCCAGAACTCTTCACTTACACGCCACCAGAGGATTCACACTGGGGAGAAGCCCTATGAGTGTAAAGTTTGTGGGAAGGCCTATACGCAGATTTCCCACCTTATCCAACACCAGAGAATTCACACCGGAGAGAAACCTTATGAGTGCAGTGAGTGTGGGAAAGCCTTCAGCCGGAGCACCCATCTTATCGAGCATCAGAAAATCCACACAGGCGAGAAACCCTATAAGTGCCAAGAGTGTGGGAAAACATTCAGTCACAACTCGTCCCTCACTCAACATCAGAGAATTCACACTGGCGAGAAACCCTATGCCTGTAAGGAATGTGGGAAAGCCTTCAACCAGAGCATCCACCTCATTCAGCATCAGAGGATCCATACCGGAGAAAAGCCCTATAAATGTAACAACTGTGGAAAAACCTGTACCCAGATTTCACACCTTATTCAACACCAGAAGGTTCATATGGGTGGCAAACGCTATGTGTGTAAGGAATGCGGGGAGGATTTCAGCTGGAGTTCCCACCTGACTAAACACCAGAGACTTCACACTGTGCATGCCGCCTACATCTGTGATGATTTTGAGAAAGCCTTTGCGTGGAGCACACAGCTTGCTGATTATCAGAGAGCTGCTGACCAGAAAGCCTGAGAAGGGAGCAGATGGGCAGCTCTGCTGTTGGGTTCGGTTCAGCCTTCATCAACACCAGTAACTTCCTCCCAGAGAGGAACCCTAACACCATATATTGAGAGAACCACTTTCTCTATTACCTATAAGGAGCTGACACAGTTCATCACCAGCTGGGACAGCTTCTGATCATTTTAGGATCTCCCCCTAAAATCTCAGCCTCCCCCCAATTTTTCATTCTTACAGTGTCCCAGAGGGTTTCTGTGAACTTTTTAAATTTATTGATCATTCATTAAATCGGAGCTTGAATATTCAAAAAAAAAAACACACAGCTGGAAAGATTAACCCTTTTAAGTACAAGTTTATGTAGCAGAACATAAATACTAGATTTTAGTTTCCTTTAAAACTTGAAACTGCAGATTTCATGGTAAAATCTGCAGTTGGCTTAAACAGTATATTCCACATATTTACAGCCATTTTTAAAGGCCTATTTTTTCTATGTTTCCCACATCCAAGATTTATGTTTTATAAAGCAGTTGCCCTCTTAAACATCATTTTCTGTTTTTATTCATGCTCAAAGGGAAGTTTTTCTTTCATCAGGTTTTCATCATAAAAACATTGTATTAAGAAAACATGGTGGGGGAGGTGGGTGGCACTTGGGTGGCTCAGTTAAGCATCCAGCTCTCAATTTCAGCTCAGGTCCTGGTCTCAGGATCATGAAATCAAGCCCTGCATCGGGCTCTGCACTGGGTGTGAAGCCTGTTTGATATTCTCTCTCCCTCTGCCTCTGAACCCTCTCTCTAAAAAAACAAAAAACAAACCAACAATAGTATTTATTTTTTTATTATAAAAATAATGCACATACTTTTATAACATGAAACATTTCTAAGTAAAATAAAATATGCTCATCATAAAGAATAATTTGGAAAGTGAGAGAGGTATGGAATAAAATACTAATTCCTCATAACCACACAGCCCAGAAAGTGCCAGTTATTTTGTGTGTATTTCTGGTTTTGTTTTACTCTGTATTACATATTCATATTTTTTATCATAAAACAAAAGGAAAATACCCTCAGAAATCCTATTGTTTTGATATTTTGGTATTCTCTTCCAAATATCATTTTCAGTTATTTTTATTTTTTTAAAGATTTTATTTATTCATGAGAGACATACACAGAGGCAGAGACATAGGCAGAGGGAGAAACAGGCTCTCCACGGGGAGCCTGATGTGGGACTCGATCCCAGGACCCCAGGATCATGACCTGAGCCAAAAGCAGATGCTCAACCACTGAGCCACTGAGGCGTCCCTCAAATATCATTTTTAACTACATGTTATTTTATTTCCTGTGATCAGAGTATAGACAAAATTTTGGCTTCTCTGATTTGCCCCTATTATACAATGAGCATTGTCTTTTGTAATCACATACATTTCATACTCGTCCTTACTCAGGCTAATGATATTTCATTGGCAGGTGCAAAGAAATTTACAAATCCATTCCCCCATTAGGCTTTGTTCTAAGCCCTGAGTGACACAGATTCACCAATTCTCCCAATTATTAGGAATGTTATAATGAACATTTCCATGCTTGCTTCCTCTCTCTTTCTGAGAAGATTTTTTCTCAAAGTTGTATTCCCAGGATGGAAATAGCAGGGGCAAGATTCTAATGATTTTCCTGATTATGGAACATTTTATCAAATTGCTTTCCAAGTGAGCTGGAACTAGTCTACCTGGCACAAGCTGAGCATGAGACCACAGTTCCACTATGTTTTTGCCAGCACTGAACAGCCATAATTTTGTCCTACATCAAATATAAAGAATGACTAGTATTTTCAGTAACCTACTGTGTGCCAAGTACTGTCCCAAGCCCTTGGTATGTATGAATCCTCATTCTTTCAACAATCGCACCTGTTTGGGGCTGTATTGTCCCATTTTACAGGTGAGGACACCAAAGCACAAGTTGGTGAACTGGCCAAAGCCTCACACCTTTGAGCTTGTGGAGTATAGATTCAAGCCCAGGGAGTCAGGCTCACAAGCTATGCTCTGAACTTCTATGGGGATTGAACACATTTCACATATAGTATTTTCATTCTTAAAATAATGTTTATTATTATAAAAATCAAAATGTGCTTCTTATAGAAAATTTAGAAGATCCAAGAAATCCAGACAATTTCACCTAAAGTTCACTGCCACCCAGAGATAACCGTTAACATTTGGATATACTTCTGCTATTTTATTTTATTTTTTTTAATTTTTATTTACTTATGATAGTCATACACAGAGAGAGAGAGAGGCAGAGACACAGGCAGAGAGAGAAGCAGGCTCCATGCACCAGGAGCCCGACGTGGGATTCAATCCCGGGTCTCCAGGATCGCGCCCTGGGCCAAAGGCAGGCACCAAACTGCTGCGCCACCCAGGGATCCCCTAGTTCTGCTATTTTAAAAATTATATATATTATATATGCTTTAATAAATGTGGGGTATACTAAATATGCAACTTGGCATACTTCTAGTTTACTTAACTTTATAGCATGGGTCCCTATCATTAAATATCATGATTTACCCATGTCACTAAATAATCTTTAACAACCAAATGTTTGGGGAGGTTACATAGTTTATTCATCCAGTGAATTAGCTAATCCCCATTGGACAGTTTGGTTGTTTCCAGTTTTTTAATTTTCTAAAGGTCCCTTCTACTAAAGTCTTTAGCTGAGCATCCAACCAGTTTCCAACTGAAATCCTGGCAGGGAAGTCAGGAGTCAAAGAAAGAATGTTTCCATAATCCCAGATGTGTGAGCCAATGGCCTCCCAGAAGTTCTGTATCCATTGGCAATGTGACTAGCAGAAGATAGGTTCATCTCACCAACATCATATATGGTAACTATTACCATGTTTAAAGTCTTCCCAGGTATTTCTTTTAATATATGATTCCTTTCATGGTTGACAAAATACTCATTTATGGTGAATAATTCAGAAAACAAAAATGAAAGCAATGGCTCTCTATAAATCTTCATTCCAAAGATTCTAGATATTTTTCTGTGAATATGAACTTCCTTTTTGTTTTTATGAAATACTGGTTGTGTGTGTGGGTATATGCACACAAGTGTATATCCACATAAATACACACTATACAATTTATACAGTATATGCACACACATATGATTTAAGACTTTTATTTTTTTAAGTAATCTCCACACCCAACATGGGGCTCAAACCCACAACCCCGAGACCAAGATTCTCATGCTTCACTGACAGCCAGCCAGGCGCCCCCACACCTGTGATTTTAGAAGTGACTTTTTTCACTTGTTATAATGTGTATATTTTCCTATGATTATTTATTTATTTATTTATTTATTTATTTATTTATACACATATCCTTGTTTTTAACAATTGCATAATAGTTCATGCTAGGGTTTCTTGAACTTATTTAACCAAACCCTATTAATGGACATTGAGATTGTTTTCTTTTCCATCATTAGACATTTACTATTTCACACTTGTGCAAGAAATCTCCATAAGATGAATTCCTAGAAATAAACCTGTGGGACAACAGAATGTCCACACTTAAAATTTTGATAATTATTGCTAAATAATCCTCCAAAAAAAGATGAACCAATTTGCATGACTCCTGGAAGTGTACATGAATTCCTATTTCTCTGTTGCCCAACTTCCTTCAAAAATCACTCCGTATTACCTTTGTAAAATATTTCTAGGGGCGCCTGGTGGCTCAGTCAGTTAAGTGTCTGCCTTTGGCTCAGGTCATAATCTCAGGGTCCTGGATTGAGCCCCACGTTGGCCTCCTTGCTCATTGAGGAATCTGCTCCTCCTTTTCCCTCTGTGCTCTCTCTTGCTCTGCTGTCTCACAAGTAAGCAAATCTTTAAGAGTTTTTTTAAAAATTTTTATCTAATAAGTAAAAGTTTCCTATCAATAGTGAAATTAATGACCTTTTATGTGTTTATTGAACTTTTGCCTTCAACAAAAATTGCATATTTATGTATTTTCTCCACTTTTAATTGGGCCATTTTTTGTATTGATTTATAGGAGCAAGTCTTTATGTATTACATATATTAACCCTTTGGTATGTTACTAATATTTTATCCCGGTTTTTTATTGCTCTTTCAATTTTGTTTATGATGTATTTTTCTATATAGAATTTTTAAAACTTAAGGTATTCAAATCTGTTTGTATTTTCTTTTATAGTTCTTGGACCTAAATATCATACTAAGAAAGGCCTTCCTCACCCCCAAGATTATCCTATATTTTATTCTAGTACTTTTACAACTTTTTAACAATTAAATTTTCATTTCATCTACATTTTTTAAAAATGTCTTATGGTGTGAATTTTCAGGCTCTAGGCTGCATTCCTTGTTTTGTGGCCCCTTCTTCCATGTTCAAAGCCAGTGGAGTAGTGTCTTTAAAACTCGTTCTTCTAGTATATCCCACCATGTATGTTCGTTTATCACCACATTTGATCCCCTTCCTTCTCAAAGACTCACGCCCACCCTTTTACTCACATACTAATGTAGAACACTTGGATTTTTTGTCTAAAAGGAGCTAATTTTGAATCTTGCCTTTGTCATTGTCTTGCTGTCTGATTCTGTTTCCTTATTTTTTCAAAGGAGAATAATAAGACTTTATTATGAAGGATGTATTGGTTTTCAGGTTACAGAAAAATTCAAAATAGCTCAAACAAGAGACTATTTACCAACTCAAGTAGCCAAAAAGACCAAAAGCAAGGCAGTCAGTCTGTTCATCCTGGTACTTCAGGATGCCTTCAGTGGCAAGTAAAAGAAAACCCCAACTCAGGCTAGAAAGAAGAAATCTACAGGAAGGGCAATCTCTAGCTGCTATACATTAAGATTTCTCTACAGTTCACTTGAGAATTATATGGCTTTTGGCACACATATGTTCTCAAATATTTGCATTCCTGATCACAGAGTTAATCTTTCATTTCTGTCTCAGCCCCTTGCCTGGTTACTTTATAGCACAAATCATAATATCCCTTTAATGTCTCCTAAGTACTGCTTGCTCCCTGACTCCCTGAAGGCAGGTCCATGTGTGTCCTTCGCTACTATATCCCCACCGCCTAGAGCATTGCCTAGAACATAGTAGGTTCTCAGAAAATAGTCCATTGCCTTATTTAGTTCAAGGCTGAAGTCATTCCCCTCCCCACCCGCATGGTACGAGAATGGTAGCTTCCCCACACCTTCCTTAAGATCTAGGTCATTCAGTTTAAAATTTCGACCAGATTGAGAAGTAAATATGGTATTTTTTTCTCCTTTTCTTCTCTTTCTGCTGACCTCCTACTCATCCCTCAAAACCTTATTCAAAGATCCCCTCCTCTGAGAAACCTTCCTCTCATTAGCTCTTTCCCACCCTACCTACTTTTCCTCCCTTCTTTGTGCTCAAACATACCTTACCCATTAAGTTTTACGAGCAGAGTACCCTGTTTTGCTGAGCATCCCTGCTACTTAAAAGCGCCTGTAACTAAGGGCCTTCTCCTAGCGCCGGCCCTTTGGCAGTTGCCATGGAGACAGACTCGCAGTCGATTCCAGCCGACGGTTGCCCTGGAGACGGACGCTGGCAATGCTTCTCCACTCCGCCTACGGAAGAGCCTGAAGAAGCGTTTGACACGCAGATCAAAGCCCCGCCCGGGACTCCTCTAGGTTTCCTCCCTCCTTGACCTCTGAGGACATTTGCCCGAAGGAGCCCGCATCCCGCGGGCATCTGGGAAATGTCCATCAGGGAGTCCGTGCAGGTGCATACACAAGCAGGGCACTGGGGCTGCGCTCGCAGCAGCGCCGCCATCCTGGGGATTCCCAGTGGGGAGCGAACTCCGCGTGAGAGGCCGACCCGGGGTCCAGGACACAACGGCCAGGTACTCGGAAAAGAGGCGGGACCTTAGCCAAAGAAGCCGATTGGGCAGAACATGCTGACATTTATTCTGAAAATCCCTGTGCAGGGGTTCCTTCTTGAGTCCAGTGGAGAAACTGAGGTTCAGAGGGTGTGGGGCTTCGACCTGGGTTGTTAACTGATCTTCTCGGTGCTCTTGGTTTAGGAATTCATAGGCTGGGGCCCCTGGGTGGCTCAGTGGTTGAGCATCTGCATTTGGCTCAGGTAGTGATCTCAGGTTCTGGGATCAAGTCCTGCATCGGGTTCGTCCAGGGAGCCTGCTTCTCCCTCTGCCTATGTCTCTCTCTCTCTCTCTGCATCTCTCATGAATAAATAAATAAATCTTTAAAAAATAAAATATTTTTTAAAAATACTTTGAATCTATATGGATGGTGGAACACAATTCTAGGCTCAGTAAGGAGTTTACCCTCTGCCTGAATGAATGTTCTGAGGACATCAGGAAGTCAAGAGGGACCTGGGAAGTTTTTCTGTTACTTGGGGCTGTCCTGGCGGCTGGAAGGATCTGGCATTTCCAGCTCCTGCCCACTCATGCACTAGTCACGGTGATAATGGGAAGGGCCCCTGCCAGTCACCTGAATGCCCCAGAGGACCAGCAGCCACAGCAGCTCCTGGGAGCTTGTTAGAAATGCAGAGTCTTGTGCTGCTGGGCCCGCCAGGACAGAGCGTGCCCTGGGACAGGAACGAGTGATTGGAGCACATTTGAATGTTGGAGAAGCTCGGCTTTAGATCTTTCCCCAGTGGCCCACATGGACTCATTCCATGACCAGGGGCAGGGCCAGCCTTAGATGAAGCAGTTTGGAGATGGAGAGGATTTCTGTCCTGGGTCCAGTGAATCCAAGCCTGGAGGATTCCCATGTGGACACAGACAAGCTCCATGTTTAGGGCTGCAGGTTTCCCCATGAAAGACACGGCGACCTGGACTATACTCAGGGACTTGTGGTCAGGGACTTCCAGTGCAAGACCCAGAGGAGCATCATGTGCCCAGGTGAGGGGGCTCCCCACTTAAATTATAATTGACAGAAGATCCAACTCCAGTTGGCTGAAGCAAAACGGAGTGTTCCAGCTGGAATAACAATAACTGAAAAGTCTAGGGGGCAATCATGCCTGTAAGACCTTTGACCCATGCCTGACCCTTCATGGATTATCTGGGTCAAAGGCTCCTTCCTGATTTGGAAGAGTAAGCTGAGGATGTGGATAACACTTCTCTTTTCAGTCTCCTTCAGATGGGAGGCCATCAGGTCACCTCCAAGGGGCAACCCTTCTGATGAGCCTCATTCCCAGAGTTCATGAGCCACACCTTCTGGTAGCCACCAACCTGGACAGCATGGACAGGGCATCTGCATCAGGACAGCACTGCCTGAGGTGACAGACATGGCAGGATGGGTGGGGTGAGGGTGTGTCTGTCACCATGGTCCCTGCCCCAGGGTGGTCAGAAAGGATTTCCCTTCAGTGGGGGGGGGGGGGGCCTAGTCACATCCAAGGCAGTGTGGTCTGTCTCTTGGGTGGGAGGGACCACGCTTAGCTGTGGTGAACTTCGATCTAGGGGTTTCCCATAGTTGTCATGCCCGAGGGGTCCATCTGCATGTGTTCTGAGGTCCTGGTGAAGTTTGAATGGTGGCTGAAGGCTGGTTCACCTTTGGGGCAGTTCTTAGAGTTTCTGGTATGCATGGCTCACCTGGGATTTGTCTTCTGAAACTGTTCTGAAGCCCTGTTCTGAGTGCCACCCTAGGAAGCCCACTCTCCTGTGGAAGGACATTGTGTTCATGCCACAAGAGTTCATAAAGCCTGGGGGTCGCTAGGACCATCCTCAGTCTGATGATTCCTGAAGAGGACTCAGCTGATAGTCATACTCATGGCCACAACTCATTACAGTGAAATGTCACAGAACAAAATCAGCAAAGGAATAAGGCATATGAGGTGAAGTACGTGGGAGACCAGCACCAGTTTCCAGGGTCCTCTCCCTATGGAACCACATACGCCATATTAACTCAGCCAGCAGTGAGGTGTGACAATGCATGTGGAATGTTCTCTACAAGGGAGACTCATGAGAGACCCAGTCATTGCCCAGAGTTTGTACTGGGGCCTAGTCCTGTAGATACCCTTGGCCTGGAATGCACAAAATTAGAGACACCCAGAACAAAAGCGGGTGTTTAACTGAAACCACATCAAAAAGCCACCTTATCATATGGTTCCACTTCTAGGAAACTTCCAGAATTGGTTAATCCATGCAGGCAGAAAGCAGACTGGAGGCTGCCAAGGGCAGGGTTGCTGAATATGAGGAACACATGCTTAATGGGGAGGGAGTATCCTTTTGTGGTGATGTAAAAATCTCAGATCTAGGTCAGGGTGATGGTCACACAGCACTGTGAGTGTACTAGATGCCACTGGGTTGTTACTTTTAAAGGGTTGCTGGTCACTCTGATGTTTATCAGTCCAGTTCCTCAGCTCCTAATAGGCCAAAAAGACACTGGTCTTTCAATTAGGAGATAATAGGCCTCTTGCTCTTACTCATTGTGATCTCCAGTGCTCTGGATTGAAAAAAAAAATACATATATATATATATAGCCTCTCCCAGAGCCAGCCCATTCTCAGAGATAGTGAAAATCAACCCATCTGGAGCTGATACTTCCAGCCACCAAGCCACAACGTCCCCCGCCCTAAGTCATCCCAGGGCCACGTACCAGGCCATTGGGGATCAGCCCTGGAATCATCCAGATTGATCAGACCTGAGCTGTGCTCTTCCTTGCTTTTTCTATGGAAACTGGACTTGGCTTTCCTGCCCTCAGTTGACACTGGGACCTCCTCGTGTAGCCCTATGTGAGGTGGCATGCCCTCTTCTCTCATGAAATGTAAGAAATAAATCCTTCCTCAGTGGCATTACCCTCTCTGTGCTGGCATTTGGTCACCTTCATAAATTCCAATCCCGAAGGTACAAGTGGAGACTCTTCCTCTAGGGTGTTCAGAGGGATCACAGCCCTACCAGCACCTGGATTTTGGGTTTCCCTGCTCTAGAACTGTGGCAGACAGTAAATTTCAGTTGTTTTCAGCCCCCTGGGTTTGTGGGAGCCCCAGGAGTCTCATACGGCGGGCACGCCACGCTACCTCCCTTGGCACAGATTTCTTCTCTCTCTATGCGAGCCTGGGTTGGATTTGATTGGGTGGGTGTCATCGGTGTCTGAGAGCTCATGAAATGCAAAACTACCTCTAAGCTTGGTTGAAACTATGCAGGGCTGATTTGGACACAAATCCGAGCTGCAATCCCCCCAGCAGCACATGGGTGGGGCTGGAGCAGGTCCCACGGGGGCTCTGGCTGGGCTGATGGACGAGGCAGCTTAGCACGATGTCTTGAGGCCTGGTTTTGGTGTGCACAGAGTGGGGGATTGAGTTCCAGTCTTTCATGAGGAAGGACTGGGGCATTGCTTAGCCCCAGTCTTTGCTTAGCCCCTTAGCTGGGGCATTGCTCTGACAAGGGGTCCCCAGTTCTGAGCTATGAGGGAGCTGGGTTGCTGCTGCAACTCCCATCCTTGAGTCAGCCTCGTGGGTTTGGGTTTTACCACCTTATCTCTCCTGTAGCTGACTATTTTTATTATCACATTTATCCTTTTAAAAAAAGTTTTATTGAAGGACTCCTGGCCTGCTCAGTTGGTGGAGTGTTTGACTCTTGATCTCGGGGTTGTGAGTTCGAGCCCCATCTTGGGCTTAAAAATAGAATCTTAAAAAAATAAAGTTTTCTTGAGATATAATTCACATACTGTACAATTTACTCATTTAATGTATGCAATTAAATGATCTTTTAGTATATTCCCAAATACGCACAACTATCGCCAATTTTTAGAAAATTTTTATCACCTCAGAAGCCCAGGCCCATTAGCTATCAGTTGCTCCCATCCACCCATTCTTCAGCAACTGCATTCTTCATCCTGTCTCTCTGAATTTAACTACTCTAGGTACCTCATATAAGTGGAATCATTTGGTATTTGTTCTTTTCTTGCTGGCTGAGTGCCCTTGGTATAATATCTTCAAGCTTCATCCATGTTGTAGTGTGTGTCAGAATTTTCTTCTAAGGCCAAGTAACATTCCATTGTGTGGACGTGCCACATTTTGTTTATTCATCTGTGAGGAGACACTTGGATTATTTCTACCTTTGGGTTATTAGGAATAATGCTGTTATGAACATTTGTGGACACATTTTCATTCCTCTTGGGTGGATACCCTGGAGTGGAATTGCCAGGTCAGAGGGTAATTCTTCAGCTTTTTGGAGCCGTCGGACTGTTTTGTTTCTTTTGCACTGATTCTTCTACCTTAGTTGAAAGTGGCAAACTGGAAGGGTGGATAGAAGGATGACTCTGAGCAGGGCCCATGCTCCAATGGCTGAAATTTAGGTTTGCAACCCCTGACCTCATTGATAATATTGCCGCATTGAACCACTGGGATAAGAAATTCAGAAAACCTGCATGTCGATAGGATTTTCTCTCCCATCCCACTGGTCTCAGTGACATCAGAGGTAACTCATCTTAGTGATTTATCACTAAGGGCGTGAACTGAAATCTATGGCTTCTGACCATAAAGCTTCAACATTGGCTTGCCCACTGAGCCACCTGTGGCAGGGCCAGAAATGGTAGCATGGTGGGAAGTATGGGGTAAGATGCTGAAGCTCTGCCCCTTGTTTGGTGTTTGTGTCTTTCCTCTCTGAACCTTAGACTTGGGATCATGGTATCTCCTTAAGACGTGAGGATCCCACAAGGAAGAAAGTGCATGATCATTTTCATGTGCATTCAGAGCAGGACGCTCACAAAACTCAGATGGTTTTCATTAAAGGGGCTACACCCATTGGGGGCACTCAAGCAACGCTTTGGGTCTAGAGTGAGACCAGTAATCTCAACTGTGATGCCTTCCAGCCACTGGGGGGGGGCCTACTGAGTTAGGAGGTCTTCTCTGTGTAGTTAGAATGGCACCAAAGCTTGCAAGGAATCAGTTTGGAAACCTCAGTGAGAATGGATTCATTAACGTCTCCCTCACTTGAGGTATTAACATGGTTTTCTGACTGAGGAATGAGGTGGTAAATTAAACCAGTATCAGCCAGGAATTCTTTGGCTGGGATGAATATAAAACCCACCTCCACCTGGCTTAAACAACACGGGAGCGTCATGGGCTTTGGCCAACTTCAAAGTCCAAAGTGAATGTGCTCAGGTAAGGTTTGATCCAGGAGCTCAACAGTATCACCAAGGTACGTCCTGCTTCCATTAGTTTTTGAAGTATTGATTCATCTAAGACTGAGTCCCTGTATTAGTTTCCTAGGGCTGCTGTAACAAAGTACCACAAACTTGGTGGCTTAAAACAAGAGAAATTTATGCTGTCGATTCTGGAAGCCAGAGGTCCAAAGTAAACATGTAGGCAGAGCAGTGCTCCTTCCAAAGGCTCTATGGGACACTTCTTCCTTGCCTCTTCCAGCTTCTGGTGGCTTCCACTGTTCTTTGGCTCATGGCCACATCACCTCCTTCTCAGTCTCCATCCTCATGTGGCCTTGTCTCTCTGTGGCCCTTCCTCTTGTAAGGATACCAGTGGTTGGATTTAGGGCTCACCCTAATCCTGGAATAATGTCATCTCAATCCTTTAATTATTTCCAAACAAGGCCACCTTCTGTGTTTCTGGATGAGCATGAATTCTGGGCACTGTTTAAACCACTACTGTCCCTAGCAGCTCGAGGTGGCTGTGCCAACGACAGCTCCATGCATTCTTTTGCTCGTGACCAGCAGGAAGGAGAAAACATCTTTGCCCCTTAGTAGAGGTCCTGAGATTCACTGTGCTTTGCCCAGCTTAGGTCAGGCCCATTTCTGAACCAATCACAATGGCTAGAGATGGGAATGCTGTTCAGCCAAACTGGGCCATATAGTCTTTGCCTAGAATGGGAGATGGGATGTAAGGGGGATGCAGAACTACATGCATCCCCGAGAGATGGCAGGGCTGTTGGGGAGGTGAAGGGTGGATCTCAGAAGAGAGAGACGTTCACGGTCACCAGCAGTGCCAACAGCTTTTATCTCGTAACCCAGTGTGCACGAAGGGCAAGGGACATTGTGGCCATTTCAGTCATGGTGGCACAAGCTGGAGAGCTACTTCTTTCAAGAGTGCTGTACTTCCCAGCCTCCCGGGAAGTCCCCTTGGCAGAGAGATCTCTGCTGGTTGCTCAGATCTTGGTGGATCTACCCTGCCTGGGATCGCATCAGAAGGCTTGTTTATTTCAAGGCGGCTTTGGAAAGCTCCTCCAGAAGAGGTCTGCAGGCCATTCAGTGGCACCCTGGGGGTGGGGCTCAGTGGAGGCAGGGGGTGCATCCACGTTCATGTTTTATAAAGTAGGATAGGTTGTATAAAGTAGGTGTCTAAGTCAGTTTTCTTAGAGTACTATCTTTTCGACATCAGGCGTCCGCATGTCACCTGCTTGGGTTTTTGTAGAGCAGCTACAAGATGCCCACCCAAGCTCCCAGCTGCCTGCACCAGGATTCTCCTGACCCACTAATTTCAATCCACACCCCTTATACCTTTCACCCATAACTGTGAGTGGACAACCAGTATCACATGCCATGAATGAAAGTTTGCTGTAAGAGTAAATGCAGCAAAAACTTTGCACTTTTTTGATAGCATTGTCTACCCCCGGGTGCAAAGCTGGAGTCTTGCTCTGCCTGGAAGAGGACACAGGGAGATGTAGGGTGTTAAAGCCACTTCCTCATTGAGGTGACCAGGAGGATCAATGGACTCAAAATGGAAACCCTGGTCTCTCTGTTGGATAGAGATCCAGCCCTGATCACTCCCTACCACACCTCACCCCTGCCAACCCACAGTGGACATGTAGCATGAGTGAGCAAAATAAACTTGTGTTCAGCCACTGAGGTTTGACACTTAATTGTGTCATCACAGCATTTATCTGGTCCACCCTGACATGCTAAGTTATCTGCTGGCAGGATGCGAGGCCTTAGCCAATTCAGTGTTCCCACCTCGTTCAGTTATAGTGCACTGCAAATTTTTTGCTATGGATGTGTGCCATGCATTTCCCTTTAAATAGCTCACTTTTTAACTTAAATCTATTTATTTATTTAAGTAACTAAAATGCAGGGCCCAAACTCACAACCTGAGATCAAGACCTGAACTGAGATCAAGAGTGGGATGCTTAACTGAGCCACTCAGGTGCCCCTAATCAATTAATTTTTTTAAGATTGATTTAAGAGCAAGCATGAGTGGGGGGAGGGGCAGAGAGAATCCCGAGCAGACTCCCTGCTGAGTGTGAAGCCCAATGTGGGGCTCAGGACCCCGAGGTCATGACCTGAGCCAAAATCAAGAGTCAAGCACTTAACTGAGCCACTTAGGTGCCCCTAAATAGGTTTAAGGACTTTCTACTACTGCCATGAGTGGGACACTAGTATTTCTTGTTAGTCAAGGAAGAAGGGGGAGAAAGGAACTAAATACCATGAGGAAGGTAATATTCATTTCTAGCTACTGTGATTGCCTGAGCCTGAGGCAATGTCTTTGTAACTAAAGAGCGAACAACAGTGTCCATGCTTTCTCCTCAGTCAGGATCACCTTAGAATGAAGTGTTGTTCGATGATATATCTGTGGACCTGATGAAGTTGTATGGCTCCCGGGTGTCCATGCCCCACCCACACTTTGGTAAGGCAGATATAATCATCCCCTCTCATGGGCTAGTTTTCACCGTTATAGCCCTCCTCCTCCAGAATGTGAGCACTTGGCAGGAACAGGGGCCTCTGTGTGCCCAGCACCTGGCCAGGTATGTGGCACCAGGCTGAAAGAACCAACCAGTGCTTACAGACTCAAAACTTTAATCAGAGAACCAACACACACACACATAAAGGCATTTCCACATTGGCCCACAGCAACACAGGTTGGTAGTTACAGAGTCTGCCCCCACCATGGCTGCCAACTTTCTACAAGGCCTCTGGCCTCGATCTGTGGTGTCAAAACTCTTGTTGAACACACTCATTGGTTCGGAGCTCCTGCCTCTGTGCTGCCCCTACGGTACAGAACAGGCCTGTTGCCCACACTACACAGCAATCTGAGGGCAGGGACCACGTGCAGGGAGTTCGGTATTTTGGCCATTTGGAAACCAATATGCTCCCCACTGTGGCATAAGCCTAGTGCTCAGCCAATCTGTTCCCAGTTACAACAACAAAATCAACCAGCAGAACTTAAGGTACAAGGCTTAAAAAGCGCAAGAGCACATACTCCTAAGCATTTTAGCACCAGAAATATGAAAGATATCAGGAGGGTTAGTGTCTTCAATAGATTGTTTGTGCTTCAGGAAACATGACTGGTCACTTGGTGGGTGTGAAACCCAGAGCTGAGCAGGCACCATCAAGAGGGAGCTGATCGTGCGGTTCCATGAGGGGTCTCCACTGTAGAACAGGCTTGGCCAAAGGTGAAGAGTTGACTTAAGGGCACCAACAGGAAGAATGGTGTCCTCCCTGGGCTCTCCAGCAATCCTCCACAGTCCCAGAACTTGCTGTGACATGAAGGAATGGGGCATTTTAAAATGCCACTTGTAGGGCAGCCCCGATGGCGCAGCGGTTTAGCGCCACCTACAGCCCAGGGTGTGATCCTGGAGACCCAGGATCGAGTCCCACGTCGGGCTCCCTGCATGGAGCCTGCTTCTCCCTCTGCCTGTGTCTCTGCCTCTCTCTCTCTCTCCTCTCTGTGTATTCTCATGAATAAATAAGATCTTTTAAAAAAATAAAATAAAATGTGACTTGCAAACGAACAGTACTTCTCTGTGGAAATGGAAACATCCATTCCCCTTTGATTCCAGAAGGTTCAAGGCAAGGGTGTGGCTTACTGTGTTGGTATTCCCTATCCTGGAGCCTGGCAAAGTGCCTGGTGAGTGGCTGGGACAAAGGGTACATAAAGAACATTCTAGCAGTCATTTCCACATAACCACAATCTTCACCATCAAGCACATCATCTGTGAACCATGTAGCAATATACAATGCAGCTTTCCCAACTGAATCCCACTGCTTCTAGTACCATTAACTTCCACAGCAAACTGGCTCTCATACTGAATAACCAACTTTAAATGAGGGAAGGGGATTATGGGAAGAAGTAGCATGTGTATGTGGGAGAATGTCCTTTTGAGTGAGGTTTTGACAGGAGTGGAAAGTTCCTGCTATTTGGTGCTAATCTTGCTTCTGTGGGTTAATTAAGAAAATATGACACAGCAGAGGGGAAGGAAAAGGCTAGATTCTTTAAAAAAAAAAAAAAAAGAGCAGGGTGCTGGGTTTGGGGAACCAAATTTAGCCAGGGGCATTTTGGAGAAAACTTTAAAAATGAGAGCTATGCGGGGCACCTGGCTGGCTGTCAGTTGAGCATCTGCCTCTTGGTTTCAGTTCGGGTTGTGATCTTAAGGTCATGAGATAAAGCCCTGCATCAGGCTCTGGCTTCACACACAGTCTGCTTCAGATTCTCTTTCCCTCTCCCACTCACTTTCTCTCAAAATCTTTTTTAAAAAACTATTTAAAAAATGAAAGTGACACAGAGGCGCCTGGCTGGCTCAGTCAGAAGAGCATGTGACTCTTGGTCTTCGCATGGTGAGTTGGAGCCTCACATTGGGTATAGATTTTAAAGTCTTTTTAAAGAAAAATGAGGGGCACCTGAGTGGCTCAGTCAGTTGGCATCTACCTTCAGCTCAGGTCATGCTCTCAGGGTCCTGGGATTGAGCCCCATGTCGGGCTCCCTGCTCAGTGAGGAGTCTGCTTCTTCCTCACTCTCTCTGCCCCTCACCCCTGCTCATGCTCTCTTTTGCTCTCTCAAATAAACAAATAAAATCTTTAATAAGAAATGAAAGTCACCACATAGTACTAGCAAGAACATTAACTGCAATAAATAGAGGATTACTAATTCTTCCCTTCTTTTAAATATATTTGTTGTATCTCACGAGTATTTGTAGCTCACATTTGGTGCGTACATACTGTGTGCTGGGCACTCAGTTCTAAGTGCTTCTTTATATCTATTTATCCTCACAGCAGCCTTCTGAGGTAGGTAATCATCTTGTGCCCATTTTACAGATGAGGATGCAGAGGCCCTAGGAGGTCCCATGACTCTCCCTGGATCACTCAGGTAGCATGTGTCAGAGCCGAGATTTAACTCAGCTGACTAGCTCGGATCTACCTCTGAATTCCCATGTTACATGGCTTCTCAACGACTGTGTTTTCATAAGACTTATGTGCAAGTTTTCTTACCATTTTTTAAGGATAAGGAGTGTATTTATTTGGGGGGAAGGAGCTTACAATGTGACAATTTCAACTTTAGGACTTTCAACAATTTCAACTTTAGATGAACTATGTTCAAATATCTGGGACTTTGCTGCCACTCAGAAGCAGATAGTATTGCTACTTGTTACTTCTACGTAACTCCTTATTACCTCTAAGTATGAACTTGCCGATTTCTGCTGAGACCTACAGCAAAGGGCTGACAAGGCTGACATTGCTACAGTTTTTCTTGGGTGTGAATTCTCTGGTGTTGACTGAGATGGGCACTGAGCCCAAAGGCTTTCCCACACACCCTGCAGACATAAGGTTTCTCCCCAGTGTGAATTCTCTCATGCTGCATCAGATTTGCTTTCTGGGCAAAGGCTTTCCCACATTCAGCACATACATAAGGCTTCTCCCCAGTGTGAATTCTCTGGTGAACAGAAAGGCACGAGCTTTGGCTGAAGGCTTTCCCACATTCCTGACAAACATAAGGCCTCTCCCCAGTGTGAACTCGCTGGTGAACAGAAAGGCACGAGCTCTGGGTGAAGGCTTTCCCACATTCCTGACAAACATAAGGCTTTTCTCCGGTATGAACTCTCTGGTGTTGAATGAGTTGAGCACCCACGCTGAAGGTTTTCCCACAGTCACTGCATTTGTGAGGTTTCTCACCGGTGTGACCTCTCTGATGCTTAGAAAGGCATGAGCTCTGACGGAATGACTTTCCACATTCGTTACACTCAAAGAACTTCTTTCCAGCATGAATTCTCTGATGCTGAGTAAGGCAGTTACTATGGGCAAAGGATTTGTCACATATATTACACTGAAAGAGTTTCTCTGCAGTGTGAATTAATCGATATTCTGAGAGATGTGCACTTTGGCTGAAGGTCTTTCCACATTCATTACTTTTAAAAGGGTGTTCGCTCTGGTGGATAGACTGATGTTTAGTGAGGGAAGTACTGTGAACAAAGGCCTTCCCACAGTCCCCACATTCATATGGCCTCACCCCAGAGTGGATGCTCTGATGGCGAATGAGCTGTGTACTCTGGCTAAAGGCTTTTCCACACTGCTTACACTCGAAGGGCTTCACCCTGGTGTGAACCCTCTCATGCTGAGCCAGGTATTTGCTGCAGCTAAAGGTTTTCTCGCATTTGTTACACTTAAAGTGCTTCTCACTGATCCTCAGTTGCTCACTCTGCTCTGAGTCCTGATTCAAGATCCTCCCGCTCTCACTAAGTCCTTGTTTTTCTCTGGTGTGAACAGTCTGGTGGCAATTTAGTGTGGAGCTGCAGATGAAGCGCTCACCACACTCCTGGCATTCATAAGGGGTCTCCACAGTGTGCATTTTCTGGTGCTGGACGAGGTGTTCATTGCAGCTGAAAGTTTCCTTGCATTTGGTACAGCTGTAGGGCTTTTCTATGGCATGGATAGACTGGTGTCGAACCAGGTGGGAGGGCCGGCTAAAACTCTTGATGCATTTGTGACATTTGTAGGGCCGATAGCCAGTGTGAATCCTCTGATGTTCATTAAGGTGAGTATTCCGGTAGAAGGCTTTCCCACACTCATTGCATTTGTAAGGCTTCTCTCCACTGTGAACCCGCTGGTGGATCTTTAGGGTTGAGATATTCCTGAAGGGTTTCCCACACTGATCACATTTGTAAGGCTTTTCTCCAGTGTGAACAGACTGGTGTTTGATAAGCAGCAAGCTCTGCCTGAAAGCCTTCCTGCATTCCTGATGCTCAGAGGGAGGGTCTGTGGAATGGATTTTCTGGTGTTGGAGGAGGTATTTCCTGAGGTTGAAGGTCACCTTGCATTTGGCACATTCGTAGAGCTTCTGGGTATGGGTCTTCTGATGCTGAGTAAGATGAAAGGTTTGGCTGAAACTCTTGCCACACTCATTACATCTGTGGGACTGACCACCCGTATGGGTTTTCTGGTGCTCAGCAGGCTGTAGGCCGACAACCGATGGCTGGTCACTATCTTGATTCTTACATGGTTTTTCCCTGGTGTGAATTTTCTGATGCTGTACAAGGTGCATGTTCTGAGCGAAAGTTTTCCCGCACTTGGCACACACAAAGGATCTGTAGCCTGTGTGAGTTGTCAGAGGTGCCAAGAGGCAAGAACTCTGGCTGAAACCCTCCTTGTACTCTTGACACACACTGGGTTTCTCTCTAGTATGAAGAATCCAGTGCTGGATAAGATGGTAACTCTGGCTGAAGCTCTTCCCACATTCACTACATTTATACAATTTCTCCCCCTCTTGGATGCCCTCTTGCTGGTTCTGATCTAAGACACAGCCAAGGTCACTCTCATGTTCCTGAGATGTAGCCAGTGCAGGGCTCTTTTCAGAAAGATTGTACATCCCAGAATCCTCTCCTGTGGAAAAGAGGAACTCTGGCCCAAGGTCTGTTTTGAGTTCATGACTCCTGCATTCTGTAGGACTCTCCTTGTTGGTAATGATGTCAGACCTCAGAAGATTTTCTGAATCTCCTAGCAGACTATCTAACCAACTCTCACCTACACAGGCTTTCCCCCAACTGGAATTCTGAAGGTCATCCTTGGACAATGTCTCTGTGACCTCTTGGGAGAGTCCTTCTAAGTAGTCTTCTGCCAGAGGACAGGTCTTGGCCCCAGCTGTGTCTGCAAGAGAAGGAAAGTATGGATGTCTCCCGTTCCCCAGGATAAAATATCAGGAGCTGCAGGATGACAACACAGACAAGAGGGAGAACGGGTGATGGCTCGTTGGTAAGCTTGTCCCTCAAGGGGATGGAGGAGGAGGGGCCAAAGTGGTGATCCAGCTGGAACTGGCATCACAAAGAGCCCATTTGCAGGGCAGTTAAGAGGGAACTGGGCAGCCACACAGGTTCTGCAGGGATGATGAGCCTCTCAGCAGATACTCTCTACCATCACCCCCACCAGCTACATATAGCCCACTTCCTGGAGAAGGGCAATGTTCCACATGGAAAGAGAGATAAATGATAATTCAGTATGGTTATTATCACTGGAGGACATATTTAGATAGTAGAGGCACGGCTACACATGCTTGGAAACAGAGACTATGTTGTTGAGGTGCCAGGACTCTGGACTGGTCACCTATGCACAAACACTGGTGAACCTCACAGGAGGCTACAGAGGTCCATGTTCCTGAGCTCTCAAGGGATGGTGGAGGCCAAGATGGAGCCATGCAGCCACTGCTATGTGGTCTCTCATTCAGCGGGCCTTCTCGTGATCATGATCTGACCCTGAGAAAAGCCTCCTGTGCCCCAAAGGCGGTCCCTGCCTCTGCCTTCTCCCACTGGGTACATCTCAACCAGTGTGACACCCTCATTGCCTAACCTGCTTCCCCTGGAGGAACCGTGGCCTAGGAGAGACCAGAACAAACATTCTTGGCTACATTTCAGCCTGGGTTTGAGTTATTCACAGATGTAGCCATCTGTTGTCCCCTGTGGGATGACCTGTACAAAGAGGGGTAAGAGAGACCAGGGATTTGCAGTATTCAAGGGGTACAAGGCAGGAAGGTGGAGAGATGGACCCAAAGCATGGAAGGCCACCTCTTGCTCAGTGTGAAAGGACTGAAGAGGGGACAGAGGAAAGGCACCTAAACAGCTGCCTGCCAGACACAGATGCAGACAGAGACAAGACAGCCCAGCAGAGGAAGGGTCCCAACCCCTGCCAGGACAAGGGAACAGAAGCCAGCACATAGAAGAATGAAGCTCATCAGGTCCAGGGTCAAGATGTCTGGGTAAACGTTCTGGGTCTGGATGGAAGTTCCAAAGATAGACGGCACACAAAGGGCCATGTCCTACAAGCCCACTGCCCGCCCCCCTCCCTGCCCACTCACCAGGGCACTCTGATTCTGTGCTTGCTCTCACCAGAACCTCCAGCTTTTCCCCGCCATCCGGACAAGAGGTCAGTTTGGGTTTGGAGGGGTCTGCAGGTAGAGAAGAGCACTGTCACCAACCAGGACATGGAGGGCCAGCCAGCTGCTTATCCAATGCTTTATTCAGCGTACTCCTCCTGAGGGCCAGATGCTGCACTGGACAATTCTGAGGACACCTTCCCTGCAGGGTTCTCAGTCCCATGGAGGAGAGGGACCCAGACACTCACAATCCAGGGTGATCAGAGCTGAGACACCAGGGCTGGGGACATAAAGGACTTATAACAGCTCTTGAGGAATGAGCAATTCGCCAGGTAGAGAGGATCACACTTACCCTGCCATCCGTGGCTCACACATTCACACAGGGAGCCCATCTGACCCTAGGCCTCCCCGGCTGGGCCCTGTCATAGAGCATGCCGAGCTCCCACAGCCCAATCAGCCCTGTACCCTGCCCTCTGTAAACTGCTCAAGGAAGGTAGCAGAGTCATAATACTGGAGACTCTGTGCTACAATAGAGGAAAAGTGCCCCTCTGACTTGAAAATGAAAAGACCATGAGCCAAGCAATGCAGATGCCTCTAAAGCTGAAAAAGGGCAAAGAAACACTCTTCCCTGGAGCCATCAGAAGGAACGAGCCCTGCCAACATCCTGATTTTAGACCAGTTAGACCTGTTCCACACTTCTGATCTCCACGACTATATGAGAATAAGCACATTGTTTGAAGCTGCTGTGCTGGTGGCATTTGTAACAGCAGCCATAGGAAGCTAACACGCTACTCGGATATATATACACGCATAGGTATGCTGCTGATATGCTGCACACGTACACACACATGTGCAGGGAATCAAGGGAAACGTACATTTACTTTGAGCTGTAGTTTAAAAATAGAAAAGACACGGAGGGCTGAGCCTCCCAAAACTGCTCCTATAATACACACTGAGCAGAGTTAAGAGAAAATCTGTGAGGCTGGCCCTTGGCTGGTGTCTGGGAACCTGGATCTGAGGAAATGTCAGCATTTCTGAACCAAGAAGAGGGGCCCCCTGTGCCTCAATGGTTATGCTGCACACCTGCTTTCCTGCTGGGAGTCTAGAATTCTGGTAAGTTCCCAGCAAAGTGCATCTATGTGACTGGTCCCCAATAAAAACTATGGGTGCTGAGTCTCTAATGAGTGTTGTCACCTCGTTACATATCCTGTGTGACTCCACAGGGAGACAGCTCTGGAAGGTGGCCTGGTTTCCCCTCTGCTGCCTGTGCTGTGTCCTTTCTCCGTAATATGTCCTGGCCATGAATATGAATATATGCTGAGTCCTACAAGTCCTCCTCATAAAACACCAAACACAGGGTGCTTCTGGGGACCTCAACATAGCAGGGAAGGTGACGTCCCCTCTTTGGGCCTTGATTTCAGAAGGGCCAACAAAACAGGGAGTCAGACTTCCTTGTGGGGTGACTGCAGCTTTGAAGAACAGGTCTAAGCGCTGACCCAGCATGAGACCTGGCTCCTGGCTCACCTACTCCTTCGTTTACTGAGCCACCGCTTGTACCATCTGTTCCTAACACTGGGGATTTACCGGGGAGCAGCACCAATGCAAAGCTCCCCTCCTCAGGGAGCCCCCCTCCCAGCCTCAGGAGACTGAGTATCAAATGAGCAGTTAGAAAGTGCAGGGGTGGTGGGCGAGCTGGGCAGGAGACAGAGGAGGCTGTGCTCACAGGCTGTCCTGGGGGCAGGGAGGGGACAAGGCTTCTAGGCAGAGGAGGGGAAGGCAAACCGAAGACTCTGAGTGTCAGCTCTACAAGGACAAAGAGGCAAGTGCTGAGGCCAGAGCGGCAGGTGGAAGGTAATGGGAGTTTCTTAACGTTGGCTCTACTGACATTTGGGGTTGGATAATCCCCTTTGGAAGGGGCTGTCCTTTCATTCCAAGATGTGTGGCAGCAACCCTGGGCTTCACCCACGAGATGCCAGGCGCATGCCCCCACTGCCAAGGGCTGACAATCAGAAAGGTCACTAGGCATTGCTGGTATCCCCGAGGTGTGAGCACTGCTGGGCCACACATCCTACTGGTTTCTCTGGCATTCAGGAGCCATTGCTCTGCTCACTGCCCAGGTTGGAGAGGACACTCACTCAGCAGGAAAAGGTTCTGGTAGTTGTCCAGTGCTGTGTCCCAGAATAGGTCCCCCTGGTCCAGCCCCAGATGCTCCCAGTCCTCCAAGGTGAAGTCCATGGCTACATCCCTGAGGATTACAAGTTCCTGAAACATAACACACTGTCAGTGACACTGGGACTGGGGTCAAGGAGGGACCCAATGACTCATTCCATGCACCTCCGCTCTCAATGTACCAGCCTTTTGACAAAAATCATCTCCTGGGAACCCTGAGACATAAGAGACCGGGCATCCCTACTTTTTTTTTTTTTTTTTTTAAGATTTTATTTATTTATTTGGCAGAGAGAGCATGCACATAAGCAGGGGGACCAGCAGAGGGAGAGGGAGAAGAAGACTGCCCTCTGGGCAAGGACCATGACTTGAGTCGAAGGCAGACAGACGCTCAACTGACTGAGCCACCCAGGCACCCCAGCATCCCCATATTTTATAGGTAAGACATGGAGTCTTGTAGAGGGGACGTGAAGTCCCCTCAGGGCCATACAGGCAGGACATCTCTCTGTTCCTGAAATCTGCTTATTGTGGCTTTTGCTTTTGAGTGTTCATTCAAGATTTTGTTTTTATTATGGAGATTTTCAAACACGTACAGAAGTAGAGATTTACACGTAACAGACCGCCATGTATCCATCACCCAACTTCAACCCCTGTTAACCCTGGTCTATTTTGTTTGTTAAAAGTTTTTGTGGGGGCAGGGATCCCTGGGTGGCGCAGCGGTTTGGCGCCTGCCTTTGGCCCAGGGCGCGATCCTGGAGACCCGGGATCAAATCCCACGTCAGGCTCCTGTTGCATGGAGCCTGCTTCTCCCTCTGCCTATGTCTCTGCCTCTCTCTCTCTCTCTCTCTCTGTGACTATCATAAATAAATAAAACTTAAAAAAAAAATAGTTTCTAAAAAAAAAAAAAAAAAAAAAAGTTTTTGTGGGGGCAGGAGGACAAAATATTTCAAAAGTCCAGGCAGCATCTGATTTCACCTGTAAATACTTCAATACTTAGCACAGAACTCCTTAATCACTGAATACCTAGACCAAATTCAAAGTCTGGATGCAGATTCGTTTGACAACTAAATGGTGTTTTGTTTTGTTTTTTCCCTTTTTTTTAATTGTGGAAAGAAAAAAAAAAAAGAAAATGCCACTTCATCCAGGGGCATTAAACACTCTATTCATCTTGCCAAACTGAAACTGTCCCCTTGAAACACTGTCTCCCCTCCATTCCTGTCCTAGCCCCTGGTACCACCATTCTACTTTTGTCTCTGACTCTGTGATTTGACCACTCTAGGTTCAACAGTATGTTTTTATGGCTGGCTTGTTTGAATCAGAATCCAAAGAGCCCTGCACTGGGCTGACATGGTATGAAGGTTTTTCGAGTTTTGGGGTTTTTAAGGATTTTTATTTATTTGAGAGAGAGCACAAGCAGAGGGGAGACAGAGAGGGAAAAGCAGACTCCCCACTGAGCAGGGAGCCCAACATAGGGCTCCATCCCAGGACCCCAGGATCATGATCTGAACCAAAGGCAGACACTTCACCAGTAGAGCCACCCAGACACCCCAATATGAATATTTTTAATCTAACCCATGACTGCTACCTCATATGACAAAAGGGACTTTACAGGTGTGGCAAGCTAAGGATCCTGAGATAGGGAGGTTCTCCCCTAATTGTCATGACCAATCTTTTTTTTTTTTAAATTTTTTATTTATTTATGATAGTCACATAGAGAGAGAGAGAGAGGCAGAGACACAGGCAGAGGGAGAAGCAGGCTCCATGCACCGGGAGCCCGACGTGGGATTTGATCCCGGGTCTCCAGGATCACGCCCTGGGCCAAAGGCAGGTGCCAAACCGCTGCGCCACCCAGGGATCCCTTTTTTTTTTCTTTAAGATTTTATTTATTTATTCATAAGAGACACAGAGAGAAGTAGAGACATAGGCAGAGGGAGAAGCAGGCTTCCTTGCTGAGCAGGGAGCCTGATGTAGGATTCAATGCCAGGACCCCAGGATCACAACCTGAGCTGAAGGCAAACACTCAGCCACTGAGCCACCCAGGTGTCCCTGAATATCCTTATAAGAGGCATAAGGAGTCAGAGGGAGGAGGCAATGTGATGGCAGAAACAGGTCAGAAGGATGTGACCACAAGTCAAGGAACACAGGGACTTCTAGAAGCTACAAGAGGCATGGAATGGATTTTACCCCACAGCCTCCAAAAGGAAGGTGCCCTGATGACACCTTGACCTCAGATTTCTAGCCTCCATCAGCTGATTCCCCAGCATGTAGATACAGCACCTAGAACAAAGCTTACCTACAGGAGGCCCGGGGGGGAGCGGGGAGGGGGTATGCAGTTCTGGCATCTGTTTCGGGATAAGGATGGAGATAATAGGTAGTGTGGCTGAGAGATGGGGATGGTAAACTGGGTCTTGAATACACTGTGTGAACTGGCAGATCAAGCCAGCACCTCCTCTGGACTTTTTGGTTATGTGCTCTACTGAATCATGAGCCGAGCATCCGTTAGTTCTGGTTGAAACTGCTGCTGTCCATACCCTGTCGGAAGGGGTTAGCCAAAGAGGTTTTTTCAGCAGGAGCCAGATTAGAGTCCCAAGAAGCTTCCTTTCCTGGACTCCTCAACTTTCCTGGACAGCACCCCTGGAAACAGTTGTGGATGGTGTGGGAAGACTCTGGATTTGATCTGTAGGGCACTGGGGAACTACAGAGAGTTTTATACTGGACACTGACAAGGTAGAGCATGCATTCATTAATTCAACAGTCATTTCTCCTGTGTGCCAGACCCCTCTAGGGATGCTGGAGGCACAGAGGCAGCAGACTCAGTCCTTGGCCTGGAGGAGACATTCAAGGATGCTGGTAGGGAGCATAAGGAGACAAGTCTGTAACAGAGAGTGGTATCTGGGGCTGCGGCGAAAGGGCGTGAAAACATTGCCTTGGGAGTCAGGGGAAGCTTCCTGGTCCAGTGAGATATTCAAGTTGGGTCATTAAGGATAAGAAGAAATTAACCAGAGGCGCCTAGGTAGCTGAGTCGGCTAGGTGTCTGCCTTCAGCTCAGGTCATGATCTCGGGGTCCTGGGATCGAGCCCCACCTGCTTCCCCCACTCTCTTTGCCCCTCCTCTACTCCATGCTTTCTCGCTCTTCTCTCAAATCTTTAAAAAAAAGAAGAAAAAGAAAAAAGAAGATACTTACCAGGTAGAGGAAGGTTTTCATTCATCACTCAAGCAACACTTTAAGAACTCCTATGTAAAAAAAACAAACAAACAAACAAACAAACAAAAAAAGAACTCCTATGTACCAGGCCTATGAAAGTTCCTGGGGGCCCAGAGGTGAGTCGCAATCAGTACCTGTACCCAAGAAGCACCTTGTCTGGTGAGGCTAACAGGGCAGGAACAACGCATCCAGGTGATCTGTGCTATGGTGGAGGCAGCAGGGGGTGCTGTGGGAGAGCAGAGCAGGGAAGAGCAGACTGCTCAGAGAAGGTGGAGGGATTGAGCTGGGTTTTAAAGGCTGTGTAAGCCTTAATAGCCAGGAATGGCAGGTAGGGTATTCTGGCCAGGGGGTGGAACCTGAGCAAAGGCTATGAATCTGGAAAGCACAGTGTAACATCTTACCACCAGGCCAAGAAGGGAAGTTTTGGTTGTGTCCAGAAACAGAGAAGATGCTGTGGAAGGGGGTGGGACTCAGATCATACAGGATTGTGCTGAGAAATGTAGATTTTATCCTATAAGCAGTAAGGATTCCCGGAAGGGTCCTGAGCAGGGGAGCGACAGTATAATGAGAGGATCACCAGAAGACAAAGAGCCCAGAATAAAGGCAGGCCAATCTCCCTCTGCCTGTGTTTCTGCCTCTGTGTGTGTGTGTGTGTGTGTGTGTGTGTGTGTCTCTCATGAATAAATAAATAAAATCTTAAAAAAAAAAGGGGGGGGGGGACACCTGGGTGGCTCTGGTTGAGCATCTGCCTTTGGCTCAGGGCGTGATCCCAGAGTCCCAGGATCGAGTCCCACATTGGGCTCCCTGCGTGGAGCCTGCTTCCCCATCTGCCTTTCTCTGTCTCTCATGAATAAATAAAATCTTTAAAAAATAAAAAATAAATAAAATAAAGGCAGGCCAGCTGTGCAGGCTCTGGGGATGACCGAGCAGGAGAGAGGGGCCCTCAACTCACCTTGGTCATAGCCGACTAGGGCCCAGCAGCTGACGGTCTCATTTAAGCTCCTTCTCCTTCTCTCCACATTCCGGGCTGGCAGGGCTGCAGGGGGGACAAGGGAGCTGGGGCAAAATCTCCCTTCGGCCAAGGGCAGACTCCCTGGCCATCCTGGAGGAGCCCCCAAAACGTCAGGAAGTAGGAAGATCAGGCAGGACGCAAGTCTCCCTGCAGGAATCACAGTAACAATTTGGTATTTATTGAAACTACCCCAGCCCCTCCTTTACCCTGTGCTTCAGAGCCTACAAGTATCTTCAGAACCGTTCTTGGCACTTGTTATAGGCAGTAGATACATGTTTGGAAGAGGTGGCATTTCAGGTCTGGAGACCTTCTGTTCTGCTCACTACTACAGCACAGTAGATACTTTTCAAGGTTTGCTGACAGAACATAATGTCTAATTGTACCCCTGGAATGATGCTTCTGGGATTTCTGATACCATATCTAGGATCTGAGTCCAGGCGAGTTGGCCTCCAACACTTTCTATTTCTACAACAGCAAGATTTCTCCAACTTTTTTTTAAACCATGACCCACAGCAACAAAGACAGTATATACTGTTACTACTCATTCTCACATGTAACTAAGCAAAGCTTCATGAAATAACACTAAATCATACAAAGTAGGATGTACCGGGATCTTTTCTATTCTAATTTGTTTTACTCCATTAAAAAAAAATATGGCCACTGCCCACTGAATTATTTTCATGACCCATAATATACAAAACACAGTGCCATACAGCTTTTCACAGATCAGTAGCCATTGCCGTATCTATGGAGTCATGAAAACACTCCCATCACAAAGCAGCAGGATGACCTAATGACAGGTCCATAATGCTTAAGCCTCTGGGGCCAGATGTGTCTTGAAATTCAGAAATTTTCAGATTTTTAAAATGGTGAGATACCATATATACATTATATTTCATTAAAATCACCATGCAGTGTGGGATTGGCAGCATTTTGTAACTGAACACCTCGATATTTCTAGAGTGAAGGATATAAATATTCATTCTAGGTAGGATAATTGAAGGTTATAACTCTTAGCAGTTCTAGTCAGGTTTGGACACCAAATTTACGGAAAAAAAATAGCTTCAGCTTTCTAGATTTTGATAAGACAATGTGGTAGACTTGTAAGTGCTAACATTTACTCAATAGTGATTTTCCTCACATGACAGAGTATAATTTGGTCCACAGATTTTTTTTTCCCCCATAGGGCTGGAAGATAGGAGGTTTTAAAAGAAAATTACTTTAAGTAGTTCCAAACTTGAAAGTTGGGAAATTTTGCTTAAAATTTCAATTTCCAGTTAATGAAAAATCCTAGGATTTGGCCCACTGAGCTGTTAGTGCCAATTTAAAGCTAACACTCCCTCCCCCTTAGATGGGCAAGTGCTCCCTGAAGCCCCACAGCCCTTCCCAGGTGGGTTCTCTCCTTTACCTTATCTGCCTGACTCTCAGAGACATCTGAGTTTGAGACCTCTGTCTACAGTTTTCACATCACATTCTGTCCATATCTATACACACTAAGACCTAGGACAGAAGAAACTGGAGTCCCCCCGTGAAGCTCAAGTCCACCCAGCCTGTCAGAATGACCTGAGCCAAACAATTACAGGACTGAAAAATCTTGGGCCCTGCAGTGGGGAAGTCTTGCTTCTTCTAAGCATGGGTCCACGGCCAGATCATTCACACTCTCTGCGCCTGGTTCCCACATGTACAAAGCGAAACAAATGAAACAGATCCACAGTCCCATATCTGTAATTCTAAAAACAAAAACAAAAAAGCTCTGAAAGCCAGAACTTTATTCATAAACTGACAGTAAAACTGGACTGAACGAACTGCCACAGTCTACGTACAGTGTGACTATTTATTCACACACAGTAATAGATTTCCAAGAACTGCCCCAGATCCCTCTGAGGTGTTGCCTAACTATGAAATAAGGAGCCTATTAACTTCCCAAACTCCGAAAAATTGTGATTCCCTTGATGCTCCTGGTGCCGAGGGAGCCGATAAAAGCGAGGAGCTGCACTAGGCGCTGCTGCGGAGTTCACAGGAAGAAAAGCAGCAGACACGAGGCGCTCAGACGCGAAATACTTGGACCTCCTGAAGAACTCCCATCCATCCATTCATTCATTCATTCATTCATCCCTCGTCATCTGCCCGTTTCAACTTCGGCCTCAGACTCCTCTCTAAAAGGTGAAATAAAATATCACCGCTCCTTTCACGGGCTCCGGTGAGGGCTGTAAACCGTTTCTGCGAGAGCTCGGCCCAGAACGGGCTCGGAACAGAGACACTTCAACCCCACCCAGACACCCACCGCCCAAGACGGCGCGCCCTTTGCCGAAATCGCCCCGTGAGCATTCCGTCACCCCTCGCGAAGGACCGAGCCGCCAAACCCTCGGAGTACTCAAGAGATCCCCAGCCTCGGCATCTCTTCACCTGAAGACTGCCGTCCGCCGGGTTAACAGACGCGACTCCAGCCCCGAGGGAGACGCAGACCCAACTCCTCACACTCGCGCCTCTTAATCACTTCCGGCGCCGCGTGAATTTCCTCAAGCTACTCCACCCAGGAGCCTCCGCGCCAGCCGGCGGACTTCGTTTCCCAGAAGACTGTGCGGGCTCCTTCCCTTGTGTTCCTATCTCCGCCTGCTTCTTCGGCCTTAGAGGTTCCGCTGAGCACCCTGGGAAATAGAGTAGACGCAAACTCGGGACCAGGTGGCGTGTGGGTATTGTAGTCCAGTTTTTTACCCTGTTGAACAACAACCTAATCAGCATGCCCAACCTGAAAGAGACGGAGGGTTGCCATGGAAACGTTTTGAGAAGGAAGTTCCTGAAAAGACGCTTGGAAGTAAGGGGCGGGGTTGAGGCAGGAAAATGATAATATGACCTCTCTCTAATAGGCGGAGAGATGCCCCGTAGTTCATCCCTCCTTACGATTGGCTCCAAGATGGCACATGCGCAGTAGAACGAGGAAACTTCCAAGAGTGGGTGGAATAGGGGTGGGTGATGAGGAAATAATCCCTCTCCCGCACAGGAGGAGGGCAGTCTGGAGGTCAGCTGCGCCTGCGCGGGCGCTGTCCTCCCTCCGGATGGGGAATGCGCGCGCAGGTTTTCTGCCTCCCGGAAGTTTGCGCGGGACAACTAAGAAGGTGAGTCCTACTCCCGGGAAAGAGTTGGAGAATTTGGCCTCAGACCTGTGGCTCCTCACCCCGCTCACCAAGTCCGGAGGTGAGGGGAAGGTGAGGTGGAGTAGAGAGAGGTCTCCCGATCCACTGACCATAGTCCAGTCCTGGTACCTGTGATGTCAGCACGATCATTTGTGGGAGACAGAGTTCCCGGGGGCTGGGTTCTCGATGAAAGAATCTTCTGGTCGCCGGGATAACCGAGCTGCCCTTGCGACCCCTCCAAGCCACTCTTGGCTCTCGGTGGTCGTGACTACGACGGAGGTGGGCGGAACTAGTGGGGAGCTTGACAGGTGCCCCTCCTTGGCACTACGTCATCCCTGGTTTCTTTGGTGGGCGGGGCCTGGGCGAATCCTGGCCACCTAGACACCTGTCCCTTTTGCTGTGCTGTGGCTGAGAACATTCTAGGAGGGACGCAATTCTAAACACAGAGCAGATGTTCAATAAATATTTGTTGAATAAATAAGTGGGTGAGTAAATGATAAAGACACCTGAATGTTATGGTCTTGGGTTTAAGTCCTAGCCATATGACTTCACTCTGAGATCCCTTCTTCCATCCATATTTATTGAGCGTTGACTATAGCACTCTTTCCATCTGATCTATTGAACAATTGCACATTTGCTTATTTTTTTTAATTTATTTTTTTTATTGATGTTCAATTTACTAACATACAGAATAACCCCCAGTGCCCGTCACCCATTCACTCCCACCCCCCGCCCTCCTCCCCTTCTACCACCCCTAGTTCGTTTCCCAGAGTTAGCAGTCTTTACGTTCTGTCTCCCTTTCTGATATTTCCCACACATTTCTTCTCCCTTCTCTTATATTCCCTTTGACTATTATTTATATTCCCCAAATGAATGAGAACATATAATGTTTGTCCTTCTCCGACTGACTTACTTCACTCAGCACATTTGCTTATTAATTTCCTTTTTTGCCACTAGATTGTGAGCTTTCTCAGATCAAGAGCCTGTTTGTTTCCTTCACTGCTAAATCCCTCGTGGTTAGCACATATTAGGAATTCAGTTAGCACACATCCATTCCTGAATGGATGAATGAACTTAGCACATGTTGGCTACCTCGCCAATGATCAATAAACACTAACCATCATCGTCCACTTATATGTGAAGTGAGCCTGAGTCGACCTCTCTACTTTTATTTACTTACAGGACACTGTTAAGATGGAGTTGCCAGCCCAGTGAATCTGAGGGCCAGACTGTGACCCCATAAAGGTACCAGCTCTTCAGGGACGTGTCCCTTAAGACCTTTTCTCCTCCACCCAGAGTCTGCTCCTGTTCTATCTACTCTGTGTTGCTGCTTTCAGACTTTACTCCCAGGAGGAAGTGGCAGAGTCATGGGTGTGGCAGGGTCACTGGGTTAGGCACTTGTCCCATCCTAGAGGCCATCTTTAGCTAAGGGCACGTGGCACCCTGAAAAATTCCAAAGCCACTTAAAACTGTCATGGATTTTCATATTTCTTTTTCTTAAATTTTTATTTATTTATTAGAGAGCAGAAGAGAGAGCGCACAAGTGGGGCAGAGCAGAAGGAGAGAGAGAAGCAGGCTCTCCGCTGAGCAAGGAGCCCAGGACCCCAGGATCATGACCTGAGCTGAAGGCAGATGCTTAACCGGCTGAGCCACCTAGGTGCCCCTAGAGATGTCCATTTAAATGTCATTACTAGGACAATTATTAAATTACACAACCAATCAGAATTACAGGCTGCTTAGAGGTTAAAGGATACTTGGCAACAGTCTTTGCCATCTGATGTCATACAACACACCTTTGTATGAAATGAAGGAAGGGCAGTTTTCTCCCACAGTATGGTTTCTTCTCTTCTGCAGACCAAAGGAACCCTCGTCTCCTCTGACTGAGATGTCTTTCATTAGCTGTTTGGATGGCCTGGAGTCTTCAAGGGCAAGCACTAGAGTTCCATAGTCAGCAGCAAGAAGAAATATGGAGGCCTTCAAGGCTCAGAACTTGTGGAAAGAGGGATCCCTGGGTGGCGCAGCGGTTTGGCGCCTGCCTTTGGCCCAGGGCGCGATCCTGGAGACCCGGGATCGAATCCCACATCGGGCTCCCGGTGCATGGAGCCTGCTTCTCCCTCTGCCTGTGTCTCTGCCTCTCTCTCTCTCACTGTGTGCCTATCATAAATAAAAAAAAAAAAAAAAAAATTAAAAAAAAAAAAAAAGAACTTGTGGAAAGAGAAGCAGCCACTAATATAAAAAGCTTTCTATGGGCCAGGCCCTGTACGCAGTACTTGCTATAAATATATTCATATAGGCCTCAACAGCCACTCTATCAGATAAGTACTGTTAGAAGTCTCGTTTTACCATTGGGCAGACCAGGACACAGAGAGAATAAGTAACATACCCAGCATGTGGCAGATCTGGAATTCCAATTCAGGAGCCTGGGACCAGAGCCTCTGATTTTAAGGACTCAACTATTTGCAGGTGCAACAGACACCAAGCTTTACAGTGAGTACAGGAAAAGTGTTTGATTAGACTAAGCCAGACACAAAAAGATAGTTAGGGCGCAATCTCACTTATATATGGAATCTTAAAAAAAAAAAAAAAAAAGTCAAATTCATAGTAACAGAGAGTAAAACAGTGGTTATAGAGGCTGTGGGAGAAAATATATTGGTCACATGGGATAAGCCTTCCAGACACCTGGCTGATGGAGCATGCGACTCTTGATCTCAGGGTTTGGCAAACTTTGGTTATAAAATTAACAAGTTCTAGAGACCTAGTAAATAGCATTTATCAAATACCTGAAATTTGCTAAGAAAGTAGATCTGAAGTGTCCTCATCACACACACAAAAATAGTGGCAACTATGGGATGTGACAGATAGGTTAATTTCAGGACATTGTGTGGTATGCCTTACATATATACCATTTTTATTTGTCAAAAATAAAGAAAAATAAAACTTTGTTGCCAGGTGACAAGTCACAAGCACAAACTTACTTTGACTTCTTACTTTGTATTGATATCCAGCTTATAATCAGTACTGTGCACCAAGCCTTACAATAAAGGACAAATGAAATAATCCTGTTTTCTTTGGCTATTGAAAACATAGCTACTAGGACACGTGGGTGGCTCAGTTGACTGAGCATCTGCCTTCGGCTCAGGTCATGATCTCAGGGTCCCTAACCCCTTCCACCATATGAGGGGGAAGAAATTGCCAGTCTGGAAGCCAGAAGGCTCTCTCCAGAACTGTGGGAAATAAGTTTCTGTTATTTGTAAGCTACTCAGTCTGTGATTTTCCATTATGGCAACCCAGACTGAAACAGGGACCCAGGGCACCTAGATGGCTCAGTGGTTGAGCATCTGCCTTTGGCTCAGGTTGTGATCCCAGGGTCCTGGGATCAAGTCCCACATCAGGCTCCCTGCAGGAAGCCTGCTTCTCCCTCTGCCTACGTCTCTGCCTCTCTCTGTGTGTCTTTCATGAATAAATAAATAAAAGCTTAAAAAAAAAACAGCAGGGCCCTAATCCCATATTACTGGTTCCTTATTAAAGAGATTGGAGAGATTGGAGGGGCACCTTGGTGGCTCAGTCGGTGTAGCATCTGCCTTCAGCTCGGGTCATGATCCCAGGGTCCTGAGATTGAGCCCCACATTGGGCTTCCTGCTCAGCGGAGAGTCTACTTCCCCCTCTGCCTGCCACCCCCCCTGCTTTTGCTCTCTCTCTCTCTGTCAAATAAATAAATTTTAAAAGGGCAGCCCTGGTGGCTCAGCGGTTTAGTGCCACCTTCAGCTCAGGGTGTGATCCTGGAGACCCGGGATTGAGTCCCACGTCGGGTTCCCGGCATGGAGCCTGTTTCTCCCTCAGCCTGTGTCTCTGCCTCTCTCTCTCTCTCTCTCTGGTGAACAAATAAATAAAGCTTTAAAAAATAATAATAAATAATAAATTTTAAGAGATTAGATTGCAGCCAGAGGGATGGCCATGTGAACACAGAAGGCAGCCGTCTACAAGCCAAAGAGAGAGGGCCCAGGAGAAACCAAACACACCATTTTTTAAAAAACAGAGTGCACATGTGCATGTGCAGGGTGCAGGTGGTGGGGAGCATGGACGGGCAAAGGGAGACAGAAAATCTTAAGCAGGCTCAATGTCCAGCAGAGCAGGAAGGGGGAGGGGAGAAGGAGGGGCTCAATCTCAGGACCCTGAGGTCATGAGCCAAAACCAAAAGTCAGATGTTTAACCGACTGAACTACCCATGTGCCCCATTCTTACGCCTTGGTCTCAGACTTCTAGCCTCCAAAATTCTAAAAAAATAAATTTCTACATTTAAACCACCCAGTGTGTGGTGTTTAGGGATAGCAATCCAAGCAAATGAATATTCCTGCCATGTTCTCACTTGTAACAGGCTCTATGTGTGATTTTGGTTTTGATTTTTACAAGTCTTAGGGAATATTCCAGAGACACACAAAACCTAGAGGATAATATAGTGAACTCCTGTCTCATTAAGTATGTCAGGATAAGATGGGCTGTACAGCTAGAACAAACCCTAAAGTCCTGATGGCTTCATATAATACAAATTTATTTGCTGATCATGAGATTCCAGTGTGAAACAGACAGCCTTCCTCCATCTGGCTATTCTACCTGGAGTATGTGGCCTTCAGAGGCATCCGTGCTGTGGAGGGGTGGACAGAGGAGGCCCTCCAACTCTTTTGTTTTTTAAATTATTTTTATTTATTTATTCATGGGAGACACACAGAGAGAGGCAGAGAGAAAAGCAGGCTCTCCATGGGGAGCCCGATGGAGGACCAGATCCGGGGATCATGCCCTGAGCCAAAGGCAGATGCTCAACCTCAGAGCCACCCAGGCATCCCGGCCCTCCAGCTCTTAACTGCCTCAGCTGGGAAGTGACTTCCACTCACACACCATTGGCCAGAACTAGTCATGTGTCCACAATTTAACTGCAGGGCCCTCTGGGAAGTGGTAGCAGTGGTAGCAGGGCCCTCTGGGAAGTGGTAGGAGAGCATGTGGCTATTTGGTGAGCATTTACCATCTCTCCCATCCCTATCATGTGTTTCAAGAAATGATCATCACAGATACAGTGGAAGACCCAGAGTGCTTCTGTGATTGGAGCAGTTCTCCTGCATAACTTTTGTGGGCTTCAAGGCATTCCCATATCTTCTGTGAAACCTGTAGTTTCATGTTCCATTTTTCTGCTTTTTACCTGCTCTGGGCCTCTAGGGAGAGATGCATGGCTAGAAGCTAGAGGCAGTGGGCAGGAGCTCATTTTAGAAGTGGCCATTTCCGGGGTGCCTGGGTGACTTGTTCAGTTGGGTGTCTGCCTTTGGCTCAGGTCATGATCCTGAGGTCCTGGGATCAAGCCCCACATCAGGTTCCCTGCTTGACTGGGAGCATGCTTCTCCTTCTGCCTGCCACTCCCCCTGCCTGTGCTCACTTGCGTGCACGCGCTCTCTCTCCCTCTCTCTCTCTCTGTCAAATGAATAAATAAAATATTAAAAAAAGAAGTGGCCACTTCCTAAGATTGTATTCCAATGTGATGGCTTTTCTCTTTTGTAATCTCGTCACCACAGGGAGCTCAGATAACTACTCACTGGCAATGCATTAAGTTTTGCTTTCAGCTTCCCATTCCCTCCCTCCACCTCTTGTTTTCTAGCATGATCTCCTTCTGTCCAGACTGTGGCAAAAATATTCAAGCAACATTCAAATTCTGCCCCTACTGTGGAAACATTTTGCCTGAAGAGGGACATGAAGGGTCCCAGACCTTTGTCAAACCTCTTACGTCATCTTTCAGAGGTAAGAACTGAGCCCTTGAGGGATGATGAGTTTGTGCATGCATGCATTTGGGGAGAGAGGACAGATGTCTTTGCAGCCTGTCTGACCCTGCACTGATCCCGGAGCTGACTCAGGCTCTGTCTACACTCAGTTTCTCAGTATCTGATCAGCTTCGTGGCTTTAAAGTTGACAACTCACACATTTCTGTCTCCAGCCTGGACTCCTCCCATGAAATCCAAAGTCATAGGTATATATCAGACTGCCTACAACACCTGTTGTGTGTCCCGTACGCATTCCCACATGTCCAGAGCTGAGCTCCTGATGTGACTGCCACCCACCCATCCCTTCCATAGGCTTCCCATCACGGTATAAATGGCAGCCATGTTAATCCAGTTTCTCAGACCAGACTGTAGCCATCCTTAGGACCTCTTTCTCTCCAACCCGACAACTTCAACCCTCTGGCAAATCTTATCCACTGTCCCTTCAAAATTGGTGCCTAATCATTAGACCACTTCTGCAACCTCCATACCACCATCCTGTACCGTCCCTCCCTCACCTCTCACTGGTAACTTGTTTGGCACCCAGGACCTTGCAGAGTTGGGTGCTGAGAAATCTCACTGACTGACTGAATGAAATAGCAGCAGTGGGTCCTGGCCAATGGAAAGCCTAAGCACAGATCCTGCTCTGATAAATCAAAATGAGCTTACTTGTCAGAAGGCCACAGAAGGAAGTCAACATGACATTCATTTTATCATTTGAGATTGCATTTGTCTGCAAGTAATAGAAAATGCTCTCTCAAGAGCTTAAAAAAAATGAACGAGTTTATTTTTTGTACTAAAAAAATCTGCAGGGGACAGTCCAGTGTAGGAAAGGTGTACCCAAAAAAAAAAAAAAAAAAAAAAGAAAGGTGTACCCATGATGACCCAGGTTGCTCCTGTCTTTCTGATAAGCTATCCTTAGCAGATGGGTTCCCCCCACCCATGCTTATTGCCATGAGTTTTCTTTAAAAAAAAAAAAAAAAAAAGATTTATTTATTTATTTATGATAGACATAGAGAGAGAGAGGCAGAGACACAGGAGGAGGGAGAAGCAGGCTCCATGCTGGGAGCCCGACGTGGGACTTGATCCCAGGACTCCAGGATTGCGCCCTGGGCCAAAGGCAGGCGCCAAGCCGCTGAGCCACCCAGGGATCCCCTTGCCATGAGTTTTCAAGATGACTCTTCATCTTCAATATTGGGTCTACATCCCAGACATATACCCAAAGTATTTACCTTAAACTGAGTTCAGAGCCTGAGGGTGGGGAGGGTTGTTGGTTTTATTTTTTAGTACTTATTTATTTCAGAAAGAAAGAGAGAGAGCAAGCAGGATGGGCAGAGAGAGAGAGAGAGAGAGAGAGAGAGGATCTCAAGCACACTCTGCTGATCATGGAGCCCAATGCAGAGCTCAATCTCATGACCCTAAGATCATGACCTGAGCTGAAACCAAAAGTTGGACACTGGGCAACATGGGTGGCTCAGTGGCTTAGCGCCACCTTCAGTCCCGGGTGTGGTCCTGGAGACCCGGGATCGGGTCCCACGTCAGGCTCCCTGCATGGAATGGAGCCTGCTTATCCCTCTGCCTGTGTCTGTGCCTCTGTGTGTGTGTGTGTGTATGTGTGTGTGTCTCATGAATAAATAAATAAAATTAAAAAAAAAAGTTGGACACTAACCAGCTGTGCCACCCAGGCACCCCAGAGCCTTATTTTTAACTATAGCCTTCTCTGTTGCCAACCTAGGACTCCATTAATTTATTCACTCACCCAGTCATCAGGCAACAAATACACATGTACCATCTACTGTGTAGTTAGTTGCTGCTTGTCCCAGGTAGGTATTAACATGACACGTACCTGGTTTCTGGTTTCTCAGAGCTTTTGGAAGCCAGTAGGGCAAACAGACATTGAATACAGAATTGCCAGGAAAGCATATGATAACAGAAGGAAAGTAGATAGACCATGGAACCCATGTGAGGGAACTTTGTTTCTGGGATCAAGGAAGGCCTCCCTAGTGGATTAACATTCAAGCTGAGACCAAGGGATGATAAAAGATGATAAGTGAAGAGTGGGGTAAAGGTGAGGGAGTCATAAGAGTTTCAGGCATTGGGACATGATAAAGGGAAAAGCCATGAAATGGGAGGAGCCATACATGTTGGAAAAATAAAGAAAGACATCTTGCCTGGGGCAGACACCCAAGGGCTATGTAGACCATGGGCAAGGAGTTCAGGAATCACTGATGTAGTGGGGAGCTGTGAAGGGTTTCTACCAAGTGGGAGATACAATATGATTTGCATAATAAAAAGACCTCTCTAGAAAGTGAGAAGTGGGGGTGCCTGGGTGGCTCAGTCAGTTAAACGCCCAACTCTTAGTTTCAGTTCAGACCATGATCTCAGGGTCGTGGGATCGAGCCCCACATCAGGCTCCACTCTACTCTGGGTGTAGAACCTGCTTAAGATTCTCTATCTCCCTCTCCCTCTGCCCCTCCCCCTGCTCACATGCACTCTATAGAGAGAGAGAAAGAAAGGAGGAGGAAAGTGGATCAGAGGTATGAAAACCAGTCAGGAGGCCATTCATTCCAACCAGGAACGAACCACATTAGCTAAGTTAGTGACAACTGAAAGATTTCTGCTTTTAGTAATATGGCAGACTAAATGATAGGCAAAAGCCCCTTATGGTTCAGCACACCACAAAATGCTGGATAAAATATGAAAAGTATCTTTTTTTGAAAAGTAGGGCTTAATGGTTCCTATCACTCTGAGTCCTGTTGATGGTGGTCCTGGACTATTTGCCAGTCACTGGTGGTTTCAAGCCTGTTTTTTTTTTTTAAGATTTTATTTATTTATTCATGAGAGATACACAGAGAGAGAGGCAGAGACATAGGCAGAGGGAGAAGCAGGCTGCATGCAGGAAACCTGATGTGGGATTTGATCCTGGGACCCCAGGATCATGCCTGAGCCAAAGGCAGACACTCAACCGCTGAGCCACCCGGGCATCCCAAGCCTGGGTTTTAGTGGAGCATAAGAGACAAAGCTTAGGGCCTGAGCCGTCCAAGAGATGAGATTGGAAAACTGAAAATTTGGGACTCTTCAGTGGGTAAACCAGAACAAAAAAATGTTCCGCGGAAAAGGTTGCTGAAGACATTTATTTGTCTGTCTCAGCCTCGATTGTGGGTGAAAGATGGAAGAATGTCCTCTCTGAGAATTCCTAACCAAGAACTCACATCCTTACCAGTTTGGGTCCAGAATTTATATGATCTGTGTAGCCTCCCATAAAAACCTACATGGGAAAGTTAGTATAGGGATCCCTGGGTGGCGCAGCGGTTTAGCGCCTGCCTTTGGCCCAGGGCGCGATCCTGGAGACCCGGTATTGAATCCCACGTCAGGCTCCCGGTGCATGGAGCCTGCCTGCTTCTCCCTCTGCCTGTGTCTCTGCCTCTCTCTCTCTCTCTGATGTGACTATCATAAATAAATAAAAATTTAAAAAAAAGGAAAGTTAGTATAAAGCAATGAGGTGTGGGTGCCCCTCCCCAGCAGAGGTGAGCCTTCTCTTGGGAAACACCCTTTAAAGACAGATGTTAGACAGGTGCCTGGATGGCTTGGTAAGTTTACTTTCTGCCTCTTGATTTCAGCTTAGGGCATAGTATCAGGGTCATGAGATGGAGGCCAGTATCGTGCTCTGTGCTAGGCATGGAGCCTGCTTAAGATTCTCTTTCTCCTTCTCCCTCTGCCTTAGATAATTCCCACAGGACCAGGAGCTCCTAATCAATCAAAAGACACCAGGAAAAGGCCACTGTCAGGATAAACAACAAACTATAGATTCATACCCACAATGACCAGAGACCTCAGTATTAACAGATGAGAATATGTCCAAAACACATTTAATATGTTTAAAGAAATAAGAGAAGAAATTAAAAAAATCTAATGAAGAAGCAGACATTAGTTAGAATTGAAAAGGAACCAAATCAATTTGAAAAGGAACCAAATAAGTCAATCGGAGAAGGACAAACATTATATGGTCTCATTCATTTGGGGAATATCAAAAATAGTGGAAGGGAATAAAGGGGAAAGGAGAAAAAATGAGTGGGAAATATCAGAAAGGGAGACAGAACATGAGAGACTCCTAGCTCTGGGAAACGAATAAGGGGTGGTGGAAAGGGAGATGGGCGGGGGGTGGGGGTGACTGGGTGATGGGCACTGGGGGGGGGCACTTGATGGGATGAGCATTGGGTGTTATGCTATATGTTGGCAAATTGAACTCCAATAAAAAAAAAGAAAAGGAACCAAATCAAACCTATAACGATAAACACAAACACCATCATGACAACCAGAAACTTGTTGGATGTTTTAACTGCTGACCAGACAAAGCTAAAAAGAGAATTAATGGATTGGAAGGTAGGTCTGAAGAAATTGCCTAGAAGAGAACAGAGTGACAAAGTGATAGAAGATACACAAGAGAGGCCAAGATCCAAGGAGGGAAAAAAATAACTGAAATGAAGGGACAGTTTGCTTAGATATTTAGATGACAAGAGAAGCAAGGCTTGGCTCCAGAGATCAGAGGGAAGAGAGTGGTCTAATCCACCCTCAGGGTTCCTGGTTTAGAGATTCCTGGAAAAAGCCTTTGTAACCGTAGTCTGCATCCGGTCTTCCTTCCTCTAGGCTCAAGGAGACAGAACAACACCAGTCCTGAAACCCCCTCCAAAAAAGTGAAATGGTCCAGCTCTGTCACCTCCCCCTCATCATCCCTCTTCTCAGATGGTGACAGTTCTGGGTCTGAAGATACCGTGAGACCCACAGGTGAGAGTTGGGGTCAACCTGGCCCAACTAGATGGGGAGAAGGCAGGCGTCAGACAGTCTGGGGCTTCATTCCCCTGCTCAGGCACCCCCTACCCTGCCTGGACCCTTGTCCTTTCTGCCCCACCTGCTGGACTGGGAGTCCTGCACAGGCAGGGACCAGGTAGACTCATCTGCATAGGCCTTGTGCCAGCCAGTTAGCATGGCAGTCTTGAGGACCATGTGCCCATCTCCTTCGCAGTAGACCCTTGGATCTAAAGCCTCAGCCCTTGGTGTCTTCCCTCAGTCCCTTGTCTTCCTCCAGGCCCCACAGCCTCTTGCCATTCTGTGCCTTGGGTGGATGGTGGGTGGGAGGAATGGAGTAGGTAATATCCTTTCCTGTGTTCATGTCTCTCTCCTCACCATGCCATCCCATTCTCTTGCCAACCTGGGAGCCTGTCAAGGGCAAGGCCTCTGTCTGACAAATTTCTGAACCTCCCTTGTACTCAGCACAAGGCCAGTCCTATTTCAGGATATTTGGGGTTGAATGTCGGGAATGTCTTTTTTTCCCCTTGATAAACTTCTGCTCATCCAAAAAGACCCAACCCAAATGTCCCCTCCTCCAGGAAGCCTCTCTTGACTTCTTGAGGCACTATCAGTCTCTTTCTCATATTCCTCTTTACTGCCCTGTTTCAGACTCAGTTCTGACCAGCTGTGTCCAGGGTAGACTCCCCCACCAAATTATGGGCTCCCAAGGGAAGGGCCCAGGTTTGACTCATGTCTGGATCTCCAGCTTTCACATACAAGGACCTGCTTATGAAAGGTTCCAAGAAGCATGTGTTGAATGAACAAATGAATAAATTAACAGTATGATGAGCATTGTCCTATTACCCACCTAACTTTTCTTTCCCGGATGCTGCTTTTTTCCTCTATTCTGACCATCCTCCCACAGGGTCCTGGAGTATATCCTCAACCCCCCAAAGTAGCCCACAGACAACCAAGCGAAGCCCACAGATGACCAGGCAAAGCCCTCAAACACTGAAGCGGAGCCAGGTGACTGCCTCGCTTGAGGCTTTACCCACGAGGACGGTAGTGACGGACAAGAGTGGGAGGCAATGGATCCTGGCATCCTTCCAGACCAGGGACAACCAGGGCATTCTTTATGAAGGTACGCCATCCACAGGTGGGCAGCCGCTGGGCTGGGCGGGGGTGTCTTCAAGCCAGGTCAGGGGGAGGATTCTGAGAATGGAAGTGGAAGCCACCTCCCCGGTGCAGACATGCCTCGAGACAGCTTTCTCTTAGAATTGGGACTGCCAAGCTACCCCTACCCATGGGAGCTGGGCAGGTAGAACAAATGTGTGCAGGAGCCTGAGTGTGAGCCATCGGGAATGGTGGGGATTGTGGCCAGCTGGAAAGCAGGCGCCCTGTGTAAAGAGGCACTCCATCTCCGCCTTTGTCATGTGCACGCCTGGTGTGGCTGAATGATAAGGATGAAGATGAAGGTTCTATCTATCTTGCAGAGGTAGCGTGGAATCCCTTTCCCCCAAAAAATTTGATTTGAATGTTGAGAGTGGAGAGGGAGGCTATGAACAACTAATTGCTCACTTAATTGAGGTCTCTGGGGGGAGCAGGCCTGAACCTTATTGAGGAGAGGAAGGAAAGGCACCTGGTGTGGGTTTTTATTTGGTTAAGGGATAAGGCGAGGGCTCCCATGATTTGCATCTCCCACCGACAGCAAAGAAGGGAGCCCCCACGCTTGCTCACCAGCCTGCCCAGGTGTGGGACCAGAGGCAGGATCCAGCTTAGAAGCTGGCATCATCAAGCTTTAAAGAATGGAGTCAGACACCTGTTACAATGAAGAAAAAAAAGAACTGGGGTGGAAGTGTTAGTATTAACGAACCTGATGTTTATCGAGTGCTTATTCAAGGCCACTCTGTGTTCTAAGCACTTTGTAGGAAGCTTTGTCTTTTTTTTTTTTTAATTGAGATAAAATTGGGGATCCCTGGGTGGCTCAGCGGTTTGGCGCCTGCCTTTGGCCCAGGGCACGATCCTGGAGTCCCGGGATCGAGTCCCACGTCAGGCTTCCGGCATGGAGCCTGCTTCTCCCTCCTCCTGTGTCTCTGACTTTCTCTCTCTCTCTCTCTCTATCATAAATAAATAAATAAACAAATCTTTAAAAAAATAATTGATATAAAATTTACAACATATGAAATTGATGATTTTAAAGTTGCGGTTCTAACAAAAAATAATAATAATAATAAAGTTGTGGTTCAATGGGCTATAGTCCATTCATGGTGCAGCTCTCACCTGTATCTCATTCCAGAACATTCCCATCACCCCTAAAGGAAGCCATGTGTGAAAGCACTCACTCTGCATCCCCCTCTTCCCAGCCCTGGGCAACCACTAATCTGCTGTCTCTCTAGATTTCTCTATCGTGGACGTTTCAGATTTTGTGTCTCTCTTTCCCTCCACATGATGTTTACAAGGTCCATCCACATCAGAGCATGTGTCAGGACTTCTTGTGGCAGAGTAATACTCCCGGGTGTATGTGTATCATGTTTGGCTTCTCCATTTACCAATAAGTGGGGGTGTGGATTGTTTCCACTTTGGGCCATGATGACTAGTGCTGCTGTGAACATCTGTGTTTCCATGTGGCCATGTATTTGCTTTGTACTTCCTAACTCGTGGTGGATGTCCACATTGTACTCGATGAGGAAAACGAATCCCAGAGTTGTTAATAACTAGCCAGAGATCTGGCTCCAGAGGTCTTCCAAGTATTCAGGAAGAGCCAGAAATCTGGAGTTTGATCGGAAGCCTCTGATTTGGAAGTGTCAGCGGGACCACTGTAAGAGAGGTGGCAGCAGGACTGGTGAGGGCCGTGGAATGCGGAGCAGCATTACCCACAGGCATGTCACCTTTCTCCTTGGCCAGTTTGCCTCAGTCAAGAAGTGGTGGGGTTTTATGTCCTGTAGTTAAAAACAATCACAGTGAAACAACAGCAGCCAGAATTGCAATCTTTTTTTTTTTAATAGCCGCTGATGGTCTTAGCCACTCTGTACCCTGTCCTAAATTCACACCACCAGTCGGCTCATCTTATCCCTTAGTCCTACAGTGCTATAAGTGGGCACTCTTCCTTGTCAGTTCCCAAGTTACAACGTCATCCTCCCTGTCTCCTGGGAACAATTTGGGAGAACCAGTAGATGCCACTAGAAAAGCTACTAAATAGCTTTAGTATGCTAGTCGCACCTCCTCCCCTCATCATGACAACCAAAACTACCTCCAGACACTGCCAGATGCCCACTGGTTGTGATTAAGAACCACTGAGTCAGGGCATCCCAAACATGCCTCCAGCTAGGGAGAGACTCCATCAGTTGGTAACTGTCAGGCGGAAGTGCTATTATTTTTTTTTTTTTTAAGATTTATTAGTTTATTTGAGAGAGAGAGAGCACAAGCTGGGGAAGGGCAGATGAAGAGGGAGAAAGGGAATTTCAAGCAGACTCCCTGCTGAGCGTGGAGCCTGAAGCAGGGCTCAACCCCATGACCCTGAGACCTCAACCTGAGCTGAAACCAAGAGTCAGATGCTCAACTGACTGAGCCACCCAGGTACCCCAGCGCTACGATTTTATTAGGCACCTTTCAAACCAGGCCCACAACAAAGAGGTTGGGGTAGAGATGGGCATGCGAAGCTAAGGTGGGGCATAGGCAAAGGCGTAGAGGCTAGAAACCCAGGAACGGGAGTGGGAAACATCAGGACCCTGGCATTGCTGGCAGTGAGAAGGGGCCATGGGGTGCCTGGGTCCCCAGCAAACTCTCCCCAACCTGGAGAGGTGGGAGAGTGCAGCCAGACCTCATGGGCTATCTTCCTGCCTCTGCTGACAGCTAGTTATCTGACCTGTTCAAGCGATGTTGTGACCTTGTACCTCATTTTCCTCATCTGCAGAATGGGACAGTAATACTACCGACCTCACAGGGTTGTTGTGGGGAAAATTACATAGGTAGAAGAAAGCATGGGAAAGTAGCCAGCACAGTATAAGTGCTTCCTGTCACCATTCTGGTTATGATGGATCCCAGAGCAGCGTCTTTGCTCTGGATTCAGCATCACCCGTCTTCTGGCAGTTTGCGGGCTTCCACCTGCTTGGCTGCTACACCCTTGTCTGCATTTGGAGCATGTAGGGACTCTCCATGTAGAGGTCTGCATCAGACAGGTGTCTCCTGGATACCAGAGTCTGGAGCTGAGGTTGGTAGCTGGGCTCTGCAGGAGCCATTGACCAACCCCATTCCCCTTTCTGGGCCTCTGTTGGCTCCTCTCTGTGATGGGAATTCCCCAGCTGGCTCCCCAGGCTATTCGCAGGAGGGCCAAAAGGAGGAGTGGAAGAGAAAAGCCCTTCATAATCTGCAGAGTAGTACGGGAGATCATGTTTAAATTGCCAGCTGTGGGACACCTGAGTGGCTCAGTGGTTGAGTGTCTGCCTTCAGCCCGGGGCATGATCCTGGAGATCCAGGATCGAGTCCCACATCGGGCTCCCTGCATGGAACCTGCTTCTCTCTATGCCTGTCTCTGCCTCTGTGTGTGTCTCTCATGAATAAATAAATAAAATTTAAAAAAATAAAATTGCCAGCTGTTCCTGCCTGGTTCTGAGCGGCAGGAATATACCTGTCATCCGCCCTTGTGGGAACCCTGTGAGCTGGGTAGTGTTTGTATGTGTGAGAGGTGCCACAGTCAGCTCTAGACACTTGTTGATGATCTCTCCAAACCCCCTTCTCACAGCTGGACAGAGGACCCCTCTGTCCCCTGAGGTCTGAGCCTTTCACACATTTCCCTCTCTTAGGCTTGGCTCAGGTCACCCTTGGTCCTGAATCTGTTAACCCTGGATTCCTACCCTGCTCCAGCTAGAGCTTCTTGAGCACAAGGATGGCTCACCTCCCTGTCCCTCAGCTTCTTAGACAATACCAACCTGGATGTTAAGGGGTAGGAAAAAGGAGAAAAAGGAGGGAGGACTGAGAGAGCCGAGCCAAGGGGATGGACTACAGTGTTTCAGTTCATGGGCTCTGGATAAGCAAGGCAAAGGCAGCTCTGCCACTTACTGGCTGTGGGCCCTTGTGTCAATTATGATATTTTAAGACCTCTCACATGTTGAGCACTCCCAGTGAGCCCGGCTTTGTGCTCGGCCCTGGGGCTGGGTGGGTTTATTGAGTGATGTGTATGCAGGAAGAAACTAGTTCTAGCTATAATGCCTGCTGAGCTACTACGATGATCATTCCTGCTGGCCCATCTGAACCCTTGTGTCCAGTCCCAGGGGCGGACTTCATCACTGCTGTCTCACAGGTGTGGGAGCAGAGACCCAGAGAGGTCTAGCACCTCATGCAAAGTCACACAGAGAGTTGGTGGCCCAGTGGATTCTCCCTCCTGTATCCCTTGGCCTGTCTGAACCTTTGCTCTCATCTCCTTGGGCAGGTGGTGCTAACAGCAACAGCAGTAATAATAACATTGCAGTAGACCTTCCCAGGGCTGTCATGAGCATTAAAGGAAAAGCCATGTGTGTAAAGCCCACACTTAGCACCAGGTTGTTTATTTGTTTTTTTAAGATCTTTTTTATTTATTTGAGATAAAGTGTGAATGAGAGAAAGAAAGTGAGAGAGCATGAGCAGGGAAAGGGGCAGAGGGGCACCTGGGTAGCTCAGTGGTTGGGCATCTGCCTTCGGCTCAGGTCATGATCCCAGGGTCCTGGGATCAAGTCCCGCATCGGGCTCCCTGTGAGGAGCCTGCTTCTCCCTCTGCCTATGTCTCTGCCTCTCTCTGTGTGTCTCCCATGAATAAATAAATAAAATCTTAAAAAAAAAAAGAGGGAGAAGGGGTATCAGACTCCCTGCTGAATGGGGTGCCTGATCTGGGACTCAATCCGAGGACCCTGGGATCATGACCTGAGCTGAAGACAGACACTTAACTGACTGAGCCACCCAGGTGACTTTAGCATGAAGTTTGTAACTGAGCAGAAAGGGACAAACATGCAGGTGTTTACAAGGTAGAGGGGAGGAAGGAAGCAAGTGGTGGGTGCAGCCCCGCAATAGCCTCAGCTGGCCCCATGGGGGCTCTGGGGTGGAAGTGGTCTTCCAGCATGGTTGTGTCAGGCCAACACAGCTGGGCCTTTATATCCTCCTTGATCACCAATGGATATGGGCTGCCCCAGAATTGCAGCTGAGGGGATCCCTGAGGGGCTGAAGGCTACCTGTGACAGCGCTCCCCCGGTGGCAAGTCCTTTATCACAGGGGGGATCTGCATCCATCACACGGTGGTCACCCAAACATGTAGACGAATGCAAATAGCTGATGTGTTGGGGGTCCTCAGGACCATTCCACCAGGCTCAGTTATTCACAAGAAAGACCTACAGGCCTCAGCGTGTACTTGTTCTCATGCCATGACTCGCTACAGCAGAAGGACACAGCACAGGCAAAGGAGGGAAAGACACAGAAAGTCCAGGGGAACATAAACTTCCAAGAGTCCTCTCCCCGTGGAGTCACAGGGAGATGCAGGATGTACAAGAAATGACAACAGGTGTGAAATGTCATCTACCAAGGCCATTTCTGAAAGACTCAGCAGCTAGGGTTTCTCCTGGGAGCTGATGACATAGGCACACTCTGCCTGGAACATACCAACATTCTAGACACCCAGAAGGAAAGCAGCTGTTCAGCATAAGAGTTTGGGCACTGGGGGCCTCTCTTACTCCTAGAGAATGCTGGCACCCTCCGCAAATCCAGGTTCCCAGACACCAGTCACAGACCACCCTTGCAAGCAAGCCTTCTCAAGGAGAGAAGTCAGGCATTCTTGTTAATAACCCTTTTTATGTAGCTGAATATTAATAAGAAAAAACCTATTCGGAAATAGGAAGGAAGGAATTCTGAAAGCCCTGAGGTCGAGTATTCTCTGACCCTGCCAGAGAAGCAGAAGTGCTGGGATTTTGAGGCCTGTGACTCTCACCTTCCCTGTAGATTATAACCTTGCTCATTTTGTCCACTCACAGCTGAGTCTATCTCCACCGTCGCCTGCAAGTCAAGTCAGAAACAGAGATTCTCGCTTAAACTCGTGAGTGTCCCTTGGGACAGTGCCAAGAGGGGGAGGGCCCGGGGCTTGGGCACCACTGACCTCCAAGTCCCTGTGAGGACTGGCGTAGGCAGGAGAGCTCGGCCTGGGCCTGCAAGGGGGTCCATGCCCTTGGGCGGGGCACATCTCTCTCCAGCCTCAGCTTCTTTATCAGAGGGGGCCTGGGAAGCTGCAGTGAGGTCTGCCCTGAATCCTGGTTCTGGTGCTGTCTGGTTGTGCAGTCCGGGCAAGTGCCTTCCCCCCTGGGGCAGAGTTTCCTCATCTGTGTGAGGGAACCACTAATAGCCATAGTGTGTGGCCCCCTTGCCCACTACCTGTCTGTGTCCTGTGTTTATTGAGCACCCACTGTATATCACTGTGCTGGGTATTGGGGTCCATCAGACAAGCAATCAGAAGGGGGGTCCCTGTGAAATCACACACAACCCTAGCATGCAGGAAACATGCACTCGAGGGGGGCCCAAAAGGGAAAAACAAACCAAGAAAGTGAGAGCAACCAAGGCGGATGAGTCGTGTTCTTCAGCACAGAGGAAGAGCCCAATGAAAGGATATTGTCCTGGTTAGTAGCCTCATCATCATTATCCCTAAGAGCCGAACTGATGGATGACTTTTATTTTCTTCTCTTCATTTATTCACATTTGCTCACCCCTAGAAAACAGGGCAGCCAGTCCCAGTGCCCTTCCCTAGCTCTAGACAGAGGCCATGCAAGTGGGCTCCAGAGCCAGGCTCACAGATGAGTAATAGCACCTGCTTGTTGAGAGCCTGCTCCATGCCCGTGCTGGGCTAGGAGTCTCACAAGCAAGCCTGTGAGATAGTTACTCTGTTCTCCCATTTAACATATGAGAAAATGGGGACTTGATCACTTGCCCAGAGACACCCAGCATGCAAGTGGCTTTGTTTACTGCTGTATCGCCAGTGCCGGTAGAATGCTCAGCACATAATAGGTGCTTTATAGGAAGAAGGAATGAATGGCAGAGCTGAGATTCAAACCTAGCTCTTTAGCCCAGTGCTCTTAAGAAGCGCTGTACTAGTCGTATATAAACTCCATTTCAGGGGCTGAGGTGGCTGCCCCAGCTCCTACCATGTCTTCTACATTCCAGCCACCTGGAACAGAAGAGGAAAGGGAGAGCCTGCCCAGCCCTTTGAGGGCATAATCTGGAAGTTGCTCACATCTCTTCTGCTTACATCTGTGGGCCAGAAATTGGCGATAGGGTCATTCCTCGCCACAAGAGAGGCTGGGAAATGTAGTTTTTAGCTGAAGGCCACATGTCTAGGGAAATTTGTGAATCCTCTCATAAAGGAAGAGGAATCTGGGTAGTGGGAGATCATGTGGTCACATGAAGCACCCTAGGGGATTTGGTTATGATGTGGGGGTCATGGTGGTGGTTGCTGGCACTAACCCGGGGTGATGCATGGCCAGTGATGTCCTGGAAGCCCTTGCCAAAGAGCTTCCACTGTGACAGCCTTCTCCCCCTGCCGTTCCCGACTAGGATGCCAAGGATGGGCGCCTGTTCAATGAGCAGAACTTCTTCCAGCGGGCCGCCAAGCCTTTGCAAGGTATTTTGCAGGGAAATGGGCAAAGGGAAGAGAGTTAGGGATACTAGCTTGGCCAGAACAACTAGCTTGCCTCTGAAGGTGTGAGAAATATGGGCATGATATCACAGGCCCAGAGGTATGTGCCCTGTCACCCGTTGGGCCTCAGGCCTCAGAGGACAGACAACAGGGGTGGAGGCTGGTTATATGTACCAGCTCTGGAGAGCCAAGTGTTAAATTTTCAGAAGGACTGCAAGGCAGTTGCTAAACAGTCATTATTTAAGATTAATTCCATCGGGGATCCCTGGGTGGCTCAATGGTTTAGCACCTGCCTTCGGGCCAGGGCGTGATCCTGGAGTCCCGGGATCGAGTTCCAGGATCGAGTCCCGTGTCAGGCTCCCTTCATGGAGCCTGCTTCTCCCTCTGCCTATGTCTCTGCCTCTCTCTGTGTGTGTCTCTCATGAATAAATAAATAAATAAATCTTTAAAAAAATAAAAATAAAATTAATTCCATCAACTTATAATCAAGTAGATTAAGAAAAATAATGAATATTTAAGTACTCAAAACATCACTTCCTTTTTTAACATTTTTAAAAGATTTTATTTATTTGAGAGAGAAAGAGCAAGAGACAGCAGGGAGAAGAGGGAGAAGCAGGCTCCCCACTGAACAGGGAGCCTGACTCAGGGCTTGATCCAAGGACCTGGGGGCCATGCCCTGAGCCAAAGGCAGACACCAAACTGACTGAGCCCCCCACACACCCCAAACTCATCACTTCCTAATTGTTTGTTTAGATACATACCAGCCGGCAGGCCATCTGGAACACAGACCTCATCCTTGCTTACATCCATTGTATGTTTGGTGAAAATACTATATGATGATGCGCTGGCATCTCTTCCAGCTCCACACTCTGTGATATAGGATCAGTGGCCTGAAATGGACTATGGTGGGAAGTATTGTTACCACAAAAATTGGCAAACCCTACCAATCAGGGCTATTTTCCCCTGGACAGATGGCCATTAAACTTTTATGAGCATGCCACTGGATCTGTTCCATCCAACTGAGACCCAGGAAGAGGGCACAGACCTCTAGTGATACCATGCCCAGTTGAGACATTTCCTGATCTTACTAGTTATACATGTGAATTCAGAGGTCCCTCTGTTCTTATCCCTTCCGCTCCAGATTTGTATATGCTTTCAGCCTTGTTCACCCCCCGTCACCTGCAGATAAAGATTACAGGCAGAGGTCAATGAGGAGTGCTCTGTCACCACCCTGCTGTCACCTGCCTACAGAAGTGGTGTCTCCATCTGGGAGACTAAGGGTCTGACCTGGGCTCAGGCACACTCTGCTTCTGCTCTGAGAATGGGCTATGGGCCCCAGGACCAGCTTGGCTCTAACCTCTCACTTCCCTGCCTCCCACAGTGAACAAGTGGAAGAAGCTGAACTCAGTCCCCCTCCTGGCCATCCCCACCTGTGTTGGTTTTGGCGTTCACCAGGACAAATACAGGTGATTTCATTCACTTGCCAGCCACCTGGCTGGTCTCTTTCTTTCTCTCCCTGTCACATGGCCATTCACTTGCTTCCCTCTCCCCAGCTTTGAGCCAGGCAGATCCCCTAATGATCAAGAACCCTTGATCTCGCTCAGGGCCAGGACCTTGTAGCCCCCCAGCCAGAGTCCATCCGTGCTGGCCTGTATCCTGCCTCCTCCCCGGTCATCTCTCCCACCTCCTGGGACACTTCTATCTTCCAGGTTCCTGGTGTTTCCCATCCTGGGGAGGAGCCTTCAGTCGGCCCTGGATGACAGCCCAAAGCATGTTATGTCAGTGAGGTGTGTGTTCCAGATGGCCTGCCGGCTGGTATGTACCCAAAAGTTGCTGGCTCCCGTCCAGGGAATGGCACACTGAGTCCCAGATTCTCAATTGGCTTGTTCATTGACACATTCAGCCCCTGCCTCCCTCTGCTGGACACTGGGGGCTGGCATTTGACCGGAACAGGTGAACACAAGGCCATTAGAACCAAAGTGACAAGTATTTGCATGTGGGAGTTGGGGGAAGGGGCCCCAGCCTCAAAATGAGGGCCTCCATCGGGCTTTCTGGTGGAGTTTGTTTCTAAACTATGAGTGAGAAATAGCAGGGTGTTGGGATGCCTGGGTAGCTCAGCGGTTAAGCATCTGCCTTTGGCTCGGGGCATGATCCTGGAATCCAGTGATCGAGTCCCTCATCGGGCTCCCTGCATGAAGCCTGCTTCTCCTCCCTCTGCCTATGTCTCTGCCTCTATGTGTCTCTCATGAATAAATAAATAAAATATTTTAAAAGAAGAAAAAAAGAAATAGCAGGATGCTGGGTGGGATGGGAGTAGAGATACATGGGGAAAATATTCCAGGCCAAGGATACAGTGTAAGCTAAGACTTGTATAGGAGAGGGGGCCTGAGGCATTTGTTCATTGATTTATTCTCTCACTCATTCATCCCTTCATTAAATATTTATCAAATTGCTGCTGGGTATCAGACACTGTCCCCGGTGCTGGGAGTAACACAGACATGGTTTTTACATCTAGTGGGAGAGGGTGATACTAAATTTAACAGTTTCACAAGCTATGAAAGTTTCCTGAAGGGCAGCCCTGGTGGCTCCGTGGTTTAGCGCCGCCTTCAGCCCAGGGCCTGATCCTGGAGACCCAGGATCAAGTCCCACGTCAGGCTCCCTGCATGGAGCCTGCTTCTCCCTCGGCCTGTGTCTCTGTCTCTGTCTCTCTCTCTCTCTCTCTCTCTCTTTCTCTTTGTGTGTGTGTGTCTCCCATGAATAAATAAATAAATAATCTTTAAAAAAAAAGTTTCCTGAATAGAAGTGTGAAGTGTCCCTCTACTATGATGGAGGATACAAGGACCCAATTGAAATTGCTGTAGAGATGGAAGTGGCCGGTCAGCGACCTATTAGGTTTATCCCCAAAGCTTCTGTGCTAAGGACGTCTGCTGTGGGACATGCGTGACGGAAAGGGTTAGGTCGTATTGGGTTGGAAAGGTCAGTAGTGACCAGATTGCACAGAACACCAAGCTGAGGATCTGGAACTCTGTCCTGAGGGCAGTAAGGAGCTATGGGAGGATTGGGAGCAAAAGAGGGGCAGGGTCAGCTCTGGATACAGATAGACCCTGTGGGCCACATGGGGATGGGCTGGAGGGGGTGATAAGGAGGCCAGGTGAGGTTGGCATGAGAGGACAGGCCTGAGGAGATGAGCAATCTTCAATCACAAGTAGTGCCTCCTGACCTCAGGCCTAACTGGAGGTTCCTTCACCAGGCTTTGCCTCAGAGTCTCTTTGTATTCATTATGCTACTCATGGAGATGCTGCTTTCTCCCCCAGCTGGATGCCCTGGAGTTCCTCCATGAGAATGAATATGTCCATGGAAATGTGACAGCTGAGAACATCTTTGTGAATCCAGAGGATCTGAGCCAGGTAATAGGGGCTCTCTGGGCTCAGGATCTCATCCACCTCAAAATCTACATGTATTTCACAAAGCTTACTTCAGGTAAAGAATCACTGTCCATCATATATAAAGGGCTCCTTTGAATAAATAAGAAGAGATAAGCAACTTAGTAGAAAAATGGACAAAGGATGGGAAAAGCAGTTCATAGAAAAAGAAATCCACAGGTCAGTTAAATATGTTAAAAGATGCTCAGTCTCCCTAACTAATACAGTAATCATAGAAATGAAAATTAAAACTTCCTGTTTTAGGGATGGGAAAAACTTAAAAAGAATGGTATCTGTTGCTGATAAGGATGTAAGGAAACAGAAATTCTTTATATGCTGTTGGAAGTGTGAATTGGCCAACCTTTCTGGAAGGTAATTTGGATATAGCAGTCAAAATTTTAAATGTATATATATATATTTTTTTGATCCACCAGTTCCTCTTTTAGGAATGTGTCCTATCCATATATTCACAGGAATGTGGAAAGATGTATGTACAAAATGCTTCTGACAGCATTGATTGTAATACTCAAATGGGAAAACCTTAAACTACTGGTAGGATACTGATTAAATAGCGTTTTGAAGTAATTCTAATTACTTTTTCAGTTGCAAATAGGAGAAACCCAATTTAACATGGCTTTTAAAAAAATGTTTAAGGGGGTGTTGCAAATTATTGGCCCATTGAGTGGAAAAATGCAGAACTTCATTGGCTTCAGACAGGGCTGAACCAGTCTATCTGGCTCCAAATTTTAATGCCTGGAACCACTATTAAAGTGCAGGGGCCCTTGGGGCACTTGAGTGGCTCAGTAAGTAAAACTACTGCCTTCCACTCATGTCATAATCCCAGGGTCCTGGGATTGAGCCCCGAGTTGGGCTCCCTGCTCAGTGGAGAATCGACTTCACCCTCTCCTTCTGGGCTCATTCTCTCCATCACTCTCTCTGTCTCTCTCTCAAATAAATAAATAAAATCTTTAAAAAACAAACAAACAAAAAAAGTGCAGGGGCCCCTGGCTGGCTCAGGCAGAAGAGCGTGCAACTCTTGATCTTTGGGGTTGAGTTCAAGCCACACGTTGAGTGTGGAGAGATTACTTTAAAAATAAATAAACTAAAAAAAAATAATTAAAAAAATAAAAATAAAAATAAATAAACTTTACAGTGCAAAAAACTAGGTACCCAGGAAGAGGTATAGTGTGATCCCTTTGTGAAAAACTTAGAGCCCCTTCTGCATCCATGTGTGTTTACCAGTTATTCAAAGAAAACTATTTGAAACAAGGCATAAGAAACGATTATTTGTGGTTACTTCTGAGTGGTGGGTTGTGGGCTGGGGGTGGTTGGTTTGGGTTCTTTGTACTTCACAGCCTTCTGTACTGTTTGGCATTCAGTTACTTCAAATTGCGCCCATGATTGAAATCTCTGGGTCCTAAGCTCCAAACTGTATGGCTTCTCCACATGTCCACACAGGTGATGCTGGCCGGCTATGGCTTCACCTTCCGCTATGCCCCCAGAGGCAAACATGTGGCATATGTGGAAGGCAGCAGGAGCCCACATGAGGGGGATCTCGAGTTCATTAGCCTTGACCTGCACAAGGGATGCGGTAAGAGTCCAGAGAAGGGATTCGGGGCCAAGGAGACACGCTTCTCACACAAGGGCAGCGCTAGGTTTTTGTAGCCACAGACAGAAAGTGGCCAGACACAGGAATCACACTAAGGGAGTTATAATAGGGATTCAGAACCATGAATAGCCTGCATTAGGGAGTTGTAGGGCAGCCATTCAGCACCAAGGACCATTCAGCAAGCGGCTGGACACAAGGAGGTTCCACATGTCCAGGGGTTCAGATCCAAGATCTGGTTTAGACTTGGAACTTGAGAGTTGCCCAGTGACTCCAGAGAGTCATTCAGGAGAGGCTGTCAAGGAGACAACTAGCTATCCATGTCTGGAGCACAGGAATAAGTCTGGACAGAGAACCACATATCAGCAGTATCTCAGGACTTGTCAGCTGAAGCTCTGGGAGAGGAATGAGATTATCCAAAGAAAGTGTACAGAGTAAGAAGAGAGTACTTTGAGGAGAAGATTCCTTGAGATCTCAGCCTCTCCTTCCCAAATCCTTTGATAGCATGGCCATCCACATACCTACCCATGTCCTCCCACCAGACTGAGCTCCCACAGGGAAGGGGTGGCCTGGCACCTGTGCCTCCAGCATCAAGTGGTGGAAGTTCTGGTACAGTCAACTCTCAGTGCTGACTGAGAAGTTGAATGCATATACGAATTGTTGTCTAAATCATGTCATTCAGGAAGCATAAAAAAATAAAATCCCACAGTCTTCATTACCTTTTTCTATCTGGGCTCCTTCATGCCCTGCTCTGCCACCCCTGTTGCTCAGGTAATCCCACACCATACTCTGTCTCCATGAGACTGTCAAGGACAAGGACCCAACCAAACTCTTGTTTGGGATTTAAGAATGTGGAATGGGGCCTGGTGCACAGAGCTCTGAGAACTCAATGAATGAGTGCATGAATGAAAGACAAGTAGATGAGGGAGTAAACTAGTGAAAACAGGGATGTGGGCATGGCTGAGAGAGTGAACAAGAGTAATTGAGACACTCGAGAACATAAGAGCAGGCAAATGAAAAGTGAATAAACAGGTGAGTGCCTGTGTGCTTGGATGGTTGAGTGCATGAGTGCATTAGGTCAGAGAGAGAAAGGAAGAGGGTGGATGTGTCAGTGAGTGGAGCATTCAGACTGAGCTGCCACCACCTGCCCTCCCTCACCAGGGCCCTCCCGCCGCAGTGACCTCCAGACCCTGGGCTACTGTTTGCTGAAGTGGCTCTACGGGATCCTGCCATGGACAAACTGCCTTCCCAACATCGAAGATATCATGAAGCTGAAAGAGAAGTGAGTCTTGGGGTCAGCAAAACCCAGCACTGGCCCGGCACCCTCGTAGGTGGGGCAGAAGCTCAGAACCCAGCAGGAAACAAAAAGGAGGGGGAGGCAGTGTCCAGCAGAGCCAAAGCCTTTGCAGTTCTCGGGCATGTCCTCTAGTATCCATTCCAGCAAACAAGCTCATGGGCTCTGGAGTCACACTGCCTGGGGTCAGGCTCCAACCCTGCCACTGCAGTGTGTTGGGAGGGAAGTCTAACTTCCACAGGCCTCAGTGTTCTCCATGGGATGAGATCTTATTAGCACCTACCTTAAGGTCTATGGAAGGTTTGGGGGAATAAGGTACACAGCACTCAGCACAGAGCCTGACCTGTAGAAAATACTCACCATGCACAGGACACCATGATTCATTCCTTCACAGACAAGTGGCCAGTGTGAGCAGTTAGGCCTGGGCCCTGCTTTAGCATGTGGCAACACCAGCCACCAGTGTCCACACTTCCTTTCCTGCCTTCTGCTTGTAAAACCACCAGATCCTGCTAGTTCTTGTTTAGATATTCAGCACCAAGCACAGCAGAAGAATAGCTGAATGCAAAGAGACATTCAGTACCAAGGACAGCGAGCAGCGGGGCTGGGAAGGAAGTGCCCAGAGGCACTTTGCTCTTCAGCACCAAGGGCGGGAGACAGCAGGACACCACCACCACCACCACCACCACCCCCTCCAAAGCCCTGCAAGCCCAGAAGTTGGGATTCAAGATCTGGTGTAGCCTGGGGGCAGGGGTGAGAGTTTCCCAGGAGTCATCCAGGAGGGTCCATCTAGGAGGTGGTTGGCCATCCATGTCTGAAGTGCAGGAATGACGTCTAAAGAGACTCAGACCTCAATTGCTCTCTCAGGAGTTGTCAGCAGAAGCCCTGGGAGAGAATGGGATTATCCAGGGAAAGTGTGCCTGGTAGGAAAAGGGGAAACTCCAGGGAATGGCATCAAGTCCCTCATGCTGCTCAGTTCTCTATGCTGTGTCACTAGCTCATGTTGGGTAGGTCTCTCTCTCTCTCTCTCTTGTTCTGTTCTTTCCCTTTTATACCCCACCACCACCATTTTTTCTCAACCATGAACTCAATCTGTATTCTACTGATAATGTTTGCTTAAGTGTATCTGTATCCTGAACTTGTGCGGTGGTGGTGGCACTGTGTGCGTCTGACCTACATAAATTGTATTCTGCTCTAAATCTTAACTGTTTCTGGTGCTGTTTCACTCAGCACCATGTTCATCAACTTTAACTGCATCGTTGCACGTGCATCAAGTTTACTGCTTCCAACTACTGCTTTTCAATGAGCTTATGTAGACACATCTGTGACCTTGGACAATCTCTGATGAGTGTATTTAATTTGCATAAATGGTACTGAGCTCTAACTTTCATTCTGTTTCCTGCTTCCTTTCACCCAGTGCTGTACTTTGTATCTTTCACTTCATTGCTAAGGTCACTGCCTCCAAATCCTGCTCCTGAATTTGTTTGGATGTATCTGGATCCATAGAAAATATGTGATATTGCAGCTGGGTGTGTATTTGATTGGCATAAATGGTACCATGCCATGAATCTCATCCTTCTTCAGGTATCTGCTCAGTTATCCCCTCCCCAGGTGACCTGCTTGTGGTGCTCAGAGGGAGAGATCTGTCCCAGGCACACTGGCCTGCTCATAATGACCTATTTGAGGCCAGCATTTATCATGCACTCATCTGTGCCAAGTACTGCACCCAGTGCTTCCTGTGTCATCCTCAGAACAACTCTGAGGTAAATGCTCTTATGATTGAGGCACAGAAAACCCAGGGAAACAGGCCAAGTCACACAGCTACTAAGTAGAGGTGCTTAGACTCACAGCCAGACCATTCGACTCCAGGGAAGGCTCTTTCATCTCAAAGCCAGGTGAGAGGCTTATCACAAACGGACTGGTGGCACTTGGATGCAGGCTTCCTTCACTCAACAGATACTTGTTGAATACTTTCTATGAACCACACTCTGTTCTCGTCCCTGGAGAGACAGAAATAACTGAGCCTAACATCCCTACCCTCTGGGAACTCATCTCCTAGTGGAGGTGACAGACAGTGAAGAGACAGAGTGAATGTCTCTTCAGAGCATGTCACAGGCCAGACTAGTTGGGACCGTTGAGTTGGAGACTCAGGTGTCCCCCAGGGTGACTGTCATGGTGCAGGCATGCACTGCTCCTTTAGATTTAATGGCTAGGCCAGGTTTCATGGCAATGGTGATAGATGACAATTGCCTTCCAGAAGGGCAGTGAGGCAAGGAGGATGTCTCACTTTGGCGCTGATACGCCCTTGATGTCTCTGCAGAAGGAGGGAGAGACACAAGGAGAGGGGCGCTTGGCTCCCAGGCTTCCACAGGCAACCTCTGCCTCAGAAGCCAGCCTCAGAACCCGCCAGAACATGAGCCCATTGCCCTATTTTCTCAGAATTGATTTTTGCACTTTGTAGTTTTTCCAGTAGCTTTCCATTTTTGAAATGAAGCAAGGTGAAAATGAGTCGCTGAATTGTTAACACCGGCAATAGGAGCATATGGCCCAATTGCTAAAGCATTGTGTGTGACCAAAGCCTACAAACAGCTCCTTTATGCTCTTCTGTTGGGTTATGGACAAACCTGAGCTGCTCTTATGAGGAGATCCCCAAACACAGTAGATCAAATGAGGTAGATGTTTACTTACCGCTCAGGAACAGTGCCTTGGCCCCTCCAACATGCATATATCCTCCTATGGTGCTAGCTCTGCTGGCCCCATCTCTCGTTGCTTCTGAAGGGCAGGACTGGGGATGACATGCATCTCTTGGTCACATAGCTACCCCAGGCTGCAGCGGGGGGGCTAGGAAATGTCTCCAGCCTGGGGCTGCTGACCCATGGGATTCTGCCCTTAACAGGGCACAAGTGACAGTGGGCAGCAGGTAGAGACTCCACGGTGCCACCTTCAGTCAAATTTCACAGTGAGCGCTCACAAAATAAGGAAAGCATGCATGAGCCTTCATTCACAGGCCCGGGCTTCAGTGTGAACACACAGGTCACGCAGACATGGCCCCAGCCTCAAGCAGTTCCTGGGCTGGGAGGAGACACCTGGGCAGAAGTAGGTGCTGCTCTTGAAAGCGGAGGCAGCCCCAGAAACATCGTGGGAGTGGAGGGGAGGCAGGTTACCTGGCCTCAAGCCACTGGGTGCCTTCATCCAAGAGATGCCTGACCCAGTCTGTACAGAGCAGAGGACCTCCCCAGGCAGGCAAGGGGAGGCAATGTTTCTAGGCAGATAGGATAGCACATCCATGAACTACTCATCCGTTCAGAACCTGTTCCCTGAGGCCATTTATGTGCCAGCCCTTGTGCTAGGAAATGCTGGAGACCCAGATGTGAATCCACTGAGGGCACCACTTGTCATCAGCGAAATCACCCATCGAGGCTCCACTGAGGCTCCACTAGGTCGAATCCTGCTTCCACTACTTCCTCTCACTCCTAAGAACAGCCTTGTCCTCCTTTTCACAACTCTGCCACCTTCCGCTTCGCAGGAGAGAGATCATCAATGAGAGGATGTGCTTCCCGAAGTACTTACCAAATTAGTGCAGAGTAAATATGATAAGTCTTAGTAATAATCTTAATATAGATGATTTAAGTGCGAGGAACAGTTCATTTCTAAGCCCCAGATCCCGACCACAACCACAGAGGGGGAAGGTCGGAAATCTCAAGATTCTCCGTGGTGAAATGCTAATTTCCTACCCCCCTCCCAGCATCCGGCCCAAGACCTGAGGCAGTAACACAAAAGACCATGAGGGGGCGATGTTGCCACATGCACATTTTCTGGAACCCTAACTTGTCCTCTGGGTCATCTTTACCGGTGTGCATTGCCTTTTTGTTCAACATTTGTTCAGTTTCCGTACATTCTAGTTCACGATGGAATGAATGAATAAAAGGGAGACATTTTGATTCTCCAAGGCTTTCTGATGGACCCATCCTCTTCTGGGAAAGCCCAGGTGCCCCTGGGATTTGGTCCCTGCTCTTAAAGCAGCAGGCTGGGCAGGGAGGTCCCACCTCCCAACAGCCAGTGGTAGAGTTGCTCATGTAATTTATGGCACGCTAGGGGTGCAGCTCTTGGGTGCCATCACTCAGCCATTTGCCACACATATCCTGAGGCTGCCAGGAGAGAGGAAGGTCAGACCTGGCCCGTCCTGTGTCTTGACAGTTGCCTTAGGGCATCCGTGGACTACGATCAGCCATTGAGCAGTGTCCAGAAGGGAGAGCAGCCACCTGCTGGGGGCCAAGATGGGTGACAACCGTCCAGGGCAGAGGGAACAATATGTGCCAAAGCTAAGAGATGTGGGTGGATGCTTGACCTAGATGGGGGACCAGAAGGGATTTGGTGTGACCCAAGCATATGACAATAGGAGGAAGTCAGAGAGACAAACTCAGAGGGACTGGCAGCCCTACATCCTGGGGGTTTGGGGGTTTTCCCCAGGGCACTGGGGAGTCCCTTGAGGGCTGTGAGCAGGAAGGGACAGAGTCAGTTCCAGGCATCAAAACTCTGTTTTGCCATGTGGGGGATGCACAGGAAACTGGGGAGGAAGCCTGAGGTCCAGGGAGAGAGTATGAGGCCTGAACTAGACAGAGAGGGTCAGGGAACAGGAAGGTGGAGCTTGGGGACCTCTGGGCTGGGTTGGAGGAGACAAGGACAGCACCCAGGCACTGTGTGGAGAGTGGGGAGCCAGGTCGGTGGTCCAGGCCAGAGAAGATACATTGGGCTGGGACCGTGAGGACCAGTGGGCTGGGACTGTGAGGACGGAGCAAGGGAAGTGGATGAATTTCTATTTTTCTTGAGTGGACCACCAAGACGGTTTGTGTGTGTGTGTGTGTGTGTGTGTGTACAAATACACGTGTGCATTTATAAAGAGGAAGATAGTCAACCCTCAGTTATCTACAGATTCTGTATTTGTGAATTCACCAGAATCAGTACTCACAGTGCTTTCTAGATCATTCTCAGACACACACAGAGTAGCGAAAATTTTGAGCCATCTGATGCATGCAGTCCCAGCTGAGGCTGAAAAAGGCGATGCTCTGCCTTTTCATTGCAAATCTCACATCGTAAACAAGGATCCTTTATGCAGTCCTTTTAATGCCACACTTTCCAGATTTTTGTGCTTTTTGTTGGTGATTTCACTATTTAAAAAGGTCCCACACTCAGTGCTGAAGAGCTATCTAGTGTCCCTGAAGTGTAAGAAGGCTGAGACGTGTCTTACAGAGAAAATACCTGTGTTTGTGAGTTTCCTTCAGGCATGAGTCCTAGTGCTGCTAGCTGTGAGTTCAGTGTGAATAAATCAACAGTGTATTAAAGTATCTTTAAACCCAAACACACAGAAGACAAACTTAAGTAATGATCAATTGAAGTCACAGTGAAAACATTGTAACCAGAACCTCACAGGAACCTGATGCTATGTTTCCCCTAAAAGCATTTACTAATCTGGTGTTGGAGGACACACTACAGGAGAGTGACCCCAAATAACAGGAGTCTACTGTACACCTGCTAGACATTCTGCTTTAAAAGTTTGCTCTTCCTTCCCTAAAAGACGTCTTGCAAACGCCCCTGTCCTGTCAGGTTTCTTGACAACCCGGAGACCCTCGTGGGACAGTGCAGTCGCTGGATGTGTCCCTCAGGTATGTCCTGAAAGGGGAAAGGAAGCGTTGAGGGCCTTGGTGGGGACCAGGTGGCGTGGGTCCATCCTGGCATTGCCTCTCCATGTGCATATATGCCCATCGTTTAAAAACAAAAATATTGGGATCCCTGGATGGCGCAGCGGTTTGGCGCCTGCCTTTGGCCCACGGCGCGATCCTGGAGACCCGGGATCGAATCCCACGTCGGGCTCCCGGTGCATGGAGCCTGCTTCTCCCTCTGCCTGTGTCTCTGCCTCTCTCTCTCTGTGTGACTATCATAAATAAATAAAAATTTAAAAAAATAAAAAAATAAAAAAAAAATATTGCCTGACCCCAAAATTCAGAAGTGTCTCTAAATAACAGCACACATGCACATACACAACCACACACACAAAATTGTATTTCTCTATGAAAATTTCTTTGGGATAGAAATATGGGCCAGGTCCTGCCTGGTGATTTTTCTCCTGGTCCTTGGGTAAGTAGGGAGGAGGAATTATTCATGCTGATGCTGCCATCCGATGGCTCAACTGGGGCAGGCTTGTTCAAGTGCTCCTCTTTCCCATCTGGCGACTGGCGCTGGCTTGTCACTGGCAGGCCTGGGAGGCCTCAGCTCTGGGCTTCTTCACAAAGAACTCTTAGGACAACTTTCCAAAAGGACACGAGTGGAAGCTGCAGAGCACAGGAGTCCCAAGATACCACTCTGCCACATTCAAGCAAGTCACAAGGCTGACTCTGACTCAGCAGATGACCAGGTGTCTCTACCTCATGAGATGAGAGAAGCCGCAGACATTGCAAAGGGACACGGCACCAAGATGGGAGGAGCCGCACCCCTACAATCTGCTGCCAGTTCTTCCTCTGTGTATGAAGCAAACATAGACAAATATATGCACACGTGGTTTTGTTTTACAAAACCATTGTTTTTACAAAACTGTTATTTAAAAAAAATGAAAATAGGCTCACCTTACACACATTTTGGTCAACATCTTGTTTCCATTCGACACTGGCTTTTCTGTGTTCTTACTCCTAGATCCATTGTAGCCTTTTTTAAACAGCTGCACAATATTCGTGATTTGGCTAAACCATCTTTTTATTTTAAGATTTTATTTATTTATTAGAAAGAGAGTAAGTGCAGGAGAAAGGGAGCACGAGTGGGAGGGGAGGGGCAGAGAGGGAGAAGCAGGCTCTCCACTGAGCAGGAGCCTCCCCTCGGGTGCCCCATTAAACCATGATTTTTTTTTTTAAGATTTTATTTATTCGTGAGAGACACACACAGAGAGGCAGAGACACAGGCAGAGGGAGAAGCAGGCTCCATGCAAGGAGCCTGACGCGGGACTCGATCCCGGGTCTCCAGGATCATGACCTGGGCCAAAGGCGGCGCTAAACCGCTGAGCCACCCAGGCTGCTCTAAACCATGATTTTTAAATCTCCATGATTGGAGATTTAGACTTTTTATTTTTTTCCTAGTGCCTCTTCTGTAGAACTTCCACATTGCCCTCTAAAGAGGAGGCAGAAAGAAACAGATAGTTTGTCTCCTCTGGCTCTGTAAGGGCTCATTTTTTGTTACCTTGAAATCCTGGGTTCTGATTATGGCTCTGCTCTTCAAGTCACTTTCCCCTCCCTCTAGCCTTGGGTTCTTGGGCGCTGAAGAATGAACCCCTGGGTTAGCTCCCTGAGTCTTAGCCATTCTAAGCCAAGCCCATGGCTGTGGCAGGGGGCGGGGGGGGGGGTGTTGGCGGCGCTCCTGAGTGGCTCAGTCACTTAAGCATTTGCCTTTGGCTCAGGTCATGATCTCAGGGTCCTGGGATCAAGTCCATCATCAGGCTCTCTGCTCAATGGGGAGCCTGCTTCTCCTTCTGCCTGCTGCTCCCCCCACTCCCCCCTCCCCCTCCTTCTTCTCCCCGCTGCTCCTTCTCTTGCCTGTTCTCTCTCTCTCTAATAAATAAAATCTTTAAAAAAAATAGCTGAGGGATAAAAATCAAAAGAACATTTCATGGTACATTAAACTTGTCTAAAATGAGGCTACAGCATCTGTAAAACAAACCTGTCTGGCCTCACAACCTGACCACTGGCTTTACTGTCATCTCTGGCTGCTTTTGTGGTACACAGACCACACACACACACACACACAGCCAAAACTGCTTACCCTCTGGCACTTTTTAAAAAATATTTTATTTATTTATTCATGAGAGACACACAGAAAGAGGCAGAGGGAGAAGCAGGCTCCCTGCGGGAAGCCTGATGGGGAACTCATCCCAAGATCCCAGGATCGTGACCTGAGCAAAGGCAGATGCTCAACCACTGAGCCACCCAGGTGCCACCACTCTGACACTTCAAAGTGGCTGACTCCTGTTTTAGAGATACACACTAAAGGTTTATAGGTAAAATGATATAATTAACTGGCCTCTGCTTTACCAATACCAGAGGGGAAATGAGATCAGCTGTGAGTTGTTGAAACTGGATGATGGGTATGCTGGTGTTGGTGATACTGTTCTACTGTTGCATAGGTTTGATGTTTTACAAAAAAAAAAAAAAAAAAAAAAAAAATTAATCTAAGTGCCTGAGGCAGTTCCAGGTGCAGAAGAAGCACTGAGCAAACAGGCACAGCCTCCCAGGCTCTGGGTTGGGCCCCCTCTCAGGCCTCTCCCGTGACGGGGATATCTGGACCACAGAGACCCTGCAGGAGTACATGAAGGTGGTGATGACCCTCCAATATGATGAGAAGCCACCCTACGTCATGCTGAGGAACAATCTGAAAGCCCTGCTGCAGGACCTGCGGGTGTCAGCCTACGACCCCGTGGACCTCCAGATGGTACCCTAGGTAGGTTCCAGTGGGAGGAGTTCGTGAGTCTTAACAGCCCTCCATGCCCCCAACCCTGCTTTCCCAGATGCTTTTTTCTTTAATTTAAGTTTTTTCACTTATTTATTTGAGAGAGACAGCGAAAGAGAGCATGAGCAGGGATGAGAGGGAGAATCAGGCTCCATGCTGAGGAGGAAGCCCGCCGGCTTGATCCTGGCATCCCGGGATCATGACCCAAGGGGAAAGCAGATGCCCAACAGACTGAGCCACGCATGCACTCTCCCAGATGCCGTTAAATGGTTACTCCAGAGCCAACTTCCCAGTTAGATACTGGATTTTTCCACAGGGTTCTTGAACCTTTCAGCCCTCAGGAAATATTCCTCCATCCGTCCATCCCACCACCTGTAGCCTCTGCTTTCCTTCGAGTTGACTCCCTGTCTCCCCACCCCACCACCAAACACGCTGGTTCTGTGCCCAGTGCCACCTTGCTCTCCCCTGTGGCCCACAACCTTGTATATGGCAGCACCAGACTTCCTTGTGGGTTGGAAGGATACCCTCTAGAACCAGTGGCTGGGCATTTGCTTGGTTTCCCGGGCGGGGGTGGGGGGTCTGTTTTACAAGCAGTGTGGCTTTGAACACCTGTGTGCACAGGCCTCACTCGGGTGAGCTCGTGTGTGTCTGTGAAGGGGGTTCTTATTCTGCAAGAGAGAACTGGATAGCTCCCCATCGGAGCCCTGTACCTGTCTGCACTCCCATCAGCCCCCGTGAGAGTGTAAAGACGTTGGGGGAAGGTCAAGACTACATAAACTAATTAATTCGACAGTTAATTTTGGCAAGGCTTTGTGGACCTGTTCCGAAGAGAAGCTTCGGAGGCCCCCAGGCCCTCCTCCGTCCAAGAGTTATAATTTCTGGTCTTGGTGGCTAGCTGGAATCAAAAGCTCAGTGTTTGTCCAAAGTCAGGGGTCCTCAGATGGAGGCCATGTTGTGCCCCAGTGTCTGGAAACACTTTTGGTTGTCACAACTGGGGAAAGGGTGCCACTGGCATTGAATAGGTAGAGGCCCAGGGATGCCACTCAATGCCCCATGACACACAGCTGGCCCCCAGCACAGAGACTCTGCAAAAGTGAAAACATGACTCCACCCACACAGATTGCCCATTGCCTATCTCTCCAGTGCTGCAGACAGCTGCTGTGTCCCCCAGCTGTCCAGGAAACCTCTACCCGCCCCCACCCTGCGCACACCCTCACTCACTTACCCTATCCCTCCAGGAGGTTGCCAGCCTCCCTTGCCCATCCCCTCAGGTCTCTGCCTCTGCCCTTCTCCCAGGATCACCCTGGGGATGGCCAACCGCAAGGTCACCTGTCATAGCCACCTACTGGTTCTGAGCTCTATGAGGGTGGGATCTCCTCTGTCTGGCCTGTCTGGGACCCCACCTGCCCCTCACTGGCCAGCTGCACAGAGACTCCACCCAAATCTAACAGACCGAGACTCAGGTCTCCTTGTGGGTGCTGGCTGGTCCTGCGGTGCCTCCCTGTCCGCCTGGTGCAATGGAAAATTTAAAACTCAGAACGGGCAGCCCCAGTGGCTCAGTGGTTTAGCACCACCTTCAGCCCAGGGCGTGATCCTGGAGGCCCAGGATTGAGTCCCACGTTGGGCTCCCTGCATGGAGCCTGCTTCTCCCTCTGCCTGTGTCTCTGCCTCTCTCTCTCTCTCTCTCTCTCTCTCTCTCTCAAAAATAAATAAATAAAATCTAAAAAAAAAAAAAACCCTCAGAACCTAACATCCCTTTTCAGGGTCCTTGTGGTTTGGGATATGAAACTGAATAAGTCTGCTCAGTAGCAGGTTTGTCCCAAGGTTAGGAACTTAATGAGGAGATGCTATTCAAAGAACCTGGTGACCTTGGAGTAACTGGAAGATCATCCCACCTCTGCTTTTCATCCCACTTCTGCTTTATGGAAGCTCCTTGCCGGGGTCCTGTGTGGCTGACCTCCCCTCGTCCCCTCAACCTCTCCCGTACACTCTGTGCCAGCCACACTACCTTCCCCTCAGATCCTAAATCAGGCCAAGTTTGATCCCACCTCAGGACCTTTGCACTTGCCATTCTCACAGTCTGGAACACCTTTTCCCTTTATCTTTGAATGACTTGCTCCTTCTCATTATTGACTCTCAGACCTGAGCCTTCCCTGACTGCTCTCGTGAGGCACCTCCCCACCCCCTCATCACACTACTGGTTTTCCACACAGCCTCATCCCCTTCTGGAAAGAAGTGGGGATGTTTAATTTGTAGTGTCTACCCCCTCTTCCAAGTCCAACAAAGGTTCTTGTTCTTTTTTTTTTTAATTTTTTTTTATGATAGTCATCACACAGAGAGAGAGAGAGAGGCAGAGACACAGGCAGAGGGAGAAGCAGGCTCCATGCACCGGGAGCCCGACGTGGGACTCGATCCCGGGTCTCCAGGATCGCGCCCTGGGCCAAAGGCAGGCGCCAAACCGCTGCGCCACCCAGGGATCCCCTAGGTTCTTGTTCTTGTTCATGGTAGTATCACCAACCTCTAGAAAGTGTTCATCACACAGTAGGGGTTTCATTGGTGCTCCTTGAATGAGTAAGATACTAACAGCCATTTTTATTGTCTTTCAGAACTTTTGACTCGAGGTTTGAAATAGAAAAAAAAAAAACAATGCAAGAAATGTGACTGAAGGCCTGCTGTAGTATCACAGATATGCTTCTGGAAAGATCCCTCGAATGCACATGCCTATGCCTGCTGTTGCTTAAACCACACTATGAATCAATCTTGATTAGCCTCAGAGAACCCAGCAGTTAAGCTCCAGATAATGTGAATTCCTCAGTTCGACTGTCCCATCCTTTCAGCTGTCATCTCCCACCAGCCACTGGGGTTGTAGACAGAGAAGACCCCCAACTCATGGTAGGAGGTGAGCCAGTCCCCTCCATGGGGACCCTTCCTGCTACTCTTGGCACTATTATGCTTTGGTAATAAATTGTTTCATTGGAGCGTGGAGAGTCAAGTGTCTGCAAAAGGAGTTCATTTTGGAAAAGTTTACTTTTTTTCTCCAGCTGTCCATCCCTTCAACCTTTCATCCATATATTGAAAGTTTATGTAGATACCAATCCACCCACCCACCCGTCTATCCATTTATCCATCCATCCATCCATCTATCCATTCTTCCATCTAGTCACCCACCTATCCACTTATTCAACTGTCCATTTATCCAGCCATCCATTCTTCCATCCAACCAACCACCCATTCACCCATCCATTTTTTAAAATATTTTATTTATTTATTCATAGAGACGCAGAGAGAGAGAGAGAGGCAGAGACACAGGCAGAGGGAGAAGCAGGCTCCATGCAACAAGCCTGATGTGGGACTCGATCCCGGGTCTCCAGGATCACCCCCCGGGCTACAGGCGGCGCTAAACCGCTGCGCCACCGGGGCTGCCCTCACCCATCCATTTATTCAGCCATCTACCCATCCATTTATTCATTCTTCCGGCCATCCACCCATCCATTTGTTTAGGCATCCATTTATTCATCCAACCATCAGCCATCCACATATCAATCCATCCATCTGTTTATCCACCGAGTCATTCTTCCATCTATCCACCCATCTTTCCATATACTTTTCCATCACCCACCTTCCTATCCACCTTTCATCCTTTCATCCATCTGCTCATTCTTCCATCCATCTACCCTTCCAGACATTTATCCTTCCTTGTATTCAACAAATATTCCGCAAGCATATCTTGAATTTTTGCTGCATGACATTAGTTGTGCTGCACGGAGGATCCTGATGAAGAAGACACATTGAGTCCTTGAATTTTTGGAGCATCCAGTTGAGGAGAAGGCATTAAATGAGATGACTGGGTTATACTCCATGTGCTGGAAAAAAGGCACGGTGCTGTGATGAAGACCCAGGGGCCCAGGGTTGGGAGGCACCTTGCAGAGAGCCTGGATAGAGAGACGGTAGAGGAGGCAGGCACAGCCGCTCCCTTGGGAGCATGAGGCATGGGCAGTGGCCATGGCTGGAGTAAGGGAGGGCCTGTGGAGAGATTTCAGAGGCAGCCTGACCAGTAGCATGTGGCCAGTGACCAGACTGGGAGGGACTCAGAACAGAGGGGTACACTCACCTCCCAGACTTGGTCTTGAGGATGTGGAATCATTCACCATTACTCTGGAAAAGGGCGGTAAGAGGCCGGTTCGGAGAAGAATCTACTTTGATTCTCCCTAATTCTTGCCTGCTCAGAAGGTGCAGGGGAGATTAGCGGGCTGATGATCATTTCCTAGTTAAGATCAGGTGTGTATAGCGATTTCCAGAAGGGAATATTCCTCAATGAGAGAGAAAACTCGCCTGCAAATCTCCTTAAAGCCTCTCTAGCACTTGAGTGATGAGTCCACAAAAGAATACGGACATCAGCCACCCTTCAGGGCCCCAAATCAGGTTACAGGATGGTCACAGTGTCAACATCGGGCCTTTCCATCACACTGCCACTTGGTGACATTGTCCAGTCCCCGCAGCCCCTCTGTCCTCTGCCCTCATTTCTGAGTGGGCAAAGCCAGCCAGGACCCAGTGCTGCTCAGGCAGCAGGAGACTCAAACAACCAGACAGCAGGGAGTGTGTGGACAGTTTCCCTCCCTCTGCCTCTGAATCCCCTTTTGTCTGTCTGCAGAGCCCAGGTTCCTGAGCTCATATTTGGCAGCTTGTCCCCCCAACCTCTGAGAGAGGAGGGTGTTGTCATTAGGTGAGAATCACATGGCAACATGTGGTCAATGGTGGCTGGAACCCATTCCTTGTCCTCTACACCTTGCTTCTGCTCCCAAATGAAACTCTGGCCCAAAGTTAATCAGATGTTTGTAGTGCAGAGGCTGGTGGTGGGTTTGGGTTTTTTTTTTTCTTTTCTTTTCTTTTTCTTTTTTTAAAAATAATTTTTAATGCAGGACACCTGTGAGCCTTCAGTAAATGCAGGTATGTGGTATGGCTCCAAGAGGTGCCCCAGTATGGGACGCCTGGAGGGCTCAATGGTTGAGCATCTGCCTTTGACTTGGTCATGGTCCTGAGGTCCTGGAATGAGTCCTGTGTCAGACACCTCGCAGGGAGCCTGCCTATGTCTCTGTCTCTGCGTCTCTCATGAAGAAATAAATAAAATCTTAAAAAAAAAAAAAAGAGGCATCCCAGTAGACAACTGCAAAGGCAAAATGAAGACACATTTCCCTTATGAAATAATTTTCCTGTGATAAAAGCTTGTTTCCAAGACTAGTACAAATAGAATCTCTTCCGGATGAGACCCTAGGAACAACAGCAAATGTTCATGGAGACTCCTTTACTGATGTTAAAAACCAAAATTCCACTGAGCAAATTTTAAAGACCTCATTGGCTCTGTTCAATGATTCATGAACCAGGCAGCATCCAGTTGGGCAAATAGGTGCTCCAGGGAGCTATACAGAGTGAAAGACTTTTGTGAGCAGAAGGAAGGAGGAACAAGAAAGTTTGGAAGAGGGGCAGTCCGGGGGGCTCGGTGGTTTGGCGTCACCTTCAGCCCAGGGCCTGATCCTGGAGACCCGGAATCGAGTCCACGTCGGGCTCCCTGCACGGTGCCTGCTTCTCCCTCTGCCTGTGTCTCTGCCTCTGTGTGTGTGTGTGTGTGTGCGTGTGCGTGTGTGTGTGTGTGTGTGTGTGTGTGTGTGTGTCTGGTGAAAAATAAAATCTTAAAAAAAAAAAAAAGTTTGGAAGAGGCCAAAAAGCAGGTTGGTTAGTGCAGGGTTGCTTTCCTTCAGGGGTCTGGCAGGGGGATTATCTGACTAGTGCTCATCAGGGTGATTCCTGAGTGACTCATTGGGATTCCATGACTGGGAGAGCTGAAACTGTAAGCTTGGGTTTGGTGACACGTGGCTTAGCATAAGCAACTCCATTTGGGGCCTGTTGTCTTATTTTTCACACTGACTTGGAAGTTAACAGGAAGAATTTTACTGGTTTTGATGGAGATTCTACAAATACAAATTTTGATGGGTGTTTGTGAAAGATGTAGACAATGTTTATTCAGAGCAGGAACACAGCTCGCATGATTCTGTGGGAATCACTGGCTGACCTGCCCTTCTACACGATGCCTTTCAAACAGTACTGCTGGCTCTTCTACTCTCATTGAAATAAGTTTCAGGAAATTATTTTCTTACTTTTTATGCTGTTGGAACTGAGGGAGTAAAAGATTATTAGGATTTGTTGCCATTCAATATTTTTCTTTTTTTTTTTTTTTTTTTTTTTTTTTTAAATTTTTATTTACTTATGTTAGCCACAGAGAGAGAGAGAGAGAGGCAGAGACACAGGCAGAGGGAGAAGCAGGCTCCATGCACCGGGAGCCCGACGTGGGATTCGATCCCGGGTCTCCAGGATCGCGCCCTGGGCCAAAGGCAGGCACCAAACCGCTGCGCCACCCAGGGATCCCGCCATTCAATATTTTTCAATTCTCTATCATTCAAAATTTCCAGTGGTTCTCTTTAACAAATAAAGTTGAGAAAATCCCGTTTGTTTAGTTGAAATGCTGAAATTATATATATTTTTAATTCTTTTTTTTAAAGATGTATTTATTTATTTATGATAGACATAGAGAGAGAGGCAGAGACACAGGAGGAGTGAGAAGCAGGCTCCATGCCAGGAGCCCGACGAGGGACTCGATCCCGGGACTGCAGAATCATGCCCTGGGCCAAAGGCAGGCGCTAAACTGCTGAGCCACCCAGGGATCCCCTGAAATTATATTTTAATTCTGAAGAAAAGCCACCCAAGTTCTTGATTTTTAAAATACGCCATAGGGACACCTGGCTGGCTCAGTTGGTGGAGCGTGTGACTCTTGATCTCAGAATTGTGAGTTCAAGCCCCACACTGGGTGTATAGATTACTTAAAATCTTTTTTAGAGATGCCTGGGTGTCTCAGCAGTTGAGGGTCTGCCTTCAGCTCAGGATGTGATCCCAGGATCTGGGATTGAGTCCCACATCAGGCTCCTTGCAGGAAGCCTGCTTCTCCCTCTTCCTGTGTCTCTGTGTCTCTCATTAATAAATAAAAAAATTTTTAATATTTTTTAAAAATAAAAATAGGGGACCCCTGGGTGGCTCAGCGGTTTAGTGCCTGCCTTCAGCCCAGGGCATGATTCTAGAGTCCCGGGATCGAGTCCCACATTGGGCTCCCTGCATGGAGCCTGCTTCTCCCTCTGCCTGTGTCTCTGCCTTTCTCTCTCTCTCTCTCTGTCTCTCTCTGTCTCTCATGAATAAATAAATAAAATCTTTTAAAAAGAAATAAAATTTAAAAAATTAAATTAAATTAAATTAAAATAAAATAAAAATAAAAATAAATAAAATAGGGTACCTGGGTGTCTCAGTTGTTGAACCTCTGACTTTGGCTCAGGTCGTGATCCTGGGATTGAGTCCCGCATCAGGCTCCCTGCATGGAGCCTGTCTCTCCCTCTGCCTATGTCTCTGCCTCTCTCTGAGTGTCTCTCATAAATAAATAAATAATTTTTTTAAAAAAGTCGTTGATCAAGAGATGCTGCATAATCTTGAATGGCAAAGCAAATTGTGCTGTGAAAGATGGAATTTGACACATCGACTTTTCTTTTTAATTTCTATTTTTAAATAATCTCTACACCCAACTTGGAACTGGAACCTGCAAAAAACCAAGTTCAGGGGTCGTTGGTTCCCTGAAACTGACCCAGCCAGGCACCCCTTGACACATCATATTTGAAGAGCAGTTAACTTTATGCCAACACATGTTCACTATATTGGATCATAATTCTAAGGTTGAACATGTTTTCTCATTAACGGACACAATAGAAAAAGGTAAATGGACATTCAAAGGGAAAAAATAAATTGGATGTGACCACTACATAAACTACAGTGGAAAAAAAAAAAAAACTACAGTGAAAATTAGTAACAAGAAACTGTGCTAAAATGAAGTGGGGTGGTTTCAATAAGAAGAGCCCTAATGCCCCACCATTCATAGTCAATTGCAAACCCAACAGGAAGAGACAGATTTGACCTTGCAGGCTGTATACTATTCCACTATCCCTGCGGGAGGGAGACTGGCTTTTCTTAATCCCACCCTGCCCCCCAACAGCTCAGCCAGTATACTTCCAACTCCCAATTTACTCCAATGGGTTTCCCCATTTGCCCCTTTTCTGCATAAGAGCGTGCCTCTGCTGCAGATTCACCTTACAGTTTTGCAGGCAACTTTTTTTGTTTCTTTTTTTTTTTTAAGATTTTATTTATTCATGAGAGATGCAGAGAAAGAGGCAAAGACATAGGCAGGAGGAGAAGCAGGCTCTCGGTGTGGAGCCCCATACAGGACTTGATCCCAGGATTCCAGGATCACGACCTAAGGCAAAGTCAGAGGCTCAACCTTTGAGCCACCCAGGTGTCTCTTTTTTTCTTTTTAAAATTTTTTAAATTAATTAATTAATTTATTAACAATTGCAGTTCTCTTTTATTCCCCAGTAAACCCATTTTTGCTGGCAAAGCAGTTGGCAGTTTCTATTTTAAGGCTAACATGATATCACAATGGAAATGGAACCCAGACCGTAATAATCGCAAGGAATTTTCTAAGCAAATTCTACAAAAGAGAAGACACTGTGGAGGAGAACCAAAACATCCAGGACATATAAAGAAAGAGGCATCTATAATTCAGATAACCTATCATTTATTTCTGAAAATCTGTGAATGATTTTCTGTGTGGTGAAAATACACAGCAAGTTGGGTTTCCAAGAAGCAGGCTCAGAGTGTTCCTGAGGAAGCGGCCCAGGGAGTCAGGGCTACAGAGCTGGAACCGCCCTGCAGAGCCTTACACCAGGTGGGCTGCCCTGGGAAGAGGCGTGACCTCGGGCAGGCTGCTCTCTGCATCTGCACCACTGTCAGACCCTTCACGTTCATTGCCACCTTGACTCCCCTCAACGACCCGGGGAGTTAGGTGTATTGTGTCCACTTTGCAGAGAGGGAGAATGAGAAGTAAAGTTGAACTCAGGCTTGAAACTGGTGACAGGCTGAAACTTGAGCCCCGCTCTGTCCATCGCACTAGTGGGACTCCCACTCATTATTTGGCAACCCGTTTCCATGGAATGGAAAACCATTCTCTCAGGAATTGTACCCAATGTCTCCCTCCCTGAGAAGCCCAAGGCCCTCTACACAGAGGTCGTGGAGCTCGCTGGAGCTGGGGGTCATCACTTCCAGATCTTGATCTCCGAATACTCCGTGACGCTGGTGCCCTCCGGGTCCTGAGGCTTCCAGGGCCTCAGCCCCTGGAAGGTGAAGGAGGCATAATGGAGCTCCTCCTCCTCCTCCTCCTCTTCCTCCAAGGTGGGAACACCAACAGCTGCAGGCGGGTGGGCTAGGGGCATGGATGCCCCTAATGGACACTCATGCTTATAACCCTGAATGGAGATGAAAGAAGGGTCCAATTAGGATAACTGGACCTGGCAGATAGCAAGGAGGATCCACAAGCAAACCTAGAAACTGAGCACTTACTCTTTCATCTATTCATTCCACAAACATTGGCTGTACCCTCATTCATTTATTTATTCATTCATTCAATAAATATTGCCTGGCCCTTGGTAATCAATTGCCAGGCTCCTAGATTCCTCACAACAAGCTATTAGAGAGACATTACTATTCCCATTTATCAGGTGAAGAAACTGAGTCTAAGTAAATATCCCAAAAATCACACATTGAGTTGTCGGTAGGGCCAAGATTAACATCTGGGTCTCTCTAGCCCCAGTGCCTTCCACCCTATGGAACAGCTGCCCTGTGCCAGGCCCTGGCTCTTCAGTGGGGAACAAAGCAGACGTCATCCATGACCGCTGACTAGCTTGCAGTGGGGGAAGCTGACATTGTTGTAGTCACTTATATTTCCATCTAATGGCCAATTGTGATGTGAGAGGTGGTGTGAGGACAGAGATTTGCTCAGAACTGAACTGCCCTCTGGGACCACTCAGCATTTCAAAAGTTCAGGCAAACGAAATCACAAAATTGTACCAGGAACCCTTAAAGCAAAGGATATTGTGCAGGAAAGGGCTCACCATGGCCAAAGAAAGGCTTGACCCTTTGTGCCAGCATCTGGGAGGGAACCTCTAAGTCAATGGACTGTCCTGCCTGATGGGAACATCTCTGTTCACCTGAGGCCTTAGGCCACACCAAGTAGTTTACATTAACGTGACTTATGGTGAGGCCTTGAGCCACATGGTATCAGCTTGACCTCTAGAGGGGATGGAGACCATATAACAAAGGTCATAAAGGTGCTCCATACCTATGTGACCGACCCCTGATAGGAACCCAGGACACAGGGCTAGGGTGACCTTCCTTGGTGGCAATATCATGCCCACACACATGATGCCACACCACACTCCCTGCTTTTTATTACACATCAGTGCTGGGAAAAATCAGCGCCGTGTATGGGGTCTTTACTGGAAGAGATGCCTGGAAGATTCCTGCATGGAACTCCCCTGGGCAGAGTCCAGGTGCCTCTCCCCTTGGCTGCTTTAATCTGTATCCTTTCCCCGTAATCAACTAACTATTAGTATAACAAATCTCAGTGAGTTCTATAAGTCCCTCTGGTGAGCTATTGAACCTGAGAGTGCCTTGGGGACCTGTGAACTTTGTACTTGTTATTTTGGGGAGATCCCCCTGGCATGGTTATTTTGATCTCCTCCCCGTATGTTGGGGAGGAGAGACAGCAAGGAGGGGAAAGTGATTCCATGGGAGGAGGTTAGGGTAGGGAGGGCCCAGGTGAACACAGGAAGGTGCTGTGGTCCTTGGCTCTGCAAGATGAGTCAGAGCAGAGAGGAGAGTGACTCCCGGGTCACTGGCCCAGGTGACTGAGTCCATGGGGACCCGAGAACATAAGCCTGTTTGGGACATGACGACCAGCTAAATCATCTAGAGGGGTGTGGCCATCTTTGGGTGGTGGCCAGATAGGATCCCAATGAACAGAGGGCTCATCACTCACCCAGGAGAGGGGACCCAACATGCAGGCAGCATCCTTCCCACCAACTGTAGGCTCAGGAGCCTGCTTCCTGCAGGTCTTCACTCTGAGGGGGAAGCCACAGTTAGCAGCCCAATTGACTCACTATTGTCCCCTGCTTACAAGTCTGGCCAGGCTAAGGAAGGCTGGAGGAGGGACCACAGAGCCTGATAACTCATGAAAATGGGCATGGCCAGGATTAGGGTGGCAGCAGACACTTCTTTGATTTTCTGGCCCAATCCCCAAATCTTACGGCCTCCAGCTGGGGCTGCCCGGGACCCTAGGACTTGGACCCCTTCCACCCCATGCACTCACCCTTTCTCCCAGGGACAGCACTCACATGAAGAAGATGAGGCAGGGACAGAGACTGAGCAGGCCAGCAACACCAGCACCCCCGACAGCCCCCAGAAGGAATCCTCCCCCATGCTCAGGTTTCCCTGTAGGGGAGTGGGGTTTTGGGTGAGTCCCCTCCAAGCCTCAGGATCCTTGTGTGCCCTCCTCCCAAGAAACTCCAATTCTGATGGTCTTCAGCCCCCAACCAGGAGAAAACCAGGACTTTGCCCCCCTGCCCTTCCTCTCTCTCACCCTTTCCCATCCAGACCCCAACCCCACCCCCAGAACATCTTTCCTAGGATCCGGACTCCCTCCTCCCACACCTCTGCCCCCAAGAGCACCCAGACCTGGCAGCAACAGGACAGTGGCGCTCTGTTTCCCGTGCGCATTCCAGGCCTCGCAGCTGAGTCTGAGGCCAGAGCCCAGCGGCCCACGGAGGCTCAGGGAGCTGTTGGCCCAGGGCCCCTCAGCGCTGGAGGTGACGGTCAAGGAGGCATTGCTGTGGTTCCGCTCCAGCAGCCCCTCCCCCAGGCGCCAGCGCAGGGTGGGGGCCGGGCGCGCGTGGGAGGAGCAGGTGCACTGCAGCGCCTCGCCCTCCCAGGAGCAGGAGGGGCTGAGCGGCCGCGGGGGGTCTGGGGGAGGGAGGAGAAGGGGTCAGCGGTGCCCCTGCTCCCCAGGCCCCGGTGTCCTGCCCCCAGGAGTCCCCTCACTCACAGACCACAGAGAGGTGCAGGGAGACGTGCTGGGAGCCCAGCGAGTTCTGAGCTCGGCAGGTGAAGTCTCCTTGCTCCGAAACCCCTACTTGAGGCAGGTCCAGGATGGGACTTCTGTAGATGGGGGTGGCATTCAGGGCGGGGGACCCCCGGAACCAGCTCAGCTCCGCAGGGGGGTTGCTGTCAGCAGCACAGAGCAGGAACAGAGATTCCCCTTCCAGGACATGAAGAGATGAGCCATTCCCTGGGTATTTCAGTTCTGGGTGGAGAGAGAGAGAGAGAATGCACACTCTGAATCCAGCCCAGAGGCTCCACAGCCCTGGTCCTATTTCTCTCTCCTCTGAATTTCACCTAAGTTGGCTTCAAGAGATCTCCACAAATAGTTTCATAAGCAGATTTATGGTGATATAATCCACATACCATACAATTCCATTTACATACCACAATCTTAGAACCTTTTCATCACCCCTAAAAACAACCCTGTATCCCCCCAACTGCCTCCCCCCCTTACTCCCAATCCCCCCAACCTCGAGCCCCTGGCAACCCCTAGCCACCTTTCTGTCCCTATAGATCTATTCTGGACATTGCCTGCAAATAGAATCATGCTCCATGTAGGCTTTTGTATCTGGCTTCTCTTGTGTGGCATGACATTTCCAAGGTTCTCCTGCTGGTGGCCCCTGTTGATGCTTCACCCCTGTTCATGGCAGACTCATGTTCGTCGCATGGATAGGCTGCGTGGTGCTTATCCACCCATTGAGGGACCCTGACTCCTTCGAGGCGAGCGCCCTTAACTACATTTCTCCCTCTCTTTCCCCAACTGCTGAACACCCCTCACTCAAGCACCCAAAATTCAAGTATCAAACCCTTCAAGGCTTTTCAGGACATGACCTCTACCTCTTCACCTCCTTTCCCTGCCTCGGTTGTCTCAGGATAAATAGGGCATCCACATTTTGCATTCCAAAATTCACAAAGGAGGAAGGGATGCTCAGAGCAAAATCTCCCTTCCGTGATGTCTCCCCGGGCAACAAATCTGTCTCATCAAAAGCATCATTTATTGCCAGTTTCTGGTATGGTCTCCCGGGGCTATTCTATAACAGCCTTATGTAGGAACGTTGAAAATATACATCCCTGAGACCTCACAGTTTTGCTCCTGGGCATGAAATTTACAGTCTCACTCCTCAGAGCACTGGCACTCCCCAGGAGCTGGTTAGAAATGCAGAACCAGGGCAGCCCAGGTGGTTCAGCGGTTTAGCGCTGACTTCAGCCCAGGGCGTGATCCTGGAGACCCAGGATCGAGTCCCACATCGGGCTCCCTGCATGGAGCCTGCTTCTCCTTCTGCCTGTGTCTCTGCCTCTGTGTGTATGTGTGTGTCTTTCATGAATAAATAAATACAATTAAAAAAAAAAGAAAGAAAGAAATGCAGAACCAGAGGTTCCGCCGGCTTCCTGAGTCACATCTGCATTGTCACAAGATCCCTGAGAAATCTGTGTGTACAACAGAGCTTGTGAAGTATGGCCTCGAGAAACATTCCTCTGTTCATGAGGGGAATGTTAGAGGCGGCATGATCATGAAAACTAAACTCTGGGGCAGCCCGGGTGGCTCAGCGGTTTAACACCACTTTCAGCCCAGGGCGTGATCCTGGAGACCCAGGATGAGTCCCACAGCGGGCTCCCTCCAGGGAGTCTGCTTCTCCCTCTGCCTGTGTCTCTGCCTCTCTCTCTCTCTCTCTCTCTCTCTCTCTCTCTCTTTCTCTCTCTCTCTGGATGTGTGTCTCATGAAGAAAGAAAGACAGAAAGAAAGAAAGAAAACTAAACTCTGTGGACAATTGAAGTGCCCACCAAGAGTGGAATGTGAGAAGGTGAGGGACGCCTGGGTGGCTCAGTGGGTGAAGCGTCTGTCTTCGGCCCAAGTCATGATCCCAAGGTCCTAGGATGGAGCCCCATGTCAGGCTCCCTGCTCAGTGGGGAGCCTGCTTCTCCCTCTCCCTCTGCCATTCCTCCTGCTTGTGCTTGCAGTCTCTCTCTCTCTCTCTCTCTCAAATAAATAAATAAAAATCTTTTTTTTTTTTTAAAGAGTGAAACTAAAATGTGGTACCTACAGACAAGGAGAGGCAGAAATTACAGCAGCAAGCAATACAGATGAATGTCAAGAACACAAGGTGGTGCCACATCACAAAAGTCAAGGTAGCTGTGACCCTGCAAATCCACTCCTAGAGCCAAAAGAACTGGAAGTGGGGAGTCAAGCAGATCCTTGTATGGAAGTGTTCAGAGCAGTACTGTTGACAGGAACTACAAGGTGACAACCCAAATGTCCACCCACGGATGGATGGATGGTGGTCCTTCTATACAATGGAACAATATTCAGCCCAAAAAGGAGTGAAACACTGACCTGCACGCACTACAGTGTGGATGAACCTTGATCACATCATGCTGAGTGGAAGAAGCCAGACGTGTTATTTCGTAAAATTACAAGAAAATAGAAGGTATGTGGACGTGTTAATTAACTGGGTTGTGTGAATCCTTTAGGAGTGTAAATGTGTATCAAATCTCCATGTATCAAATCATCACCTTGTACACTTTAGATATATACAATGTATTCATCAATTATACTTTCATCAAAAATAAGATAAAATAGGGACGCCTGGGTGGCTCAGTGATTGAGTGGTTGCCTTCAGCTCAGGGTGTGATCTCGGAGTTCCCAGATCCTCTGCCTGTGTCTCTGCTTGCCAGTTCCTCTGCCTGTGTCTCTGCCCTCCTCCCCCTCGTGTCTCTCATGAATAAATAAATAAAATCTTTTAAAAATAAATTAAAATAAATTAAAAATAAAAAGTAAAGTAAAATAAAATAAAGAGAAAGAATGGTAACACAGTATTCAGCATAGTGGCTTTCTCCGATGCCAGATGGAAAGGGCTGAAATTGGGAAGGGGCATTTAGGGTGTTCCAAAGGCAAGGTTGCTGTTCTATTCTTTTTTTTTTTTTAAGTAGGCTCTACATCCAATGCGGGACTCGAACTCATGACCCTAAGATCAAGAGCTGCATGCACCTTGGGATCCCTGGGTGGCTCAGCGGTTTAGTGCCTCCCTTCGGCCCAGGGTGTGATCCTGGGGTCCCAAGATCGGTCTTGCATGGGGCTCCCTGCATGGAGCCTGCTTCTCCCTCTGCCTGTGTCTCTCCCTCTGTGTGTGTGTGTGTCTCTTGTGAATAAATAAATAAAATCTTAAAAAAAAAAAAAGTTGGGGCAGCCCCGGTGGCGCAGCGGTTTAGCACCGCCTGCAGCCCAGGGCGTGATCCTGGAGACCCGGGATCGAGTCCCATGTCGGGCTCCTTGCGTGGGCCTGCTTCTCCCCTCTGCCTGTGTTTTTGCCTCTCTCTCTCTAGCTGTGTCTCTATGAATAAATAAATAAAATCTTTATAAAAAAAAAAGTTGCATGCACCATGGACAGAGTCAGCCAGGTGCTCCTGTTCTATTTCTTTTTAAAAATATTTTATTAAAAAAACAAAAAACAAAACAAAAAGGGCAGCCCCGGTGGCGCAGCGGTTTAGCGCCGCCTGCAGCCCGGCGTGTGATCTTGGGGACCCCGGATGGAGTCCCACGTCGGGCTACCTGCATGGGGCCTGCTTCTCCCTCTGCCTGTGTCTCTGTCTCTCATGAATAAATAAATAGAATCTTAAAAAAAAATAAAGATTTTATTTATTTATTAGAGACACACAGAGAGAGAGAGAGAGAGAGGCAGAGACACAGGCAGAGGGAGAAGCAGGCTCCATGCAGGGAGCCCGACGTGGGACTCGATCCCGGGTTTCCAGGATCACGCCCTGGGCTGAAGGTAGCGCTAAACCGCTGAGCCACCTGGGCTGCCCTCCTGTTCTATTTCTTAACCTGGATGGTGAGTACCAAGGTGTTCATTTGATGGCGATTCTTCATAACCTGCATGTATTTGACAAATAGTCTTTGCATATAATGAATCACCTGTCATTGCATATAATAAATAGTAAGCAAAAATCATCTGTCACAGTGAAGGGGTGGGAGCGCCTCCCCGCTCTGCTCTCCCTGTGTATCACTCTGGCCCTCCTGGCTTGGCTTCGAGCCCCAGGCTCTGCTCTGCCAGGGAGAGCTCCCATCCCAGCCTCAGGGAGAGGGCATCTTGACCTACCTGTGCAATTTTCTCGGGAGATGCTGATGCCCAGGTTCTGTGGGGCATCTGGGACAGAGACACAGTGAGGAATGGAGTCAGAGTCCACCCTTCCCATGCCACCCACCCCCAGGAGACACAGAAATGGGAATTGAAACAGACAAGTCCTGTGTCCTCCCTGCAGCCCCCCTGAGTCCCCCTGCCTCCCCCCACCCCCCGGGAACCGAGTCCTTGCCCCACACTCACAGGAGACGTTGAGCGTAATGGTGCTTTGAGTGCTCATGCCAGCTTTGAAGGTCACCCGACAGGTGAGATTGGTGCCATGGTCCTGCGGGCGTGGGATGAGCAGGATCTCCGAGGAGTTATAAGCCTCCAAGCCCAGTCCCGAAGGTTTGAGGGCAGGCCCTGTCCAGGAGATGGTGGGGGCCAGCACCCCATCACAGGCCCCCAGCACAGAGCATGTCAGGTGGCTGAGGCAGCCAGACTCCAGGGGCTCCTTGACCCAGATATCCGGAGCCTGTGTCAGCTCTGGAGAGGAGAGAAAGAGAGGCCAGACCTCAGAGGGGACTCCCCTGTGTGCTTCCCAAAGAGGCACCCCAACCCTGAACTGACTATGCTCTACTCTCCTGTTTAAGATGAGCAGCAGGGGGTCTGTTTCTTCCCTCAGGAACACCCCCCCACACCTGTTATTGACTCTTGGGGACCTTCCCTACCTCTCACACTCACAATGAGCATGTTACTCCTGTAACTGTGTTTCATGGGACCTCTGTCCAGATGAAAGTAATAGTGTCCGCTGTGTTCCCTCCGGGCGTCTGTGATACTCAGGGAGCAGTCGCCAGCCCCAGGGTCTCCAGAAAGGTGGAAGGGAAGTTTGATCTTCCTCTTTGTTTCTCTGGCTGGTTTGTTGGTGGCCATGAGAACTTCCCCTTTGGGATTACCCTTTATCCGGAACCAGGAGCCATAAGCAGGTGTAGCACTGTGCCTGCCAACCTGGGGGTAGGAGACGGTGCAGGGCACGCGGACACACAAGCCCTCCTGCACCGTCACAGAGTCCTGCACGTGTAGCTCATAGCCTGGGTCCTCCTGCAGGGACCCTGGGGGGACATCGAGGCTTAGCAGCAGCGTCAGAACCAGCACTGCCCCCTCCCCCCCAGGACCGCCCCCATCCCCAGCTCTCAACCCACTCACAGGCCCACAGCAGAGACAGCAGCAATACCAGCATCTCCAGGGGTCCGGGGCTGGTCTGTCCTCAGTCTGGCTTCTGGATGTGCCTGTCTGTCCCAGAAGGAAGCTCTAACAGGAAGCTTTTGCAGGGAAAGAAGAAGGTAGTGATCATCTACGGAAGAGGAACCCCAGGAAGGAAATCACAAAGTCCTGACAAAACCCTTATTCCAACTTCTCCTTTCGCAGTTGCAAGAAGCAGAGCAGAGAGGAGGCAGGTCTGGCCCTAAAGAAAAGGAGCCCTACATCAGCCTCAGCGGAGGGCAGCCCCAGCAGTGGGGCTTTCAGGGAGTATGGGCTCCAGGTGAGGTGCTGGGGGCAGGATTCATTCATGCACTCATTCATTCATTCATTCACCAGGCAAACATCTACTCCCCACAGGGGCTGGGGACAAAGAGAAGAACTTGATCATCTGACTCCTGCCTGCAGGCACCACATCTCCTGTGACCCCCAAACCCAATGCCCCTGACCCCCGACTCAGGAGCATTCAGCTTCCCAGCCTGCCTTGGGGCTATGTTGCAGTCCACACAAGCTCCCAGCTCCACAGTGAGAAGCAGGCAGGGACACAAGTTCCTCACACTCCTAAGGGCCTCACACCTGGGGTGTGATGCTCTGAAGTTGCCACCTTGAAATCCTTAATAATTGTATTTATTAAGGCTTTTTTAATTTTTTTAAGTTTTTTTAAGATTATTTATTTATTTATTTATTTATTTATTTATGATAGAGAGGGAGGGAGGGAGAGAGAGAGAGAGAGAGAGAGAGAGAGAGAGGCAGAGATACAGGAGGAGGGAGAAGCAGGCTCCATGCCGGGAGCCCAACGTGGGACTCGATCCCGGGACTCCAGGATTGCGCCCTGGGCCAAAGGCAGGCGCTAAACCGCTGAGCCACCCAGGGATCCCCTATTAAGGATTTTTATTTTAAAGATTTTATTTATTTATTCATAGAGACGGGGGGCAGGGCAGAGGCACAGGCAGAGGGAGAAGCAGGCTCCATGCAGGGAGCCTGATGTGGGACTCGATCCAGGGTCCCCAGGATCACACCCCAGGCTGCAGGCGGCGCTAAACCACTGCGCCACCGGGGCTGCCCTATTAAGGATTTTTTTAAAGGGGTGCCTGGGTGGTTCAGTTAGTTAAGCATCTGCCTTCTGCGCAGGTCATGATCCCAGAGTCCTGGGATCAAGCCCCACATAGGGCTCCCTGCTCACTGGGGAGCAAGCTTCTCCCTCTCCCTCTGCCCCCATCCCCACTTGTGCTCTCTTTCTCTCTCAAATAAATAAATAAAATCTTAAAAAGTGAAAGAAAAAAAAAGGAAAGGATGTTTTTTTTTTTTAAGTGCACAGGGCCTGAATGCACGACCCTGAGATCAATGCCTGAGCTGAGATCAAGAGTTACTTAACCAACTGAGCCACCCAGGTACCCCTAGATTTGAATCTGTGTTTTGTAGATGAAGGTACAGTGGGGTAATACTTAATGGGGTAAGGAGCACGCACCGGGGAAATTGGAACCTTGGATCACACATCTCCCCTGACCCCCACTTCCTCCATTCCCAGAGCAGGTTCTCAGTCCCACTCCCACTCCCATGCCCCTACAGGGCACAGAGAGGGTTTGAGCCTTGCTGAGCTGAGAGGTGGGAGGCCTAGACACCTGTGTCTCCCCTACACTGCAAACCGCCCAGTCGAGCTTGAGGGATTGGACATTAACTAGCTGTGGGGGAAGGTCACTGAGAGGATGGGACCACCAGTTGACCTGTGAGCTGGACCCAGCACCTCACCCCTGCCCCTGTCTGTGAAACGTGGGTTTTGCGTGTCTTTTTTGCTCCCAGAGGCTGCTCCTTGAACACCCACATGGTATAGGTGAGTGAGCCCAGTTAAGGCCCCGTATATAAACTTTAAGATTTGGAGGCAGATGTGGGGATCCACTCATCTTGCAGCCCAAGACACACCTCGTATGTAAGTTCCCTTTGCTTATTAGAAAGGGAATAATTGGTTGCTGGTTGGTTGCTGGCTACCAACACATGCTATGACGTGGATCAACCTCAAAAAATTATGCTAAGTGAGAGGAGCCAGACACAAATGAAATGCCCAGAAAAGACAAATCCATGAAGACCAGAAATAGATTAGTGGTTCCCAGGGGCTGGGGGAGAGGAGAGAGGGGGGTGGCTTCCAATGGGCATGGGGTCTCCTTTTGGGGTGATGGCAAAGTTCTGGAACTGGATACTGTATACATTGAAATGGTAAATTTTATGTTCTATGTTTTTACCGCATTTTTTAAAAGATTTATTTATTTATTCATGATAGAGAAAGAGAGAGAGAGAGAGAGAGGCAGAGACACAGGCAGAGGGAGAAGCAGGCTCCATGTTGGGAGCCCCACACGGGACTCGATCCCGGGACTCCAGGACCGTGCCCCGGGCCAAAGGCAGGCGCTAAACCGCTGAGCCACCAAGGGATCCCCCACACAATTTTTTTTTTTAGTCTAAAATAAACAAAAACCGGGGCAGCCCGGGTGGCTCACCAGTTTAGTGCCACCTTCAGCCCAGGGCGTGATCCTGGAGACCTGGGATCGAGTCCCACATCGGCTCCTGCATGGAGCCTTCTTCTCCCTCTGCCTGTGTCTCTGCCATTCATTCTCTCTCTCTCTCTCTCTCTCTGTCTCTATGAAGAAATAAATAAAATCTTAAAAAAAAATAAAATAAACGAAAACCAAACCACGCCCCAGGTCAAGAGAGACCATCACTGGAAGAAAGGAAGAAAGCTTTTACCTTTTTATCAAAGGGGCCCCATATTTTCATTTTGCTCTGGGCCCTGCAAATTATGTAGATGGCCCTGGTGAGAAATTTCCAGTCTCAGAGCTGCCCTAAGCTTGACAAGGTCAAGCTGTCAAGACTTTCCTATGGGGTGGGGGGGGCAGTGCTTGGGTGGTTCAGTAGTTGAGCATCTGCCTTTGTTGTGCCCCCCGCCCCCGGTGGACACACGGCGGTCTGCTCGCTGCGAGCCCCAGCCCAGAGCCCCAATATAGGTTGGGAAGTTGCTGACCAGGAAAATTGCTGAATTGATCACAAATACAGAAAAGGAAATGAGAGGAGCACAATCCGCAACTGCATAGCGAGAGCTTCAGTTCCTTTTCATCTGTAACTGGTTCCTCACTTAACTGCTCAACCACTGGTCTCTCAAACACGAGGCGACTTGTCACATTTAACTAAATGATGCCAGGGGTTACCAGAGAGGTGTCGCACAGCATCAGCAGAGCACATCCCAAGCCATGAGTTGTCGACCCAAGGTCATCATGTCCCCTGCCCATCCGTCCAGTTGCCATTGCTACTGTATCGTCCACAACCTGGTCTGGCTGCAGGGACAGCTGCCCTGACTGTGGATGTGCATGCCTGTGTCTCTGAGTATGTGTTTTGTACTCATGTATCCACAGGGGGTGAGGACACTTGTGTGTGTATATGTGCACACATGCTCACATGCTAGGTATTTGAAACCAGCCTCCAAAGCTAATAGTGAGAGAGACCATGTATATCTTGGGTACCATATTAGGGATTTGGGTCTTTATTTCTGGCGCAACAGAAGCCCCATTAAAGTGTTTAAAAGCAGGACAGGGCACCTGGGTGGCTCAGTTGGTTAAGTGTCTCCCTTTAGCTCAGGTTGTGATCCCAGGGTCCTGGGATCAAGTCCCACATGTAGCTCATTGCTCAGCAGGGAGCCTACCTCTCCCTCTCCATCTGCCTCTCCCCTCCAGCTCATGCACTCTGTCGTTTTCTCTCTCCCAAATAATTAAATAAAATCTTTAAAGGGGATCCCTGGGTGGCGTAGCGGTTTGGCGCCTGCCTTTGGCTCAGGGCGCGATCCTGGAGACCCGGGATCGAGTCCCACGTCGGGCTCCCGGTGCATGGAGCCTGCTTCTCTCTCTGCCTGTGTCTCTGCCTCTCTCTCTCTCTCTCTCTCTCTCTCTCTCTGTGACTATCGTAAATAAATAAATAAAATTTTTAAAAAATCTTTAAAAAAATAAAAGCAGAACAATTGTGCTTATAACAGTGAAAATATTAAGTGGTCCTGCAGAGCCTGGTCACTCATGAGAGAAGACCCAGAAGGAGCTGCTCTCAGTCTCTGGCTCGTTCTGCACAGCGAGACTCATTTCTTCCAGGCTTGGAAGGGGTATCTCTGCCCCAATCTGTGTTGCTGACCGTAACGTACCTGTCAGTCTGGGCTGGACCAGGGAGAGCTAGCCAAATCCTGAGCCAAATTCAAGCCTCCACAGCCCTTGAACCCTGGAGTCCCTGAGCTGCCCCAGGTGACTTCAGGGTGAGAGGGCGAATTCACTTGTGCTCAGGGACATAAACTAGAGAGACCTACAACTGCAGAGTTGGCAAGTGACTTCCTCCAGACTCCTCCCAGAGTCCTGGCTGTGGTTTCTGGGGGCTGAGGCCCGGGAAAGGGCTCAGAGCAGGTGCAGTGGTGGGATGTCTAAGTCTAGGACATGTGACATTACCCAAGATGGTGATGGGGGGATGGGGACTAAGAGAGAATCAAAGAAATACCATAACCCAGGTGGAGGATTCAAGAAGGCAGCACATGTAACAGACAGAATAATGGCCCCCAAAGATGCCCACACTCGAATCCCCAGAGCCTGTGAATATGTGAGCTCGCAGGGCAAGGGGACTTTGCAGGTATTACATTAAAGATTTGGGATGGAGAGATGATCCAAGTGGAAAGTGAATGTGATCACAAGTTTGTAAGAAGGCAGAGGGAGATCTGACGACAGAAGGGATAGGAGGATGTGCAACGGCAGAAGAGATTGTAGTGCTGGGGGTCCAGGTGCACTGGCAGCCGCTGGGAACCTCAAGAAGCCAGGAACAGAATCTCCCCCAGAACCTCCCGAAGGACCCAACCCTGCCAACACCCTGACTTTAGCCTCGTGAGACTCACTTCAGACTTTTGGACTCCAGGACTGCAAAAATACATTTGTTTTGTTTTAGCTACTGCATTTAAGTTTAACTCTGGCTCCCTTGGAAGGCTCCAGGGGAGGATCCATCTCCTGGCCTTTCCAGCTTCTAGAATTGCATCCTCCATCTTCAAACCAGCAGTGTGGCATCTTCTCTGACTCTGCTTTGAGATGCTCTTCTGTCCCCTGGCCTTCTCTTCTGTGTTCCAGTATCCCCTTGCTTCCCTCTTATAAGAATGTTTGGAGAGGCACCTGGGGTGGCTCAGTGGTTGAGCATCTACCTTTGGCTCAGGTCGTGATACCAAGACCTTGGGATCGAGTCCCGCATCAGGCTCCCTGCATGGATCCTGCTTCTCCCTCTGCCTATGCCTTTGTTTCTGGGTCTCTCATGAATAAATAAATAAAATCTTTTTTTTTAAAAAGTGTTTGGTGGGATCCCTGGGTGGCGCAGCGGTTTGGCGCCTGCCTTTGGCCCAGGGCACGATCCTAGAGACCCAGGATCGAATCCCACGTCGGGCTCCCGGTGCATGGAGCCTGCTTCTCCCTCTGCCTGTGTCTCTGCCTCTCTCTCTCTCTCTGTGACTATCATAAAATAAAAAAAATAAAAATAAATGTTTGGAGTTACATTTGGGGCCCACCTGGATCACCCAGGATAATCTCCCCACCTCAAAATGCTTAACTTAATTCTGTCAGCAAAGTCCTTTTTGTCGCATAAAAATTAACGCTAAGGTTAATTACGGTTTAATTAAACCCCGAATTAAGGTTTCAGGGATTAGGACCTGGTATCTTTGGGGGACATCATTCAGCCTATCCCAGATGGCAACACCCATTTCAATGATGAGGGGTGGGCAGGGTAGGCAGGCCCTTTGATCCAGGACCTTTAAAATAGGAAATGAGGGGCGCCTGGGTGGCTCATTCAGTTAAGCATCTGCCGTTGGCTCAGGTCATGATCTCAGGGTCCTGGGATCGAGTCCTGCCTCAGGCTCCCTGTTCTGCTTCCCCCACTCTCTCTGCCCCTTCCCCTGCTCATTCTCTCTCTCTTTCTCTATCAAAAATAAATAAAATCGGGCAGCCCCAGTGGCGCAGCGGTTTGGCGCCGCCTGCAGCCTGGGGTGTGATCCTGGAGACCCGGGGTGGAGTCCCACATGGGGCTCCCTGCATGGAGCCTGCTTCTCCCTCTGCCTGTGTCTCTGCCTCTCTCTCTGTGTCTATGAATAAATAAATGAAATCTTTTAATAAATAAATAAAATCTTTTTTAAAATTAAAAAACAGGGTGCTTGAGTGGCTCAGTTGGTTAAGTGTCCGCCTTCAGCTCAGGTCATGATCCCAGGGTCCTGGGATTGAGTCCCATGTTAGGTTCCCGGCTCAGTGGGGAGTCTGCTTCTCCCTCTCCCCTCCCTTCTTATTCTCTCTCTCTCTCTCTCTCAAACAAATAAATCTTTTTAAAATTTAAAAAATAAAATAGGGAGAGAGGTAGGATGAGTCATCTGTTCTCCAATGACACTGCCTGACTTTCCAGGGGGCTATGAAACAGCACCTCCTCCTGGTTAGTCAATCCGTGCCAGCCAGAGACAGTGAGAAGTGGTTCCACTCAAGAAGCACAGATCACAAAGTGCCTGGGTGGCTCAGTCAGTTAAGCATCTGCCTTTGGCTCAGGTCATGATCCCAGATTCAAGCCCTGCATCAGGATCCCTGATCAGCAGGGAGTCTGGAGTCTGCTTCTCCCTCTCCCTCTGTCTGCTGTTCCCCTGCTTGTCTGTCTGTCTCTCTCTCTGCCAAATAAATAAAATATTTTTTAAAAAGAAGAAGAAACAGCACAGGTCACTCCTATTACTCAGTAGAGAAGGATATTTGGTAGAAGGATATTTGGTACCTTCAAGACTTGTACAGGATCTGGTTTGTTGCCTGCACTTAGACAAAATTATGAAATGGTCTCTTTTTTTTTTTTTTTTTTAAGATTTTATTTATTGGGCAGCCATGGTGGCTCAGCAGTTTGTTGCCTGCCTTCAGTCCAGGGCGTGATCCTGGGGACCCGGGATCGAGTCCTACATCGGGCTCCCTGCATGGAGCCGGCTTCTCCCTCTGCCTGTGTCTCTGCCTCTGTGTGTGTGTGTGTGTGTGTGTGTCTCTCATGAATAAATAAATATGCAGAGACACAGGCAGAGGGAGAAGCAGGCTCCATGCAGGGAGCCCGACGTGGGACTCGATCCCGGGTCTCCAGGATCACACCCTGGGCTGAAGACAATGCTCAACCGCTGAGCCACGCAGGCTGCCCTGGTCTCAGTTTTTTGTCTTACCTTATTAAGACCAAAGAGTGACGACCCTGACCAATGTTCATGTTCCACGAGATCATTTCTGTCTGACAAGAAGCCCTGACCAGGATCTGAAGAGCCCATTTTCCCTTTCTCTGCACATCTCTGTTCTTGCAATTTCTTGCAAAGCACCACAAATGGGGGTGTGGAGGCGCAGAGGGGACTTAAAATATTAGAAGTGTATCCTCTCACAGTTCTGGAAGCTGGAAGTCTTAAATCGCAGTTTGGACAGGGCTCTGTTCCCTCTGAAGGCTCCTTCAAGTGCCCTCCTCAACTCTGTCTTCGCACACGTCTCCCCGCATGTCTGTCTCTGTAAATGCTGGTTATACTGGATTCACCACGCACCCCACCTCATGTTAGCCAATGACGCCTGCAACGACTCTATTTCCAGATAATTCACATTCGAAGGTTCTGGGAAGGACACGAACAGGGGGAGAACGGGATGGGGGGAGGACCCAGCCCACTTGTTCAGATGGTCATAGGGAACTCTGCGTGAAGTCATGGTTGAACGTCCAGGGCAAGACCACAGAGCAGCAGGTGCAGGTGGTAGGGTGCTCGGAGTACCCGTTCGTGCAGTTGGTCTGTGCCCTCGGGCCTCCTTAGATCTCTTCTCTTGGGGGAGAGCTGATGCCACGCCCAGCCTTACTTCAGAAATCATCGCAATTCAGCACTCAAGAGTCAGGGTATCTCCATGACGGCTCCTGGCCAGCTCACTTCACTTTTCCTCTGTATTCTTTCTTTTTTAAAAAAAGATTGATTGATTGATTGATTGATTGATTGATTGATTCATGAGAGACACACACACAGAGGGAGAGAGAGAGACACAGAGACATAGGCAGAGGAAAAAGTAGGCTTCACACAGGGAGCCCAATGTGGGACTGGATCCCAGGACCCTGGGATCACGAGCTGAGCGGAAAGCAGATGTTTAAGCACTGAGCCACCCAGGAGTCCCTCTGTGTTCTTACTGCAATCAGGATGGAGTTCATTACATGAAAATGATTTATTTACTCGTTGAGCTAGTCCACTGACCCGGACATAGGGTCTCACTCTGGTTCCAGCCCTGACTCCACTACTGGCCTGTGTGTGGAAGATTTCCCTCTGGGGTTGGCCTGCCCTCCACCAACCATGCAAAGGGAGCTGGGTTTACCCACTGCAAATGTAATGCAGAGGGAAAGCCTGCCGGCTGGGAATCAATCACTGAACCCAACTCAGAAATCCTCCTAGAGGCTGGAAATGTGACTTTGGCCATTCAATTGCCCTGCTCCGGTCCCCAGTTTTTCTTAGAAATGGAAATCTGTAACAATGTTTGTTTAACAAACACACCAAGCCCCTTCTAAATGCTCTACAAATACTAGTTCGTTTCCTGCCCGTGACGACCTGTGCCCTGCGTGTTGTTTCCCCATGTTGGAGCAGGGAAAACGGAAGCACAGAGAGGGTAAGCAAGCTGCCCGAGGTCACACAGCCCCCGGGGCGGGGGATTGCACCCCGGGCTGTCCGGCACCACGCGAGCCCCGAGCCCCAGGCGGGGAGGAGGCCTGGTCCTGGCGGAGGGAGTCGTGACTGAGGGTCCCTGTGTGTCCCCCGCACCGGGATGCGGGCTCTGGGAGCGGCCACGCGGTCTGGCGCACAGGGCGAGGCACTGCATGAACCCTGCAGAATGAAGCGCGGAGGCCGCCCCAGCCCTCCCGCCGCGCTCTGCTGGGGGAGCTGTGTGCCGGGCCGGGGCCTCCAGCGCCAGCAAACGGGATCCTGGGGCGACTCGGGACCCGGGGGAAACCGGGGTCTGGCCGCTCGGACGGAACGGAACGCGCTCGCGGCGGGGCACGCGCGCCCCCTGGCGGCGGAGTCCTGCCAGCACAGCGCCGCCGGGAGACCGGACGGTTTGCTCTGGGCGGGGTGGGTCGGGCCCAGCGGAGATGCTCTCGCCAGGGTTCGCGGCGGGGCCTGGGAGTCTGGGAAGCTGGCGGCGTCTCCCAGTGGCTTCCAGGCTTTTCTGCGATGCACAGTAAGAAACGATTTCGCAATAACACAGTTCCAGGAAATGCCCCCCTGTACGGCTTGATTTTTTTTTGTTCTGTTCCTATTTGTAAACACTGATCAGAATCTTTTCAACTGATTCCTGGACTCTATAATGGGGACTCTGCTGCCCCATTTTTTCCCCAGTTCACACAGAAAGATTATGATGAAGCAAAGGTTAGCGCCCAGGCCCGGGCTTCCAGATAAGGAATCTGAGCTCAGAGAGGCCAAGATACCTGTTCAAGGCCACACAGCTCAGTTTTGCAGTGCCAGCCTCTGCCTGCCTTATGAAGGAGAAAAACCATTAAATGCTCCTAATTTCACTGTTGAATAAAGCTTAATTTAGTCCTCTCTCTGTTTCAGCCAGCTTGACTGAGGGGCACTGGCCTGCTGTTTTCTTCTAAGGTACAGTGTAAATTACTGACATTGCAGAGCTCAGGCTTAAAACTGCAAGTCTTCATCTGTAACAAAATGAACCAGAGATGGAGATAAAGAGTCTGTGGCTATTCTCCATGGTTCACCCAAACCATCCCACTTAAATGTATATAAAGGTGACAGGTAAAATATGAACATCTTCTGAGCAGCAGTTGCAGGGACTGCTCAGGCCAAGGTCCACAGGAATGCCCAAACCTGAGGCAGGTGTCAGTGCTGCAATGTTTTGCCAGCAGGAGCTTGGCTGCTCCAGATGAACTTGAACTTCGGTCTTGACATTTGCATTTGTTCCTGCCAAAGAGCAACTACCAGCTAGGGGTGCTTCAAGCTCAGTTCAAGCTCTGAGGGTTCCTTGACCCCCGGCTGTGAGTACCCAGGGTGACCAGCCTCAGGAAGTCTCAGCTGTGGCCACAGCTTCTCAGAGATGTACTCTTCCTCCTCCCCCTCCTCCCCCTCCTCCTCCCCCTCCTCCTCTTCCTTCTTCTCTTCATCTTGTTCTGCGGGGTGCCAAGAAATGAAGGATAATGAAAAGCCTAGAGTTACCCAAGTGCGGCATCTAAAAAGAAGAGGCTAGGGCAGCCCTGGTGGCTCAATGGTTTAGTGCCACCTGCAGCCCAGGTCATGATCCTGGAGACCCGGGATCAAGTCCCACATCAGGCTCCCTGCATGGAGCCTGCTTCTCCCTCTGCCTGTGTCTCTGCTTCTCTCTGTGTGTCTCTCGTGAATAAGTAAATAAAATCTTAAAAAAAAAAAAAAAACTTTAAATAAATAAATAAATAAATAAATAAATAAATAAATAAAATTTAAAAAAAATTAAAAGAAGACCCTCACCACAGTGAACTGGGGTCCTGTGTGAGTTTCCAATAAACTGGGGTCCTGTATGAGTTTTCTAAGGCTCCTGTAACAAGGTACCGCAAACTTAGTCACTTAGAGCAACAGAAAATTCTTCTGTCACAGTTCTGGAGGCAAGAGGTCTGCAGTCAAGGAGTTGGCAGGGCTACTTCCTCTGAAGGCTTTAGGGGGAAGATCCATGCTTATCTCTTCCAGATTCTGGTGGCTCCAGGTATTCCTGGGCTTGTGGCTGCATCACCCGAGTCTTTGCCTTTGTGATCACATGATGTCTCCTCCTCTCTGATAGTGTGTGCCTTCTGTCTCTGATAAGGACACTTGCCATTGCATTTACAAGCTATACCTGTTTGTTTGTTTGTTTTCCAAATATGGTCACATTCATAGGTTTCCAGGGTTCAGTAAGGACATAGGCATATTTTCTGGGGTGGGGGGTATTATTCTACCCATCTATCTATCTATAGATCCCAAAGACTAACACTATCAAGGGTGAAAAAGATTAAATTCACTCTACCAGTTCACAGAAGTGCAAGTGTCAGATAAAACCAAATGGAGGTAGGGTACCTGGGTGGTTCAGTGGTTGAGCATCTGCCTTTGGCTCAGGTTGAGATCCCGGAGCCCTGGGATTGAGTCCCACATCAGGCTCCCAGGAGGGAGACTGCTTCTCCCTCTGCCTATGTCTCTGCCTTTCTCTGTGTATCTCTCATGAATAAATAAATATAAATAAATAAAATAAAATAACAAAACTTTTAAGTCACAGGAATACACAAATACATATTACATTAGCTGTCAGAGTAATGATGGCATCACACATCACATAACCTTGACAAAACTCCAGATTGTGGGGTGGGTGGTGTGGGGTGGTGGCAAATAACATTTTTTAAAATTTTATTTATTTATTCATGAGAGACACAGAGAGGCAGAGACACAGGCAGAGGGAGAAGCAGGCTCCATGCAGGAAGCCCAATGTGGGACTCGATCCGGGGACTCCGGGATTGCACCCTGAGCCAGAGGCAGCCGCTCCACCGCTGAGCCACCCAGGCGTCCCTCAAGTAACATTTTAGTATTATTATCAAAATACTTTTAACCATGCAAATCACCTGAAAGGATCTTGGCCACCCCAAGGCTTCCAGACAACACTGCTGGCCTAAAAGCCCCAGCATTCTTGACCTACGCTGAGTCTTCCAATTTATTTTTATTTTTTAAAGATTTTATTTATTTTTTCAAGAGAAACAGAGAGAGGCAGAGACAGGCAGAGGGAGAAACAGGCTCCATGCGTGGGACTCAATCCCAGGACCCCGAGATCTCAACCTGAGCCAAAAGCAGATGCTCAACCACTGAGCCACCCAGGCATGCTTTTTTATTTTTTCCAAGCTTTTATTTCCTTCCAATTTTATTTTATTAACCTTAGTCCCTGAAGTCCCACCAAATAGGATCACCCAGGTTCTGGCCGAGAAAATGGCCGCCCATCTCGCGACTACATTTCCCAGGCTCCCTTGCAGGTAGGTGTGACCGTGTGACTAAGCTCTCATCAAAGGAAAGGCCCAGTAAAGATGTGGAAAAACCGCAGCTCAAGTCCTTAAAAGGCTGCAGCTTGCTCTCCAGTATCTCTGTCCCATTTCCCGCTTGCTGTAATAAGGTCGTGGTGGTGGTGACTTTGCTTCAACCGAGCTGAAGGAGGAAAGAAACACCTTAGAATAATGGCTTCCAAGGTTTCCAGACCAGCAGTGATCTCACCTGGGAGTTGGCAAGAAAGGCAAATTCTCAGGCCCATCCAAGACTTGCTGAATCAGAAACGCTGGGGCTTTGGGCCCAGCACTCTGTGTTTCAAAAAACCCTCCAGGGGATTCTGATGAACACTCAATTTTGAGGACCACTGAGCTGGGAGCTGCAGAGCAGCAAGAGTGAATGACCTCAGGAGACCAGTTTGGATATTAATGTGAGAAAATCAATTTTCAATTTTATTAAAGCCTCTGTTATTTGGTCATTGGTAAATCAAATCAATATCTTAATCAACAATATACTTAAATATTGATTAAACAGCCTTGATTTTTTTTTTAAGATTTTGTTTATTTATTCATGAGAAACACAGAGAGGCAGAGGGAGAAGCAGGCTCCCCTGCAGGGAACCTGCTGCAGCACTTGATCCCAGGACCCCAGGATCACGACCTGAGCCAAAGGCAGACGTTTAACTACTGAGCTGCCCTGGTGCCCCAATTTTTTTTTCTTAGATTTTTATTTTTAAGTAGTCTCTACACCCAAGATGGGGCTCAAACTCACAACTCTGAGATCAGGAGTCACGTGATCCACTGACTTGAGCCAGCAAGGTGACTTTGATTCTTTATTGAATTAAGAATTTCAAGGGGTGGGGGCGTCTAGGTGGCTCAGTTGATTAAGCGTCTGCCTTAGACTCAGGTCATGATCTCAGGATCCCAGGATTGAGCTGCACATGGGGCTCCCTGCTCAGTGGGGGGCCTGCTTCTCCTGCCACCTCTGCTTCTCCCCCTGCTTGTGCTCTCTCTCCTTCTCTTTCTGTCAAATAAGTAAATAAAATCTTAAGGGAAAAAAATGAATTTCAGGGGATGCCTGACTGTTGTGCCCAAGATTGCGAATCCGAGAAACCACCAAGGAGCCGACACTGATGCAAGTGCATGAGGGTTTATTAGCAAGCTCGAGCTTGGGTCCAAGTATACTCCATACAGCAGAGCAGGGGCTTGGACCCCGAGACTAAGAAGCACAGCAGTGTTATAGGGGCCAGTGGCCAATGAGATTGTAACATACGCAGAAAGTTGCACAGTCCTGTTGGTCTACACGCAGGTGGACCAACTGAATTAGAATTCACCTTATAGTGACCAGTTGAACTAGCCTATTATTCTGGTTAGAATTGGCACGCAGGTTTGGCGGGCAAAAGAGGGGTTTTCATTCCTTGGCTGGTTAAAGGTCAGAGGTCCCGCATTCCTAAGTGTGCTGGTTTCTGATAAGGGTGTGCTTAATAGCTAAACTAGGGTGAGGGAGTGCCTTAAACAATAGGCAGGTCGTGCGGGGGAGGGGGGTTTACATGAGATAGCAGGTGGAGCCCACCATCCACAAAATGGAGTTAGTCCTGCTCTGCTTGTCCAGGGGTAGATTTTTGTTAGATTTCCTGGGTCCCACATGACTGGCTCAGTCAGAAAAGCCTGCAACTCTTGATCTCAGGTCATGAATTTGGGCCCCACACTGAATGTAGAGTTTAAATTTAAAAAAAAAAAAAACTTAGGGGATCCCTGGGTGGCTCAGCGGTTTGGCACCTGCCTTTGGCCCAGGGTGCGATCCTGGAGTCCTGGGATCGAGTCCCGTGTCGGGCTCCCGGCATGGAGCCTGCTTCTCCCTCTGCCTGTGTCTCTGCCTCTCTCTCTATGTCTATCATAAATAAATAAATCTTAAAAAAAAAAAAACAAAAAAAAAAACTTAGGGACACCAGGATGGCTAGATCAGTTGAGTGACCAACTCGATTTTGGCTCAGTCATGATATTGGGGTGGTGAGATCCAGCTCTGCATTGGGTTCCACACTTGACACAGTCTGCTTGAGATTCTCTCTCTGCCCCTCCTCCCTCCCTCTCAAATAATCATTAAAAAAAATTTTTTTTTAATGAATTTTAAGGGTGCCTGGATGGCTTAATCAGTTAAGCATCTGACTTTGGCTCAGGTCACAATCTCAGGGTCCTGGGATCAGCCCTGAATGGCTTCCTGCTCAATGGGGAGTCTGCTTCTCCCTCTCCCCCTGCCTCTACCCCTACCCTCCCATGTGTGCACTTGTGTGCATTTTCTCTCAAATAAATATTTACTTTAAAAAAAAGAATTAAAAAAAATTAAAAAAGAATTTTAGGCATATATCTCAAACCCATCAGGATGGCTACTATTAAAAAACATGCAGGGATCCCTGGGTGGCGCAGCAGTTTGGCGCCTGCCTTTGGCCCAGGGCGTGATCCTGGAGACCCAGGATCGAATCCCACATCGGGCTCCCGGTGCATGGAGCCTGCTTCTCCCTCTGCCTATGTCTCTGCCCCTCTCTCTCTGTGTGTGACTATCATAAATAAATAAAATAAAAATTAAAAAAATTAATTAATTAAATCTTTAAAAAAAAACATGCAGAAAACAACAAGTGTTGGCAAAGGTGTGGAGAAATTGGAGCCTTTGTGTACTGTTGATGGGAATGTAAAATGGTACAGCTGCTATGGAAAAGTTAGGCATTTCCCAAGAAAATTAAAAATAGAATTACCATATGATCCAGCAATTCCACTTCTTAGATAAACCTTGAGGACCTGAAACAGTAGCTCGTATAAGTGGAATCATACACTAATTATCTTTTTGTGACGGCTTATTTCACTTAGCATAACGTCCTCAAGTTTTATCCATGTTGTAGCAGCTGTCAGAATTTGCTTCCTTTTTAACACTGAATTATATTCCACTACGTATCTATACTCAGCCTCCCCTGCAGCTAGAAAGGCCCATGTAGCATAGTTCTGGATGAGGTGCAGGCAGAAATCTACCAGACTGAGAAAGTTTTGACCTGCCTTGAATTCATACATAATGCCTGGAGCTGTGGTCTCCATCTTGTGACTATGAGGGAAAAACCAAGAGAATCAAAGAGCCCTCAGCAACAGCAGCCTTTGACAGCTGGCTCCTCGGCAGGGGTAGCCCAGGACCCTTGAAGCAGCATCTAGGCCCTTTCGTTTCAATGTGGTCCTTTTTGGTGTGTGTGACAAGAAGCACAATACCTTTGCTATTCTTTCTTTTGTGATGTAAGTAATAGTCTGGATCTGGGGCACCTGGGTAGGTTAGTCAGTTGAGTGACCAACTCTTGCTTTGGACTCAGGTCATGATCTCAGGGTCATGAGATTGAGCCCTGTATTGGGTTCCACCCTCAGCATGGGGTCTGCTTGTTCCTTTCCGTCCCTTCGCCTCCAATTTGCACACATTCTCATGCTTAAATAAATAAATGGTCTGGATCTAAAAATGGGTCTTGTGTCTTTACCAGTACAATCATTGGATCTGGACCTTGGCCATGTGCCAAGTGTGCATGCTTAACCTTAAGTATTATTTTTAAAAAGATGTATTTATTCATGAGGGACACAGAGAGGCAGAGACATAGAGGGAGAAGCAGGCCCTGTAGGGGACCTGATGCAGGACTCGATCCCAGGACCCGAGCCGAAGGCAGGCGCTTAATCACTGAGCCACCCAGGTATTATATGTTCTCTGTACTGTTGGTATCGCCTTTGGCCCAAGACTGCCCTCCCCAACTTCTCTCCATGACAAAGACACAGACCAGAGGAAATTCTTCATTTTATTTCTCTGCTCACAAACCACCAAAACAATCAGCCCCTCCCCCACCCTCATCACAAACACTGATTTCTTCCCAGAGCTAAAATGAACTCCCAGTCACCAACTATGGCCATCCCCCAGCCTGCCCACTTCCCCATCTACCTGCAAATTCACCTGCTCTGTGAACTTGGCTGCCTTTTGGCTTCCTGCCCAAATACATTTCCCCAAGGTCACTTGGCTTGCTTTTTTGTTTCTATTGTTATAAGGCCACCATTCCTGAAACCCTCCCTGCCTCACATCCAGGCTGGCTCTCCTGTCCCTGGCTGCACAATTGTTCTGCATAGCTTCCCGGGAGGCCAGGTTTGCAGGCCCTCCTCTGCTCCCCAAATTCCCTGCAGGCCTGAGTCCCTCAGCTGTTAGATGAGTGCAGATGTTGACTATGGCCAAACATGATTCTGGGGAGGGAAAAGGGGAGCAGATTCAGAAATGGACAGGAGAGGAAACAATGATGGGAGGCGGCAGAGGTGGGGTGGAGGGGGGAGACAGACAGGGGGATGATGGAGGGACCCTCCTACCTCAAACTCGGACACAGAGGGTAGGTGGAGATGAAGACCAGTGTACCCTATAGCCCAAAGCCCCTGCCCTCTAGCTGTTCCGGGTCCTCTGGCTTCGAGCCTTATACACCTCGATGAGCAGATCCTTGACATACTGGATCTCACGCTCCACAGACTCAGCCCTCTCCCTCAACTCTCGGTTGCGTGCCTCCAGCCCCTGGCACTCGCCCTCCAGGGCCTCGCCCTCTGCCCGCTTCCTCTGGCGGTACCTCAGAGCTGCTGACTTGTTCTGGTCTCTCTTCTTTTGCTTGCGGTCCCCTCGAGTAGTGGCAGGATTGGGGTAGGGGGCTGGGCGAGGAGGTGGAGGAGGAGGAGGGGGCTGCTGTGGTGGGGGCAAGGATGCCAACGCTGAGTCGCCCTGCCCGGCCTCGCTGTGGCAGTAGATGGCCAGCAAGTCAAGGGTATCCAGGGCAGGGGGCTGGGGGAGGTCAAAGGTGGGGAGGGGAAGTGGAAGGGGGAGGGGCGGTGCTGATGGTGGTGGCTGTGGTTGGGGGGAGGATGGTGGGAGAAGTGGAGCATCAAGAAAGAAGTCTTCCATTTGTTCCAGCTCTTTCTTGAGGAGGGAGGCCATAGCTTCCAGGTCAGGAGGGGGTGGGGAAGGTGGGGGGAAGGCACCTTGGGGCAAGGGGGGCTCCAGGGGCAGGAGGGCTGTAAAGTCCACCCGCTCAGTCATCCAGTCAGAGAAGCCGTCACCTGGAGGATTGGAGGAGGGACATAAACGTCCTTGAGTTCCTGGTCTTCTACCCAACCTGGTGATCATCCATGCCTGCTTCATACATGCCATTCATTGAGTGAAACTACCAAGCAGCCAATCAGTCAACCAATCAATCAACGAATCATCAGACCACTCAACAAATCAACAAACCAGCCAAGAAACCAAACATCTAACCAACCAGTTAACCAATCAATCAACAAACAGTTCAACCCATTAACTAACCAGTCAATGAACCAGTGAACCAACCAACGACCCAAAAAACAAGTCGAGCAGACATTTCTTCAACCATTCCAACACCTGCTTTCCTGATTACCCTACATCTGTAGTTTCTGATTTACTCTCTAGTCTTAAAAGGCAAACTAGATCACACACACAACACACCCTGTTTCATCCTTAATTAATTAATTATTGAGAACCCACTATGTGCCAAGTATTTGAGATATGCTAATGAATAAAATAACTCCTGCCCCAGGGCCTCTGAGGATGCTGTTTCCTTTACCTGAAAAGCTCTTCCCTTGGGTCTTTTCATGGTTTATTCCTTCCCAGCCTTTAGGTCTCAGTCAAAATGTTACCTATGTGTTTCCTGGCTACCGACTCTAAATTAGGACTTTGTTTTCATTTTTTAGTTAGCTACAAAGTGTTTTCCACTTATCCCAATACATCATCACCTAATTTTCTTTTGTCAGCCTCCCCACTTCAGTGTGAGTTCCAAGAGGGCTGGGGTTATGTTGATCTTGTCTCCGCTATATTCCCTAGCCCCTAAAAGCCACCACTGGAGCATTACAGCTATTTATTGAGTGAATCAATGAATTCTTCTCCCCTGATCCATGCCCAGCTCACCCCACCTCCATTCTCTACCTGCCCTTACCTGCCAGGGGCTCTCCTCCCCCTGGGAGCCCGCCCTCCAGGGCTCCCCCAAGGATTTCATAGGGGCCCAGGGGGGCAGGAGCCAGGGGGAGTTTCCCATAGTCTACGAGCCAGCCCAGCCCGCTAGCTGGGAGCAGGGTCTTGTCCAGCTCCAGCCCCAGGGTCGCCAGGAGTGACATGGCTGCAGCACAGGCTCTGGGCAGGTGTGGCAATGAAGAAGGCTGAACCAACAGCTGGAAGGAGGCTCTGGAGGTTGCTCAGCTGGGCAAAGACAGGCACCAAGGCGAAAGTGGAAGACCTACAAGTGAGACAGAATAGGTGATGTCAGAGGCCATCCTCATCCACAGCCAAAGTCACAGAGAAACCAAGCCACAGCTCCATGTCCCCAAGGTCCTTCCTACCTTCCCCTTCCAATTGGGTTTGAGACTGCACCTTGCCCTATCAGAATTCTAAATCTATGCTTTCTTTCCCCCAATTTCTTTTTTTTTTTTTAATTTTATTTATTTATTTGTGATAGTCACAGAGAGAGAGAGAGAGAGAGAGAGAGAGAGAGGCAGAGACACAGGCAGAGGGAGAAGCAGGCTCCATGCACCAGGAGCCCGACGTGGGACTCGATCCCGGGTCTCCAGGATCGCGCCCTGGGCCAAAGGCAGGCGCCAAACCGCTGCGCCACCCAGGGATCTCCTGGGCCCCACTTCTCTTCTCTTCTCTTCTCTTTTCTTTTCTTTTCTTTCTTTCTCTCTCTCTTTTCTCTTTTCTTTCTTTTCTTTCTTTCTTTTTTTTTAAATCCATGAGATACACAGAGCCAGGCAGAGACATAGGCAGAGGGAGAAGCAGGCTCCCCCTGGAGAGCCCAATGCAGAACTTGTCCCAGGACTCTGGGATCACACCACCTGAGCCAAAGGCAGATACTTCTCCACTGAGCCACCCAGGTGCCCCTCTTTGGGCCCCACTTACTTTTCTTTAGAATTCCCAAGCCCTGTTCCTTCCTATACAAAAACCTAATGGTCTCCCAGGGGAATTTCCTTAAGCCCTTCCCTCCCACCTCACAAAATTACACTTCATTAAAAAAAAAAAAAATCAGGGCAGCCCGGGTGGCTCAGCGGTTTAGCGCCGCCTTCAGCCCAGGGCCTGATCCTGGAGACTCGGGATCAAGTCCCACGTCGGGCTCCCTGCATGGGGCCTGCTTCTCCTTCTGCCTGTGTCTCTGCCTCTCTCTCTCTCCTCTCTGTGTATTCTTATGAATAAATAAATAAAATCTTTTAAAAAAAATTTCAATCCCAGGAGAATTTTCTTCCAGCCACACCCCTTCCTCTAAAGTATTTCCTTTAGGCTCCATCCCATCTAAACACTCGGCTCAAAAATCAGCTCCCAGGGATCCCTGGGTGGCGCAGCGGTTTAGCGCCTGCCTTTGGCCCAGGGCGCGATCCTGGAGACCCGGGATCGAATCCCACGTCGGGCTCCTGGTGCATGGAGCCTGCTTCTCCCTCTGCCTGTGTTTCTGCCTCTCTCTGTGTGACTATCATAAATAAAAATTAAAAAAAAAAAAATCAGCTCCCAGGGGAATTCCCCCAGCCCTGCCCCTCCAAACCGTGGTCTACTAAGTCCCACGGCTTCTTTTTAGCTTCGCGGTGACCGCCCCAGTCCCTTCCCGTCCAATTACCTTAGCCCCCCACTTCATTCCCGGGGATACCCCAGAGGCCCCGCCTTCTCTCCGTTGAAACCCCACCCCAGGTAAATTTGCTTAACCACGCCCCTTCTCACGATAGACCCCCGCCCACCCGTCGCAGCCGCTGATCCTAGCTCCACCCCCCTCCTTACAGGTGGCCTCTAAGCCTCGCCTTCCGCCCTGTCAATCTGAGTCAGCCCCACCCAACCCCGCCCCAGCAGGTGCCCGAATGAAACATAAATTGTGTTGTGCGCATGAGCAAGGTGGAGCTCGGAGACGGGAGCCGGCCGGCGGAGCCACACGCCTCTCTCGCAGGGCTAAAGCGCATGCTCTGCCACTGATCCAATTGTTCTCTCAGGCCTGCGGGGTTGGGGAGTCAGTGCGCATGTGCAGCTGCTTACTGCCCGCCCTTCACTCAAAAAATACGGAGTCTGGTGGGCTTGTGCACGTGAGCAACCGCTCGCGGACAGACTCATTCGGGGAGCGGGGGGCGACCCCCGCTCGGGGCTAGTGCGCAGGCGCACTGCGTGCAGGCCATCTTTAAACTCCAGCATTCTAGGGAAGAACGTACCCTTCCCCCACTGGACCGAATGCGCATGCTCGGCCGCGTGCCAACGACGCGTTTCCCTCTTCTGCGCCTGCGCGACCGTGATTCCTCACTCTCGTCTCCCCACCCCCCAGGCCTGGTCGTGAAGGCCGCGAGCTTCGAAAGGGCGGGAAAGGCGGTTGGAGAGGGAGGGGCGAGCGGTTACTCACTCCATGGCTACGGAAAGGAGAGGCGGCGGCAGCCTCAGCTGAAGAAAAGAAGGCGGTAGAGAAGAGCGCAAGCGCGGTGAGCGCGGAAACGGGCCGGGACACGGAGGGGTCGCGGCTACAGAGCCATAGCCGGGGTTGGGCGGGCGGAGATGGCGTCTCGGTAGCCTGAGAGGAGATTGTGATCTGTGGATGGGGAATGAGGCGGCCCCGGGGAGTGGGGACAGATATACAGGGGATGGCGCAGCACGGCCTCCCCGGATCCATCCGCGCCCCGCCCCGCCAGGCCCCAACCGGGAGGCGGGCCTGGCCTCTCCTCTCGGGAATCCTGGAATCCACTCCCCTCCTCCTCCCGACGCGGAGTTAGGCCTTTTCCTTCCTCTGACCCGGGGACCAGCTCCGTCTTCCTACCCCAGGGGTTCCGGCCCCCGTCCTCCTTCCAACTCTGGGGTCCTGTTCTCTGTCTCTCTGACTCAGGTCCCCTCCCCCCCAATTCTAGGGATTCGATCCCTCGCCTTCTCTGAGACCTGCCCTAGTTCACTTTTGGTTTCTTTTGCCCTAGTTCTCGAATTTCCGGCCAGCCACATGCTGGACTCCTATCCCCAAACTGCCGCCCCACGCTAAGAACCCTTTTTGTGGGTTAGACTCTTGTCTGAGTCACAATGAGACCGCGCGCGCCGTTCAAATCTCAGACCTGCGATGGTGGCCAAATAATCAAGTTCTCTAGTCTCGTAGATCGAGAACTGCCTGTAAAATGAAGAAAATAATCAACTCTGCCTGATGAGAATCAAGTCGATGCCTGTGAAACCCAGAGCCCGGCTCTTAATTGCCTATTTAATGTATCTTATTTTTAATAGGAACTCTGGGGTTGAGTCTCAACCATACCTCCTGCCCTGGCAAGATCCCCAGACATTTGACCATACAATAGCTGCTAGTAGGTCATTCTTGTGTCTTCTTCACTTCTTCAAGGTGTCAGTAATTGCCAGACATCCCCACCTTTCCCTGTTCCAGATGATGGACGCTCACCCGCAACACCAGCACAGTTGCAGAGAAGCAGGCATCATCACCCTGACTGTAGCTTTTCTCCATCCTCTGCCCACCTCCCATCAGCCCTTATCCTCAGCCCTCCTTTCAGGCCAGTTGGTTCTGCTTCAGCTGCCCCCCACTGGATCAGTTTACCAACCCTGCCCCAAAATAGGGAGATCTGCACTGCCCTTTGCTAAAAGAGAGGGGGCTTCCTGGCCATTCCCTCCTATGCACTAGACCCTCCACTGGCCCAAGTGGGTATGGGTCTTTACTTCCCACCTTGCATCTGTCCACAGCAGGACACCTAGAGTTCAACTTAACATCACGGGTGGTGGTTCTGAGGTCCAGAGAAGGTGGGGGAACTCTGATCTTGAGACTTATTTGGGAATGAAGATAGCAGGCTTCAGTTGCATGCAGGAAGTCCTTCTTGGGATCTGACCACTTTCACTTAGAGCACTTACTGTGTACTGTGCCAGTATTTGAAGATTTGACCTATAGGGGCTAGGTTATTACCTAGGCAGCATGAGTAGCAGTTAAGTGCAGACTCTGGCGCCCAGTTTTGGGTTCAGACCTTGTCTCTACTCCACTTATTAGCTTACTGTCAATTTCTTTTTTTCCCTGTGCCTCGGTTTCCACTACGTTCAAATCTCAGACCTGTGATGGTGGCTACATTATTTTATCGCTACGTTTCTATTAACTCCATATAGAAACTTAGCGATACATGTGGCAGCTAACAGTGCTTACTTCTGGGGTGCCTGGCTGGCTCAGGCGTGTGACTCTTGATCTTCAGGTTGTGAGTTTGAGCCCCACATCAGAAGTAGAGTTTACTTAAAGAAATAGTGCCAGGCAGCCTGGGTGGCTCAGCGGTTTAGCGCCACCTTCAGCTCAGGGCCTGCCTGTTCCTGGAGACCTGGGATCGAGTCCCACATTGGGCTCCCAGCATATGGAGCCTGCTTCTCCCTCTGCGTGTGTCTCTGCCTTTCCCGGTGTCTCTCATGAATGGATAAATAAAATCTTAAATAATAATAATAATAAGTAGTGCCTACTTAGTACTGTCACAAGGATTCAATGAGTTAATTCATAATTCAGGTCAAGCATTTAGATTAGTCCTCCTTTCTGCCCCCCCAAATCTTAAGTCTTCTAAAAACATCTAGTATGTACACATGGACTAGGCAATTTAAGTAAATTTTTATTTTAGAATAATTTTATTTTTGGGCAGCTCCAGTGCCCCAGCGGTTTAGCACTGCCTTCAGCCCGAGGTGTGATCCTGGAGACCCAGGATCGAGACCCACGTCGGGCTTCCTGCATGGAGCCTGCTTCTCCCTCTGCCTGTGTCTCTTCCTCTGTGTGTGTGTGTGTTGGTCATGAATAAATAAATTAAAAATCTTTAAAAAAAATTTTTTTTTATTTTTACAGAAAAGTTACAAACATAGTGCGGAGAGTTTCCATATACCCCACATCCATTTTCCCTGTTGTTGACCTCTTTAACATTTCTGTGATATATTTGTCACAACTAAAGAACCCACGTCGGTATGGGATTTTAAAGTGCACACCTCATTTTGATATTCTGATTTCACTAGTTGTTTTTGTTTTTGTAGATATTTACTTTAGAGAGCACAGGCAGGGGGAACAGCAGAGGGAGAAGCAGGCTCCCCACTGAGCAAGGAGCCCTACCCAGGGCTTGATTCCAGGACCTTGGGATCATGACCTGAGCAGAAGGCAGATGCTTAACCAACTGAGCCACCCAGGCACCCCTCGCTAGTTGTTCTTAATGCTGTTTTTTTGTTCCAGGATGCCATATCACATTTAATCATCGTGTCTCCTTAGCCTCCTCTGGTCTGCAGCAGTTTCTCAGACTTTCTTAGATTTTCATGACTTTGGGAGATTTGAAGAGTGCTGGTTGGTTCTTGTATGTGACATCCCTTAATTTGGTTTTGTTTCATAGACTGGGGACTATGGGTTTTTGAGAGGGTGGCCAGGTAGGATACCTTTTAGTAACTAGAAATGAATTTGCTTAGTATGGGAATCATTTTGCCAGCTGTATGCCACATATGCTGACTGAGGAGACGTTCGGGCAAGGACCCTGGTTCCCCCTGTCCTACCCCCTTGCACCTTTTTCTGGCTGTTGAATCTCACCCAGTTCAACCCTGGTGCCAGCTGTCCCACTGAAACAGCTTGACTGATTCCTACTGAATGGGTGCCAGTTTGCACACTTTTCTCCCTAGTCCTTCCTGGTACATTCTAATTTGTGGGTGGTGGGTTATCAGTGGCTGCCTTTGAGCCCAGGTCTTGGCACCCTGAGCCCTCTCCTATGCCTGCTCTTGACCTGGACCTGTGGCACTTCCAGGACTCAAATGCCTCTGCCTCCCTCAGCTTGCAGTCTTCCAGGGTCCAGGTGCCCAAGTCCCTTTCAATTCCTGAGCTGGGGCTGGGAGCATGGGTGGGGCTTCTGGGGACTCTTTTTCAGTGCGGAGGAGCCAGGCTTGGGAAATGAGGCAGGCATTGCAGGCAGGTTGCATCACCCTTGCTCTTTGATGGGGAGGGGGAGTAGGGGGATTCTCTGGGGGCCCCCAGCGCACCTGGCAACAATTCCTGGTTAGCACAGCCCTAGAGCCCTGGATTGGGAAGAAGTCCCAGCACAGCAAAGGAGGGGACAGGAGAGTAGCTACCTGTGCTGGACCCTAAGTATCTGAGACTCAGTGCTGAGAAGGGGCCTCAGATCAGAAAAGCTAACCTGCTTGTCTTGCAGGCGCAAGAGAAGCCCCAAGAGATGAAGAGGGTTGTGCATAACCACAGTGCTGGTTAGAGCCCAGGCTTCCATGGTACCATACAGCTTCCAACGCCCTACGGGCCCCAGGGAGAGCCTGTTTTCTCTCAGATCTATGAGGTCCCTGACCCCCAGCCTAGAGCATAGCCTACTGGGAGGCCACCTCATCCAGACCTTCACCTCAGGTTTGCTGCTGCTCACAGTTGCCAAATTCTATCGATTCCCAACGTACTCCTCCCCATCTCCCCTATCCTAGTGGAGGCCCTCCTCACCAGCCACCCCTCAGTGGTTTCCCAATCAAGGTGACAGCCTGGCATGTGATGGAAAATGGACAGAGTTTGCATCAGATGGACCTAGATTCTTTCTGAAGAGGTGCTAGGGCAGGTACCTGGGTCATGCAGAGGGGGAGGGAGAGTAGGCAGGATTTGGAAGTGGATGTCCTAGCAAACAAGAGAGGAAGGCCAAGGCCATCCCAGTTGGGGAAAGGGCAGTGTAGGGGCCAGGCATGTAGAGCATCAAGCTGCCACGTGGCCCAGTAGCTCAGAGTCTTCCACTCTTTCCTGCTGTGTGTCTCTGGGCAGAGGCAGCTTCAACTCTTCCAGCCTAGGTAGGCCCCTCACTGCTGTACCAGCTGTGGCACCTCGTTCATCTATATTGTTTCCTGTGGCATATCATAAACTTAGTGGCTCAAAACAGCACATTTAAATGTATTCCTTTTTAGTTCTGATGACTGCAAGTCTAAAATAGGTTCACAGGGCTGTGTTCCTTCTGGAGACTATAGAGGAGAATCCATTTTCTTCTCTTTCCAGAGGCGCTTGTGCTCCTCGGCTCATGGCCCTTCTTGTATCAATCTGACCTCTGCTTCCACCATCTCCTCTCTTGTTTTTTTTTCCTTTGATTTTCTTGCTCTCTCTCTCATCAGTGGCCTTACATTAGAGCTCACCCAGATCATCCAGGAGAGTATCTCCATTACAAGATCCTCAATTTAATCATATATGCACACTTCTTTTTGCCATGTAGAATAATACAGTCACAGGTTCTGGGGACTAGGATGTGGACCTCTTTGGGGAGACATTATCCAGCCCACTACACTTTCCTTTGGGAGCTCTTTTTCTCATCTTGATGAAGGCTAGCAGCCCTTGGGTGCCCCTTCCTAGAGGAAAAGTACTGGGCAAATTGAAGGTAATTGACCACATAGTGCCCTAGAACTCAGGATGCTGTCACTTACTGCTGTGTGACCTCCAGCAAGATACTGCACCCCCACTGTGGCATCATCACTAAAGTGGGGACAGTAACAGAACCTTCAGAGGGCAGTGGATAAGGATCAAAGGGGTAATACATGAAAAGGCCTATAACAGTTCCTGGCTCAGCAAGTAAGCCATCTCCATAAACCCGACAGCCCTGTATCAGGGAGAGGCCAGCAAAGCCTCTGGGCTACTCAGAGGTGGCCCAGCCTGCCCCACAGCAGTGCTGGCCTGGCGGCGCAGAGCTTCCAATCTTACAGAAGTTGGAAATCCAGCATTTTCTGAGATCCAAGTTTTAAAAGTGGGCAAGTAATTAAGAGAAACCCCCAACAAACCATGAGTGTGGATAGACTCAGTCTGTGGGTCCTCCCTGACCTTTGGTTCAGTGATTCCCCCCACCCCCCCCATCTAATCCTCTCTGCCCAGAGCAGAGAACAAAAGAAACCAAGTACTCCTCATTCCAGAATTGCTGAAAGTTTGGACCACACCCCTCCCTGCTGGACTGATCCAGTTTGAGGAAGAGTGGGGCCTTGTTCCCACCCAGTCCCCTGTCAAATCAAGAGAGCTGTGTTTATGCAGAGCAGGAGGGGAGGTCTCAGGAATTGTCCTTAGGGGATTGGGTGTCTGCCAAGGAGGAGCTGGTGTCTTATTACCCTGTCTGTCCTTATCAGCTGTCCATACCTCCAGCCAGAGGCCATCGGGAACACAACTTGGGTTTCTTGCTGTTATCAGCTGGGGAGCTATCCACTACTGGGGCCCTCAGGGCATCTCAGTAAGTGAGTGTTAAGGAGGACTTACTATGGGAGCTGGGTTAAGTTAGGTAACTTTGGGGAGGGTTCAGGGAAGCAGGCTTTGCTCTGGATTGGAGGCAAGTTTGTGACTGGGTATCTTTATCTTATCTAGAGCCAGGAGGAAGGAACAGAGCTAACACTGTGGTTAATGTAAGAAGCACGCGTCAGCTCTGAGCCAGGAAGGGGATTTAGGTCCTTTTTATGCTTTGGACAGTGTTTGTGCTTCTGTGTAGAAGCATTTCAGAGTGATCTTATTTTGTCTTGGTCCCCCACAGTCAGTGGCCTGCCTGATGTTGGTCACCTCTGAAGTTGTTCTGTCTGACTGGAGCCTGCCAGACCTGGCTCCTAGGGCAGCTTTCCCTTTCTCAGAGCAAATGAACTCATCCTTCCAAGTGGGGGAGGAGAGTTGGGGAGCCCCTGCTGTGTGGTGGGCCACACACCTATAGTTCCCACAGGATGGCTTGAGCACAGAGGAAGGTAGCAGGACCTGAACCCAGCCAGCCCTTGTGGGATGGCCATAGTGGGAGCTGAGGGTGGCAGGAGAGAGGGAAAGAAGCAGAGACGGGGGAACATAACGGGAAAACCTCACAGGCCCCCAAGGTCCCCAGGTGTCCCCCATGGAGAGCGTTGGGTCAGCATCAGCAGAGTCCCACTCAGTTCAAGAGCCCTTTGCCCTTCTCCTCTGCCAGCCCCCACCCAGAGCAGGAACAGATTTCGGAGATAGGAACGGGAGAGAGCAGCTGATGCCCCCCTTCACTCCAATCCTTCAGGAGACTAGCCTGAGGCTGGAGAAGGTGGACAGCACTGAATTGGGTTCACTGTGAAATCTACACAAGTCTGGAAGGTGACAGACATGTCCGAGATGTCTTTAGAGAGTGGGGAGGAAGTACTAGACCTGGCACATGGTGGATGCAGGGGGTGAGAGGGTGTTGGGTAGGTGGAAAAGTCACATTGGAGAGGCTCATGAGGGGTTAACTCAGCTCTGGGATTGCACAGCCTGGGTCAGTACTGACTACCTGTTTGTGACTTTGGGTAAGGTGCTAAAGTTCTCTTGAATTTAGCTTGCTCATCTGTAAAATGGGGTCACAAACAGTTCCCACCTCATAAAGTTGGGAGTCGGTGCAGGTAAAGCACTGCAAACAGCCCAGCACAAAATAAACACCCAGAAATGTTAGCATGGTGTTTGTTACCCAGAGGCCGGTGGGAGCTGTGATTGGTTTCTAGTTCTCAGAGTCCAAAGCCACTCTGCCTCCCACTTTTGGTGGCTTTTCACCAGTTTCCCAGAGAAACTATCTTCATGGCAACTGTCTCTACCATAACCTGTCCTGGACCTTTTCTTCCCTCACCAGTGACATCACTGTCTCTCCCCTGAGATGCTGGTGTTGATTACAGGGAGTGAGGCTGGGGAGGGAGCACAGGTGTGTGCGATTCTGCACACTACCCTCCCCACCTGCCATCTGCTGTGCTCTTAGAATCCCTCTCCATGTCACCCCCATGCCCAGCTGCATCTCAGGGAACGTCTGATGGCCTCACAGCTGACTAGAGCATTTCAACTCCAGTCTCCTTCCCAGGCCAGCTTTACTGCTCTCCCAGGGGAAAGCATGAGTAAGCAGAGGAAACTTCTCTGCCCAGCCCCTGCCCTCAAGGTAAAGTCAGGACTGAGCCTGGCCCCTGCCCACCACTGCAGCCTTACTTCTGCCTTTCTGGCATCCCATGCCTGGTTGGTTTGTTTATTGGCTTTATTTTGAGCATTGTATAACACACATCCATTTATTAAAGTGTATATAATTCAGTGGTTTTCAGTACATTCATAGAGTTTTGCAACCATTACTACAATCTAATTTTGAAACATCTTCATTATCCCCCAAAGAAACCCCATGTTCCACATCCATTAGCAGCCACGCCCCGTTCCCCCATCCCTCAACCCTAAGCAACTGCTAACCTACTTTCTGTCTAGATTTATCTATCCTATCTGGATATTTCATATGAATGGAATCGTGTCATAGATGGTCCTTTGTTTGGTTTTCAGGGTTCATCCGTTTGTAGCACATGTTAATACTTAATCTTTTTTTTCCCCCTAAGATTTGATTTATTTATTTGAGATGGAGAGCATGCAAGCATGAACCAGGGGAGGGACAGGGGCAGAGGGAGAAGCAGACTCCCCACTGAGCAGAGAGCCCACCATGGAGTTTGATCCCAGCACTCTGAGGTCATGACCTGAGCTGAAGGCATATGCATGTACAAGTTTGAGGTGGACATATGTTTTCATTTCTCTTGGGAGATACCAAGCACTAGGATTGTTGAATTACATACAGGGTAACTCCATTTTTTTTTTTTTTTAAAGATTTTATCTATTTATTCATGAGAGACACAGAGAGAGAGGCAGGGACACAGGCAAAGGGAGAAGCAGGCTCCATGCAGGGAGCCCGATGTGGGACACTATCCTGGGACTCCAGGATCACACCCTGGGCCGAAGGCAGGCGCCAAACCACTGAGCCACCCAGGGATCCCCAAAACCAAATTTAAAGATCTCTTTCTTCCTAAGGAGCATTTTCTTGACCCTCTCCTTAACTCATTCCCCAGGTGAAGTTAATCATTGTCTCCCCTAGGCTTCCAGTAGGTTCTAACCAGAGCTCTTTCACAGTGTCATCCTATCATTTATCTCTTTGTTACTTTCAGTAAATTCTGAAGTAGTTGAGGGCAAAGGATCTTATCTTATTCATCCAGACTTTGACATTTATGTTGACATTGGACAAATTACTTAACCCTAAAAGGTAAATACAGGTGGTACCTACCTCACAGTTGAAGGGGGTGAGGACTAACAGAGTCAGTACACAAAAAGCACCCGGCACAAAATAACCCCTGGATCTGTTGATTCCACTGACAAGCATTCACTGAGTGCCTGCAATAGCTAGCAACTGTTACTAACACTGGGATATGGAAATCACAGACAAAAATGCTGCCTGTCATGTAGCTGATATTCTAGTGGAGAGATAGTAAATGAAATCCATAATTTCGGTATATTATTTCAAATGGTGTTAAGTCCTAAGGATAGCCAGGGAAGGCATCACTGAGTAGGTGACATTTTAGCAAAGGCTGAAGAAAGTAAAGGAGTGATTCACGGGGACACTTGGGGCAAGTGTTCCAGGATGAGGGACCCAGCAAAGGCCCTGGGGCAAGAGTACTTTAGGCAGTTAAGAACAAGTGGAGGGATCCCTGGGTGGCACAGCGGTTTGGCGGCTGCCTTTGGCCCGGGGCGCGATCCTGGAGACCCGGGATCGAATCCCACATCGGGCTCCCAGTGCATGGAGCCTGCTTCTCCCTCTGCCTATGTCTCTGCCTCTCTCTCTCTCTCTCTCTCTCTGTGTGTGTGTGACTATCATAAATAAATAAATAAAATATTTTTTAAAAAAGAACAAGTGGAGTTGGAGTGGAATGATGGAGGAGGGCAAGAGTGGCTGCCAGTAAGGGTGCCTTTTGGCTATTGGGAATAATGCCCCTGTGAATATTTGTGTGCAAGATTTTGTTTGAGTGCCTGTTTTCAGTTCTGGTAACTTTATATTTAAATATCACTCTGGATTTCAGGAAGGTAGTGACCATATAATATTGTCTTTGTTTGCTCAGCACAGGGCCTGTCCTGTTCTAAGTTTTAATGGTATATTTGTGAATTACCCAATACATGTTGGCATATGAGTGCAGAATGGTTAGTGCTTTTATCACTATTTTTTGATAAATGCAGTTGGTATATCAGATTGACAGAGGTTTCCTAGTCTCAGGTGCTGGCAGGTTGCAGGGAAATGATCTTTCCAGAAACTGCCAGTTAGAATAAAAATGGGTAGAGACAGGTTGGAGGGCGATTTGGTGGCCCTCAAGAAAACCAAAATGCAAGCATCCATGGCCAGCAAGTTTACTTCTGGGGATCTGCCCTGAAAAAATCATTTGTGCCAAAGAAGGTGTAAACGAGCATGTTTGTTGCAGTATTGTTGATGAAAAGAATTAGAATCGATTCATTTCCTCAGGCTATGAATGCACACACACATACATAGGTAAAAGATACATGGCAGCTTTTTTAACAACGCTTACCTCACAGGTGTGAGGACCACGGTGGAGGATAGTAATCAAGAAAATCTTGGCTTTGGGGCATCTGGGTTGGCTCAGGTCATGATCCCCCGGGGTCCTGGGATCGAGGTCCACATTGGGCTCCTGGCTCAGTAGGGAAGCCTGCTTCTCCCTCTCCCTCTGCTCATGCTCTCTCTCTCTCTCAAATAAATAAATCGGAAAGGAAAAAGGAAAGGAAGAATTTTGGCTCTGTTGATGTGCAAGACATTTATTTTTATCTATCTATCTATCTATCTATCTATCTATCTATCTATCTATCTATCTATTTATTTTATTTGACAGAGAGCCACAGCAGGGGGAGCAGCAGGCAGAGGGAGACGTAGAAACAGGCTCCCTGCTTAACAGGGAGCCCGATGTGGGGCTTGATCCCAGGACCCTGGGATCATGACCTGAGCAAACCAGCGGCCCCACAAGATATTATTTTATTTTTATTTAAAAAAAATTTTTTTTAAGATTTTATTTATTTTTACATTAGAGACCTAGAGGGAGAGGCAGGCTTCCTGCAGGGAGCCCAATGCAAGACTCAATCCTGGGATCATGCCCTGAGCCGAAGGCAGACACTCAATTGCTGAGCCACCCAGGTGTCCCACAAGATAGTATTTTAAAATAAGGACTGATGTATTAATTGTGTAGTTAAAATTTAAATGTTAAAAATGCAGTTAGAGAAAATATTTCAATAGAAGAGAAACAAAACCGTTCTTGGCAAAATAGGTATGGGGCCCAGCACCAGAGTATTCCTCAGATCTCTTCCAGTCCCATTGTTTTATATTGAATTATTGTTCTAAAATCTTCCTTAAAATCGACTCTTCTTTTTTTCCTGACTTCTTTCCATACAGGTCTTAACCTGATTTGTTTTCCCTATGGGAATACTACTGTTTTTCCCCACCACCTGAGTTCCTTTGGGTGTAGCTCCAGGCCTTGGAGTAAAGGAGAGTGCAATTGCTAATTAGCTGGGAAATGACTTCTTGGGGTGAAATTAGTTTTTTTCAGGGGAAGGAAGGAAGGGAACGAATGAATCCAAGAAGCATTTGGGTATCAATTGAGGCATCCTACAGGAGCAAGTAGGATGTTGGGTCAATGAGGAAAATAAGCCTGCTTAAGATGAGTCCTAAGATCTAGAAAGTGAAAAATGGAGACAGTGGGTCTGACATGTGACTATTTGTGTACAGTGTACAGAGGCATAGAGAGCATACATCGTTTGCTTAAATGTATCAAGAAAATCTAGAAGGAGGCACAGGGAATATAACCGCTTGTCTCAGGGAGGAGAGCTGGTGGCTGTGGGGGTGGAGGAGGTCCAAGACCAGGGTTCCTTTGGGAATGTAGAACCACATGAACAAACTGTGTTCACTAAAAGAATGAATTTGTTTATTTATTTAGATTTTATTTATTCATGAGAGACCCACAGAGAGAGAGAGAGAGAGAGAGAGAGAGAGAGAGGCAGAGAGACCCAGGCAGAGGGAGAAGCAGTCTCCACGCCGGAAGCCCGATGTGGGACTTGATCCCTGAATTCTGGGATCACTCCCTGAGCCAAAGGCAGACACTCAACCGCTGAGTCACCCAGGTGTCCCCACAAAAAGAATTTAAATTACATTTTTAAAATAGCCAGCACCAGGGCATCTGGCTGGCTCAGTCAGTTAAGGGTCCAACTCTTGATTTCAGCTCAGGTCATGATTGTGGGATTGAGCCCCTAGTAGGGCTCCTTGCTCAACGGGGAGTCTGCATCTCTTTCTTCCTCTGCTCCTTCCCCACCCCAGCTAGTATGCGTTCGTGTGCATGCATGTGTACTTTCTTTCTCTCTACAATAAATGAATAATTCTTTATTTTTATTTTTTTTTTAAGATTTTACCCATTTATTCATGACAGACACAGAGAGTGACAGAGAGAGAGAGAGCGGCAGAGACACAGGCAGAGGGAGAAGCAGGCTCCATGCAGGGACCCCATGTGGGACTTGATCCCGGGTATCCAGGGTCATGCCCCAGTCTGAAGGCGGCGCTAAACCACTGGGCCACCAGGGCTGCCCATGAATAATTCTTTAAAATAGGTTGAGAAATGGAATATGTGTGACAAAGCTTCCTCAGCAGTTAGCATGCAGGATATTTAAGAACCGATCATGTGGGATCCCTGGGTGGCGCAGCGGTTTGGCGCCTGCCTTTGGCCCAGGGCGTGATCCTGGAGACTCGGGATCGAATCCCACGTCGGGCTCCCGGTGCATGGAGCCTGCTTCTCCTTCTGCCTGTGTCTCTGGCTCTCTCTCTTTCTCTCTGTATGACTATCATAAATAAATAAAACATTAAAAAAAAAAAAAAAAAGAACCGATCATGTGACTCCACCTGGGGGAAAAGATAGGCAGCAGTAAGATGAGCAATGAGGCTTTCTGTGGCTCCTCCCCCTGAAGAGCAGACCAGGCAGTCAGAGACTGCAGACAGAGACGCCTCCTGTTTGCTGTCTCTTCACAGTTATCTAATATTTAACACAAGTTCATTATACCTGAGAGATCGAAGGGCCTCAAATGTGCAGGTCCTCAGGGAGGAGCAGGCTGGAGGAAATTGGGACCAGAATCCTGAGCGGCCTAAGGGGTAAGAGGCAGTTGAAAACAGGCATATGTCTATCTTGCCTTCCCTGTTAGGGCCACTATGCACTATGGAAGAGAAGACCTTTACGCTGCTGTGAGCTCTGAGGTTTCCCTGCTGCCGCTTTGGCTTAGAAAAGCATCCCTGCCTTTCTTGGAGGCTGTTTCCTGTAGCTCAGGTGGCCATGCCCACCAGGAAAGGTGGTTGTGTAAGAGCCCAACAGGGTGACCCAGACCACCACCAGCTCCTCCCCAGCCACCTGGGACAGTTCCTCAAAATAAATGAGATCCTTTCACATAGACTCTGTAGCATCATGCTGCACGCAGTCTGACCACACCGACCCCTCACTGCTCTGGAGCCCACTGACCACCGCTGCCTCGGCCTTTGCGCTGCTGTCTCTTTAGCCTGGAACAGTGGAGACTGCCTTGGCTCTGGTCTAGTTAGCAGGTTGCTCTCATCAGTTGATTTGCATTCCTGAAGGGCTGGATCTCTGAGCGAAGAACCTGTTCCCTGAGGGTCAGAGGAGTTTTCTTTGACTCAAGGGAGAGAGGGGAACCAATTCAAGAGATAAGAAGCAGAGTTGGCAGACTTGGGGTGAGTGGCCAATGAGCTCTGTTTCATAGGTTAGTAAGACAGCCCAGAGGAGATGATGGTGGGGGCAAGAGACAGCAGACCGAACAGGGAGTTACTGCACTGGCATAATGGCAAAGGTACCAGCAGGCGTTTGAGTCTCTGTGGGGATCAGATTTCCCTGGCTGGGCTGATGGGAACCAAAGGCAAAGATCTGTCCGGTCTCTGATTTTCCCCTTTTTTCTCCTACCGCCACTTCCTACTCCCTTTGTCTCTCTCCTTTGGTCTTTCTCAGCCTATCACCACACTTCCTCCAAGTCTTAAATTGCTAACTTATTTTAAGATTTTTTATTTATTTATTTTTAAATATTTTTTTTTTTAAGATTTTATTTCTTCATGATAGACGTAGAGAGAGAAAGAGAGAGAAAGGCAGAGACACAGGAAGAGGGAGGAACAGGCTCCATGCAGGGAGCCCGACGCGGGACTTAATCCCAGGACTCCAGGATCGTGCCCTGGATGGAAGGCAGACGCTAAATTGCTGAGCCACCCAGGGATCCCCAAGATTTTGTTTTTAAGTCATCTTTATACGCAACTCGTATTTACAACCCCAAGATCAAGAGTCACCTGCTCTACTGACTCAGCCAGCCTGGTGCCCCATTAAATTGCTAATTTTGTGGGGTGAGGGGGAAGAATGGATCCCACAAAGGTAGCTCTTCCTTCCTTGCTTCCTGGGCCCCACCTGGGCTCCGCGTTGTTGGCTGCGCCACCAGGTGGCTGTGGCCTGAAATGTCAGGAGGCTCTGCTTCAATTGCTCCCAGAACTTGTAACTATTACGAGGTTAGCTTTTCTGGGGCCCCAGGGGTGCACCGTGCTAAGTGCCCAGTGCAGATCAGACAGTTTCATTTTCATAAAGACCGCATGATCTGTGACCTGTAATCTCTGTCTTTCATATGAGGAAAAGGCATGGGAGTGAATTTAGAACCTGAGATCCCAGGGTTTAATAGTGGAGAATCAGGAGCCCTGGCCAGTGGGCTGCACAGCCTTGCGGAATGACTGACAGAAAAGGATGAACAAAGGTCCCTGTCCTCAGAACACATAGAAGTCCACAGTATGGACTTCTTTTTCTTTTTCTTTTTTAGATTTATTTGTTCATGAGAGACAGAGAGAGAGAGAGGCAGAGACACGGGCAGAGGGAGAAGCAGGCTCCATGCAGAGAGCCTGATGTGGGACTCGATCCCCGGGCTCCGGGATCACACCCTGAGCCAAAGGCAAATGCTCAACCACTGCGCCACCCATGTGTCCCTGCAGTATGGACTTCTAATGATAGCTACAGTCCCCACCCCTGCCCATAAATGGACTGGAAAACCCTGGACATAACAATCCCAAGCCCCATCGAAAAAGCCCTAGGAAATAGAGCCCTTTGGCTGGACTTTTTGCTGCCCCAAATGAAGTGGAGTAGAACTGGCATAAAGGAAGGGGACAGGGACTCCTGGGTGGCTCAGCAATTGTGCATCTGCCTTCGGCTCAGGGCATGATCCCTGCATGGAGCCTGCTTCTCCCTCTGCCTATGTCTCTGCCTCTCTCTCTGTTTCTCATTAATAAATAAATAAAATCTTTCTTAAAAAAAAAAAAAAAAAAAAAGGAAGGGGACAGCAGCTATCTCCACCCCAGTGGATGAGCCTAGTATGGAAGGGTCACTTAGTTTCTGAGGTGAGAAAATGAAGAACAGCTGTGGGATCAGGAAGGGAAACTTCATCATGGCTTTGTCTCCATTGGATGGACTGACCTGGTCCCCAGCCTCACCTCCCCACAGCCTGCTGTACAGAAGCTGGCCTGTGTATATATCACTCTCTTGGAGACATGTCTTCCCAGAGAACCCCATTCGTCCTTTAAGACTTAATTCTGACATTTCCGTAGCTCTGGGCAGAACTTCAGGACATGCCCCAAGAAAGATCTAGATTCCCATTCTGGGACTAGCGTTTGCTGCTGTGTGACCTTGAAGAAGTCACATCACCTCTCTGAGCCTGTTTCTCATCCAGGAAGGATTTATTGTGCTCTACCCAGTATTCCGGCCCGGTGCCATTACATAAGTGGCACTCCGTAAATGGCAGTTCTTAATTGTCAGATAGTTGGTCACTCGTAGTTATTTATGGAGTGCCTGCTACATGCCAGACACCATTTTAGGCACTGGGGATAGCAACAGTGAACAAAAGCAGGAAATCCTGCCTGGGGGGTTGACACCATCACCAGCCCTCCTCATGCTCCCAGGCCACCTCATCCCTCCCTCTGTCATAGGTGGCCTGTTGTTGCTGGGTTTTGCACACATCCACACCCCTGGTGAGGTCACTCTAGCAGCAGAGATTGTCTGGTTTCTCAGAATCACAGCTCACTTCTTTTCCCACCAGCTCCCCAGCTGCCAGGGCCCAGCAACTACAGCATCCTCTCCCCAGGACCCCCAGGCACAGAGGCAGACGTGCCCTGACCCCATCACCTCTCTTCTCCAGCCCCTTCCTCGGCCCCAGCTCTAGGATCTGTTTCCCATCCATTTATCTAGATGGAGGCCATCCTGTTCTTTCTCCCCATCCCTGTATTGGCTTCCCATTGTCATTGTAACATAATCACAAACTTAGTGGCTTAAAACAGCACACATTTATCCTCTTATAGTTCTGGAAGTTAGAAGTCTGAAATGGGTCCACAGGACCTCCTTCCTTCTGGAGACTCTAGGGGAGAATCCATATTTTGCCTTTCCTACCTTCTAGTGACCCCCTGCATTCCTTGGCTTTTATCCCCTTCCTCTGTCTTCAGAGCCAGCAACATAGCATTTCTCAGAACGTTGTTACGTGGTCACATCTTCTGCCTCCCCCTTCCACTTAAGGACTCTCACCGTTATATTTAGGGTCCATGCAGCCCACCAGGATAATCTCCCCATCTCAGAATCCTTAATTTAATCACAGTTTGCAAAGTCCCTTTGAGTCCTGTGAGGTCTACTATTCGTAGATTCTGGGATTAGAGAGTAACATGTATGGAGGCCATTATTCTGTCACACAGACATACCTGCTTCCCCCCCCCAACCCCCATTGCCTTCTTAATCCTTTCATTCCCCTTGGTCCAAGGCTGAGGTCCCCCCATATTCATTCCCAAACACCCCTGTTCCAGGTATAGCAAACGGAGTGGGAGAGGTAAGGAGGGAGAGAGTCCCCAGGCTCAGGAGCAGTGGCTCCTGCCCCTTAATCACACTGTCCTCCTGTCGTCCTGGCCCTCAGGGACCCCCAGAACTTTGTTCAGTATGAGTCATTCAGCCCTTTTACCTGCATGCCACCACCCTGCTCCCCTTTCCCTGTCCTACTTTCTCTTCCTCCATAATGCTTAGCCTATTCTAGCATGCTGTGTAATTCCTTTGTGAAGTTTGTGGTTTTCCTGCCTGCCTGACTGCTCTGCTGGAAGTGAAGCTCTGTAAGAGCAGGGCCTTGCTTTCTCTGTCACAGCCATATTCCCAGGGCCTTGAACAGTGCATAGCAGGTGCTCAGATGTGTGTGTTGAGTGGATGTTGCACTACAGAATTTGCTTTGTCTCTGTCTTCCATCACTGTGAAGTTTGTGAAGTTGGTTTTTTGTTTTTGTTTTTGTTTTTGTTTTTGTTTTTGTTTTTAGATTTATTTATTCATTGAGACACAGGCAGAGGGAGAAGCAGGCTCCATGCAGGGAGCCTGACATGGGACTCAATCCAGGGTCTCCGGGATCACGCCCTAAGCTGCAGGCGGTGCTAAACCTCTGAGCCACCGGGGCTGCCCCTGTAAAGTTGGGATTTGGAGCAGCAAGGAACTGTAGAGGTCAGGTGAATGGTCCTGTGTGAAGTTGGAGATGATGACAGGGAACCATAGTCCTCAAAGCCAGGGGACAGGATGAGTATAGGTCAGAACCTGTAACTTCCCTGGGCTGTGAAGGCAGGCAGATGTGGTGTGAAAAACAACAGATGCAGGTCAGGCAACTCAATGAGTACCTCGGTGACTTGGAGGCAGTCTCTCCTCACTCCAGGCCCATGGGAGCTACAGATGCCACATCTGCCCTAAGCACCTGACCCAAGCACTGTCTGCTGCTCTTGTAGGAAAGCTTACCCCTTTGGTAAAAATGGAAAAGTATGTATCAGAGTTCAGAATAGTATGTATCTGTTCAGACACATTCTTGAGAAACTCCCAGAGTCCTGGTCTTGATTGACGGCTTTATTCATTGAGACAGCCAGCCCCTGCAGAACCATAACTACTACATTTCGTTTTGTGCAGACTTACACTCATTTCCCCGGCCTGGGTTCTCTTTTCTCTGTCCCCAGGGTCCTGACTAGCTCTTGGCCTAAACCATCACCCCTGGCCTCCTCCCAGCCACCTGACCTCCAGCTTCTCCCCCTCCAGCCCATTCCCCACACAGATATGTGGCCATCCGTAACGTCCCTCCGTGGCTCACTCAAAATGAAGTCTGAGCCATCAGCATGCCCTTTCCCGACCAACAGCTCCCATCACATTGCACAGCACTACACACACATTATGCACAGGGGTCTCCGAGACCACCCTTAAGTTCAGTGATGAGCTAGAAAGACTCAACATAACTCAGCAAAGCTGTTAGATTCATGGTTACAGCAAAAGGAGAGAGATTAGAATCAGTAAAGGTAAAAGGTGCACAGGGCAGAATCTGGGAGAGACAAGATGTGAGCTTCCAGTTCTCTCTCCAGGTGGAGTCATAGTGACAGCACTTAATTCTCCCAGCAACACTTTGTGACAGCACATGTGGAGTATTGCCCTCCAGGGAAGCTCACCTGACCCTGGGGGTCGGTTCCATGGGCATGGAGTGTCTGTGTATGTGACTGTCGTTATTCTCTGGCCCTGCAGAGGTCAAGCTGGCAGGGCTTGGAGGTTATCTCACAGGTAACTGAAAAGGACCAGTCTTTTCTTTGGAATGTGCAGGGTTTGGACAATCCAGGCCTTCTGAGTCAGCCCTTTACTTCATACACAAACACTCCCTCCAGCCACACCAAGTCACTTAGCACCCCAGAGACCTGCTATCTCAGCCTCTCTCTGGCCCTTCCTCTAACCCACCTGACCAACCCTGGCTGACATCACATCCTTCCACACTCAGGAAAATGCTCCCTTATGCGACTGCCACTCCCCCCATCCCTGCTTGCCTGGAACCCTGGTACTGAAGTTCACGTTTGCCGTTTCTCTGGCTACCTCAAGGACAAAGGCAAGGCCATGGCTTAGGTAACTTCTGTGGACCTCACTCTCCTGGTTTGTGAAATGGACTTGCTTTAATTTTTTTTTTTTTTTTTTTAAGATTGTATTTATTCATGAGAGACACAGGCAGAGACACAGGCAGAGGGAGAAGCAGGCTCCATGCAGGGAGCCCAATGAGGGATTCGATCCTGGGACTCCAGGATCATGCCCTGGGCCGAAGGCAGGTGCTAAACCACTGAGCCACCCAGGGATCCCCAATGGACCTGCTTTCAGGAGTAAATGAGTAATAATACATCTAAAGCACATAGCACAGGGTTAAATCAATATGTATGTGCCACTGTTAGTAGATCCCTAGCACCTGTAGTATGGGAAACCAATGAGGCACACTTAATAAATGGTGAATGATTAAACCAGAAAAGCCCCCACAGAAGATTGTTTTTCTTTTAGTTTTTTAATAGTTGCAGAGAACTTTTTATAAATGCTCTTGTGGAAAAATTTAGCCACAACTTATTAATAGAAGCTCTCTTGGGCTGAGGTCTTGAGAACTGAGACACGTAGGTGTAGCTATTCAGATGCTTTGGGCTGCCAGTAACGGCAGACTTGACGTGGCTCTTGAGTGAGGAGATGTGTGCGCTCACGCAAGAAGGAGTCTAGTGCACGGCAATATGCGGCGCCAGTGGCACTGAGGCCTCAGACATTGCTGTGGTGGGAGTTAAGGGACCTTTTCCAGGAGCCCCCAGTAGAGCTTTATAAAAATGCCATGGCCAGGGCCTTGCCGCCCATAAAACTACCCCATTGGTCTGGCAGCAGTGTATATATTCTGAACACCCCTGGAGGGGCTCCTGGGCAGCCAGTGGGGGATCTTCTGACTTAGACCATGTCCCAAGCACGGGTGGCCCCAGTGGCAGTGTGGGTGGTGCTGAGATCCTCTCCCTAGAAGCATGTGTCTGTGTGGAAGAGGAGAAGGAAATGTTAGGGTCTGGCAGGAAGGTAGAGGGTGCAGTGGAAATTGGAGAGGGGCAGCCACAGCAGGTTTCCTCTAGCCCAGGCTGTGACAGGATCCCTGAGGACACTTGAAGAAATAAAACTGGTCCTGAAGAGAGAGAGGGAAGAGGAAACAACTTGTGGTTGCCTTCTCTGGGCCAGGCACTTGGCTTCTCGGTAATGACCTTGTTTATCCTTCACTGTGAGAGAGGATCACCCTTCTCATTAGAGTTGGGGAAACTGAGATATAGAGAGGCTCCAGGAATAAAGTACACCAGGACCCACAGCTCGTAGCAGAAGCAGAATCCAAACCTGGGTCTCTTCTTTACATATGGAGAACCAACTTCATGCCTGAGAACAAGAGCTATCTTGCTGCGGAATTACCTGACCTGTTTTTAAGGTTTTTATTTATTTATTCATGAGAAACACAGAGAGAGGCACAGACAGAGGCAAAGGGAGAAGCAGGCTCCATGCAGGGAGCCCAACGTAGGACTCGATCCCAGGTCCCCAGGATCACACCCGGGCTGAAGGCAGCGCTAAACCGCTGAGCCACCCGGGCTGCCCCTTGACCTGTTTTAGATAAAGGGAAGATAAGCTCTTTGGAGTGTTGGAGTCTGGGGTACACAATGGCAGCCATGCCCCAAAGCAGGGCTGTTTGCCCTGTGATCAAATGGACTGGTTTGATGGAGTAGAAGTTCCTTCCGTTTGAGCCTCTCTTTTCCCCATCTGCACATGGGGACCATCATCCCAGCCTCCTTGTAGCACAGTTATGAAGTTGGCTGAGGGTCTGGGTAAAGAGAATTTATATAACAGGGTGCTGAGCACAGCAAGCTGCCTGGAAATCACCCCAGTATCTACATTAGAATCTACACTTCTCGTCATGGAATCTAGGGACCTCCCACTGAGCAGTGGCAGCTGACTGTGAATTCATGTTAAATTTGAGGTCAGCCACAAGCCCTAGGTTTCTGAGAACTTATGTACAGCTGAATGTTCATAGGCCCTCCTGGGGTCCGTTCTCTTCCCTCACCAGCACCAGCTCAGGGCCCTGTGAGCATGTGTGGATCCTCTGGGCACGTGATCACTTTCCCTCTCCTTCCTCCCCACTCTGTCACTCTCTCTAGTGGCAGCTTAGCTGCAGATGGCTGGAAAGATGAAGGGGTGCCTGATATGCACATTATCTGTGCCCTACACCTCCAGGTGAAGGAGGCCACCTCTTCTTGAGACCCTGGTCCAAGTTAGCAGTCCTGGGACCCATGTCCCATCCCTGAGCTAGGAAGAGGGCAGGCCCTGCCCTCTGTCCTCCTAAACCAGGGCAGTGCCTCATGTCCTACCATACAGCTCAGCTTTCTGGGGCTTCTCTGTGAGTTCCAGAAAGGTACTCGGGGTGGCACTCAACCAGATCAGTCCACCACCCACCACCTCCCACTTGCATTTAGCAGGGAAACTTGGGGAGCAGTTCCTAAAGGTGTTATTTTGTGTGCTTCTAGTCCCACTTGCCTGAAGTGTCTTGAATCTGAGCTCCTCCTCAGGGCTGAGGTCAGTTCAGGTGCCTGCCCTTTGGCCTTCTCCTCTAGGGCAACAGATTACTCCTTGTGCTGAGCATGGCCGTGCATGTCCCAAGCACATCTGGCTCCTAGCACATGACTCCCATGCATGAGCTTATGCTTCCAGATCTTTCTTTTCTAGTTTTAGCAGGGCCTGGCTAGGTTATGACAGGGAGTGAGATGGTGGCCACATATTCTAATTATCCAGTCCCGCCACCCTACAGACTGTTCCATCTTGCATTGAGGTTGCCTTTCCAAAACTGCCATCTGATCATGTGACTTACTCTGCTTTAAAAATCTTCCCAAGGTTTCAGACACCGACGGATTTGCTTTGGGAGCCAGAGTAGCTGCCGCCACCAGAATCTGGAGCCATGAGTGGGTTTAATTTTGGAGGCACTGGGGCCCCCACAGGTGGGTTCACATTTGGCACTGCAAAGACGGCGACAACCACTCCTGCTACTGGGTTTTCTTTCTCTACATCTGGCACTGGTGGGTTTAATTTTGGGACTCCCTCCCAGCCAGCTGCAAGTACTCCTTCTACTGGCCTCTTCTCCCTCACAACCCAGGCTCCAGCAACACAAACCCCAGGATTCAGTTTTGGAACCACAACTCCTGCCACAGGAGGAACTGGATTCTCCTTAGGCATCAGCACACCAAAGCTAAACTTGGGCAGCGTGGCTGCCACCCCAGCTACAGCACACCCTGGCGGCTTTGGGCTCAGCAGCAGCACCCTCACCAATGCCATCTCGAGCACTGTCACCTCCAGCCAGAGCACAGCACCCACCGGCTTCATGTTTGGCTCTGCCACCACCTCTGCTGCTCCTTCCACCACACCAGGGGGATTCTCATTCACAGCGGGGAGCACGTCCCAGACCGGGACCTCAGGTTTTAATATTGGCTCAATGGGGACTTCAACCCAGCCCACGGCACTTGCTGGATTGCTCTTCACTCCTGCCACTCCAGCAGCCACTGGAGCGGGAGCCACACAGCCAGCTGCTCCTGCACCCACTGCTGCCACTACCAGTGCTGGGCCCACACTGTTTGCCTCTCTAGCAACTGCTCCAACCTCATCGACCACCACTGGGCTTTCTCTTTGTACCCCATCAACCACGGCTGGAACTCCTGGAGCTGGAACACTGGGCTTCAGCTTAAAGGCCACTGGAGCAGCTTCTACGGCCTCCACAACAACATCCACCACCACGGCCACCACCACCACTGCAGCCACCACTGCAGCCACCACTACCACCACTGGCTTTGCCTTGAATCTGAAGCCCCTTGCACCGGCCGGGATCACCAGCAATGCACCGGCTGCTGTGGCCGCACCACCTGGCCCTGGTGCAGCCACTGGGGCATCTACCAGCCCTGTGATGACCTACGCCCAGCTGGAGAGTCTGATCAACAAGTGGAGTCTGGAGCTGGAGGACCAGGAACGGCACTTCCTGCAGCAGGCCACACAGGTCAATGCCTGGGACCGCACACTGATTGAGAATGGGGAGAAGATCACTACCCTCCACCGTGAGGTGGAGAAAGTGAAGCTGGACCAGAAGAGGCTGGACCAAGAGCTCGACTTCATCCTGTCTCAGCAGAAGGAGTTGGAAGACCTGCTGAGCCCACTGGAGGAGTCGGTCAAGGAGCAGAGTGGCACTGTCTACCTGCAGCATGCCGATGAGGAGCGTGAGAAAACCTACAAGCTGGCAGAGAATATCGATGCACAGCTAAAGCGCATGGCCCAAGACCTCAAGGACATCATCGAGCACTTGAACACATCTGGAGGCCCTGCCGACACCAGCGACCCACTGCAGCAGATCTGCAAGATCCTCAATGCGCACATGGACTCGCTGCAGTGGATCGACCAGAACTCGGCCCTGTTGCAGAGGAAGGTGGAGGAGGTGACCAAGGTGTGTGAGGGGCGTCGCAAGGAGCAGGAGCGCAGCTTCCGGATCACATTCGACTGAGGCGCCAGCCAGCTTCAGGGCCTGTGGGTTCTGAGGGTGTTGGGGGCAGTGGGTGATGCGCAAATTATTGTCTAGTTTTTGGTTGCAATGAATACTTGTTTGTTCCTTTCTTCCAAATGGCTGTGCCGTTGAGAACACTTCTGTGGTTTGACTTTGCAGTAATGAAAATGAAAATATTCCAGTGCTCTGGTCCAGACGGCCTGGTGGATGTGGTTTCTTTGTGTATCTTTTGTGTATCCCTGACCCGTTTTCACTATAACCACCACCTACCCCATCCTTCTTGCTCCAGCCAAGTGCTAGAGAAGTGCTGGAGAAGTTCATCCAAAACCATCTGTCTCCCAGCTAGGATCTGCTTAGGGTCCACTATGTCCCACACATAGTCTTAGGTACAGGGAAAAGAGTCTCTGTCCTCGACAAGGCAGCATCTTGGTGTGAGGTGTGTACCTGTGGAAACTCACCACCTGTACAAAGAAGGGAATAGTGAATAGGACTGACCAGGAGATGTAGAATTTCAGAGGAAGGACATGAGTGCAGTGTTAAGACAAGGGTCAGACTTGCACTAGCAGGTCTTGTCTGGCTGACATGACACCCCATCCTCCAGGTCTCTTTATCTTAGGCCTTATCTCTCCAGAAGCCCTCTCAGCCACCCCAAAGCTGGGTCAGGTGGCTATCCTGTGGCCCCTATACCACACAGAGCGTGCATCTTTGGTAGCACTTGCCACACTGTCTTGTGTAGACTGTTTACTTCTCTGCTTCCCCTTTAGAGTATGAGCCCCCATGGGCCGGGACTGTTTCTTGTTCCCTTTTGTGTCTTCACTACAGTCCCTCTCACATTTTCAAATTTGAATGAATGAACAACGGAGGTGAAACATGGCATCAAATGTTCAGCCCCAAAATGCCTGCTGAAATGGCCACAGGGACCAGAGATGGCCACAGACTTGGTTCAGAACTTGTTGATGCTGAAGCAAACCTAACTTGTTACAGTGAGATCCATGGTGATGTCCAGAAGACAACCAGTTGTTGCCCAAATATCTTTTTGTATTTGTCTTTATACTTTGCTGCACTGTCTATGACTCTATGTTGCTTTCCTAAATAAAATGTATTGTGGAAGGAAAAAGATGCCAATAATGTGGATCACTTAGAAAGCTGGGGGAAAAGAGCAGGTTCCAGAAGACTATATCAGTTGTGCAGTCTGAGCTGTTTGGGACTCAGAAACCACCAGAACTAGACAATACATCATTGAGGCACACATACACACAGAGATGCAAGTCATGGGTTCCTCTGGTGCTGAGGGCAGAAGGAACACACATGAGGGAACGTGTGCTGGTGATGGTCTGGGTTCCATCTTAGATACACATAAATGTTGAATTCCCTGCCGTCATCCCTAAGGCCTTGCTCAGGGATCACAAGTACCATCCCTCTCTGCCCACTGGGGCTAGCTGGAGGGTGCTGGTCGTGCTTCAATGGTGGAGAATAAATGAAGCTGGGATGTGTATTTGTATGGGTTGGTTTCCAGATATTGGCCCAGCATTCTGTCTCTGTCCCTAGTTCCATGGGCAAGAATGATGCCAAGTGCTTGGATCCCACTGCAGGGTGGAGAGTCTGCACCTTCAGCCTCTGCCTCACTAAGCCATGTTTTTGCCAAGGAATGCCCAAAGCTTATTCCCGGAGATGTATAGTCTAGTTTCCCAGTCACAATCAAGTCATTTCCTTGGACCATCTTCAGCTTCCAAGAATAAGTATCCTATCCAAGCAGAAGCCAACAGACTGACCCACTTGATTCTCTCTGAAAGCTCTGCCCCCTGAGCGGAATCTGAGCCTTGACTAAACTGCATGACCCACATCCTCTCCCTGCAGGAAAGAGAAATGGGGCAGCCTCAAGGCCCCTTAGAAAGTAGAAAGTTGTTTGTATTTTATCCACATTGATTCATGCAGCATCCAGTTTTGGAGCACTTTCTGTATGCCAGATCCTGACCTGGCATTGGAGTCACAAAAAGAAGTGCTTCCTGCCTGACAGAGGTTGTTGGCAGGGGCCATGCCATCCTGATAAAAGAATTTTTCTTGAGCTTGCATTTCCAATGTATATATTTGACCCGTTTTGCATATTAAACATGAATAAAGCTTAATTGCTTTTGCATAGATTCTTTTGTTTTTAAAGAAAACATTGAGTTCACTTGTTCCCATGCCCCAGGGGACCATGGGCACCCCACTTTGGAAAACAATGATAAATCAGGACAATGGCCACAGTGCTCTGGCACCATGGGGGAAAATGGCCCCACCGGGCTTCCTGAGGGCGGCAGGGAGGGGATCCCCTGGATTCCCACAGGACCAGCAGCTGACTGAGTGCCACCCTGCAGATGATGACTTCATTGTAACTGCAGTTTCCCTTTCCAGGAAGAAAACACAGATGCGCTTCTTTGCCAGTCCTGACAAACGGCCTTTACTTAAGTTCCTGTTCATTAAGTAGTATGAAGACAGCAAATGTGACTAAATTTGGAATCAGAGGCTTTTAAAGGCGAATCTCTCAGTAAGCTGTTAACTGCATTTCTTCTTCCAGTTCAAGGATAAGAGTGGCAACTAGATGTATGGCTTTTCTATCTCAAGGAAACCCTCAAATGACTTTCTGTGGCCCAGTCGCTTCCCAGGGTTATGCCTCTGCCTGTCAGGCAAAGCCTGGGATCATAAGGATCACGTGTTTCAAACAGATTTCCAGAGCCATAGCACCCTTGATCTAGGGGAGGTTGAAACCAATGATTCCCAAGAAGTGGTGTGCTGGTAAATGTTTAATGGTCAGTCTCCAGCAAATGCTGATGTATGCCCATAGTGTAACGACTCCCACTGTGGCTGATTTCAAGCCAACAATGTGAAGTCACTAAACGTGAAGTCACTGAATACGAATTTAGGAAATAGACACATATTACATAGATACAATTAATTTGCCTCAAGAGTATATATAATAGTAAAATGTAATCAAGTGATTGGGAAGTGATGAGTTTGAGTATATAAATGTGTTTTTAGTAAGATTAATCATAAATAAAGCTTTTTAAAAGGATGGGTGCAAAACAAAACCAAAGGTCTTAAAAATCAGTTATTGTGCACTGGTATGAGCCAGCCCAGCACACCACTGCTGCCAAGTTTTCAACCTTGAAATTAGTTGAATTCTTGAAAAGTCTGCCCTCAGACTAAGAGCAAGGGCTTTCTGCAGAACTTCCCAGAAACAAAATCCCTCAGCCTCAAGCCACATCGGCTTCTGGACACTCGCCAACCTCCCGCTAGGCTTATCTGTCCCACACTGCCCCTGCACCTGTCCCACAGCCCTCACACGGTGGCACTAATCACTTCAAACATCAGTGACTCACCTAGGTGCATGCACACCTCACGTCCAGACACCATCCTGATCAACCCCATGACCTCCATGGATTTCCCTGTGGCAGAAACCAGACCCAGTGTGCTGCTCTGCCAGGCTCAGGCACAGACCCCAAATCCAATGACCTGAAAGTAACACTCTGCCAAAGGCCCTCAGTATCATTCAAATGAAAAAGCAGGCTCCTGTTTTAATTTTGATTCAAATTAACTTAGAAATTTTTTGAGGGGTACCTGGTATCTCAGTCAGGTAGTGTCCAACTCTTGGTCTCAGCTCAGGTCTTGATCTCAGGGTCATGAGTTCAAGCCCTGTTTTGGGCTCCACACTGTGTGTGGAGCATACTTTAAGTTTTTTTTTTGAGACAATCAGGGAAATTAGACTTTGGTTTAATGCCATTTTTATTTTTATTTGTTTTTTTTGCTTTTTTTATTTTTATTTTTTTTGGAAGATTTTATTTATTTATTAATGAGAGACACACAGAGAGAGAGCGCGGCAGAGACACAAGCAGAGGGAGAAGCAGGCTCCATGCAGGGAGCCCGACAACATGGGACCCGATCCCAGATCTTCAGGATCAGGCTCCAGGCTGAAGGCGGTGCTAAACCACTGAGCCACTGGGGCTGCCCTAATGCCATTCTAAGCTTTTTTAGAGCAGAAATTGATAGGCAAACTACAGTACTTTCTTGTTAATAAAGTTTTATTGGAACACAGCCACGCCAATTCATTATACATGTTATGGCTACTTGGCATAATTGAGTAGCCAAAGACAGAGACTGTGTGGCCCAAAAGCCCCAAATATTTGCAGAAAAAGTTTGCAGACCCCTGTTACAGAGAAACATCCTGAACTATTTATGTACAAATAACATGTCTGGAATTTGCTGTAAAATAACGCAATGGGGGTGGGAGAAAATGAACTAAAGGAAGATGGACTAGGAGGCAGTGGATGCGCTTTGGTTGTCATCCTAATCTCTCTGTTTTTATTTTTTTTTTTTTTTCTCTGTTTTTATATGTGTTTGAAATTTCCATAATAAAAAGCTTTTGAGAGGGGAGGAGGACCTGCCCTCCACAGCCTCCCAACTGCTCTGACTCCACACTAGGACCCTGGCACCTTTGGTCTAACGGAATCAGGACAAAGCCACCACCATTGACCCCGTTTCCGCACACACCCGATGATGACTTCTGTCCCGGGCTAACCAGAAAGGCCATGGGCACTGAGAGAGCCCCCCAGAACCAGCCATGCAGTGAGTGCCCCATGGGGCCCAAGGGTTCAGGAAATGGGAAGGAGGGGCAGGAGGGCTCTGTGGGAAGGGGGGCTCTGTCCAGGAGTCAAGCCTTAGATCAATGGCCTTGGGTAAGTCTGTCCTCCGCCCTCTGTGCCCCTCCCCGATCCTGGTCTGGACCACCAACTTCCACCTGGGGCTCTGGGCATCCCCTGGGCAGGGCCTAGCCCCTTGAAGACCCGGAGAAAGTTTAGTACCAATCACTCACAGTCTTTGAACCGCCTTAGAGAAAATAATATGCATAAGGCACTAGCCCTGTCAACTGAACAACCTGAACAACTGTGTGGCTGCCAGTATTTCTTGTCCTGCCAGCTTATCCAGGTCTCTGTCCTGGACCATATGTGGCCACTTGTGGGAGTTCCATTCAACATCAACCTAAGTGTAGTTCAGTGATTCTTTCTCTTTTCTTTCCTTTTCTTTTTTTCTTTTTTTTTAATTTTTATTTATATTTATGATAGTCACAGAGAGAGAGAGAGGCAGAGACACAGGCGGAGGGAGAAGCAGGCTCCATGCACCCGGAGCCCGATGTGGGATTCGATCCAGGGTCTCCAGGATCGTGCCCTGTGCCAAAGGCAGGCGCTAAACCGCTGCGCCACCCAGGGATCCCTCCTTTTCTTTTCTTTTCTTTCTTTCTTTCTTTCTTTCTTTCTTTCTTTCTTTCTTTCTTTCTTTCTTTCTTTCTTCTTTCTTTCTTTCTTTCTTTCCTTTTCTTTCTTCTTTCTTTCTTTCTTTCTTTCTTTCTTTCTTTCTTTCTTTCTTTTTTCCTTTCCTTTTCCTTTTCCTTTTCCTTTTCCTTTTCTTTCTTTCATTTATGAGAGACACACAGAGAGAGGCAGAGACATAGGCAGAGGGAAAAGCAGGCTCCATGCAGGGAGCCCGATGTGGGACTCGATCCTGGGACTCTGGGAACACGCCGTGAGCCAAAAGCAGACACTCAACCACTGAACCACCCAGGCATCCCTAGTTCAGTGATTCTTAGGGTGATTTTGCCTCCCCTTCCCCTGGGAATGATTGACAGTGTCTGGAGTCGTTTGTGGTTGTCACAGCTCAAGAGGCAAGTGTTGCATCTAGTAGGTAAAAGCCAGTGAAGCTCTTTAACATCCTACAATGCATAGGATGTTCCCCACAAAGATGGCCCCAAATGTCAACGGTAACAAGGCAGAGAGACCCTGCCTGGGCCCCGTCCCTAGCACACAAGCCCAAGCTTGCTGATGATGAGCAAGTGTTTCCGAATGTGAGCCTGGAGCCAAGCTACTGGGATCAAACCCAGGTGCTGCCACTTTTCAGCTGGTGACTTCTAGGCCTCAGTTTCCTCCCCTATAAAATGGAGACAGCTAAGCCCACCTTGCCAGAATCACTGCTGGAGTAAATGAAGTAAAATCTGGGAGGTAGTACCAAACAGCAGCCATAGGCATTTTATGGAGAGCAAGGAGACTGATCAGGTCCTGCCCTACAGGATCCCTACTCTCTCAGGTGCTGCTGCTGGGTCCCTATCCTGGGTCGCCTCATGACTTGGGTTCCTCTCCCTCTCTGTCTCGCTGACCCTTTGAGAGCTCTATTGGACGAGGTCAGCATTTCACTTCTAGACTTAGGAAGCGAGCCAAGGGTATGCCTGGAGCCAGGGGGCTTTGAACAGCCATACTGTGTGAGAGAGACCAGGGTGGTGGTCGGGGGCTCAGGGGTCCCAGCAGGGCTCCCCAAGCTGTTCTGGGGACCTACACTCCTTGCCTAGACAAGTGCAGGAGTTCCATGGCTCTGCTGCCTCCACCCTTCTCCGCTTCCATGATCTGGCTGCTCGCTTTCTTTGTGCATGTTGTTTCCCAGAGAAAATAGAGCAGATGGGTCTCCAGCCAGGGACCAGCTGGACCCCCAGCTCTCTGGTTCCCCACTGTGAGACCTGGGGCACAAGCCTTTCCCTTGACAGGCCTGGTTCCCCTCCAACACAGTGCCCAGGGGTAGATGAGAGGTGATGCCACCTGCACGTGTAGCTGCTGCCACTGTGAGTACAGTCCAAGCGTGGTGCTCAGATCCCAGTATCACAGGGAAGGAAGCAGGCAGGGGCCGCCAGGGGGAGGCCTTCCGACTCTGAAGCCTTGAGCGAGTCCTGGGGTCTTCCCCTGCCTGCCCCTCTCTATCTCTCAGATCCCTCCTCTGTCAAGGGTGGTGCTGTGAGGTCCACAATGAGTGCAAAGCACTAAGCACAGGACCACCTTGGTGGGTAGTTGCCGTGGGGATGGTCTCTGCCATTTTTGCTGACTTGTGCCCTTTGCTTTCTTGGCATTCAGTCTCAAGGCTCAAGGCTCTGTTTCCTTCTTAGCTGCTGCCTCCCAGGCCCCTGCATCATATGCCTTGTGACTCATATGCCCCCCCACCTGCCCCCGCCATCCTCCATCAAACCACATCCCTCTTTGATGTACTGTTTCGGATTTTCCAATCTTGTTGCTGTAGAGGATCTACTGCTCCTGGGTTTACTCCTCACCAGCTGCCAGGTACCCTCTCCCCACACCCCAAGAAAAATCCCCCAAATTGCCTCTTTTACCTCCACCCATTTCAGGGGAACTACCACATGTCTCCTTAGCTAAAGCTCCAAAAGCCCAGGGACCCCTGCTACCTCGACTCCTTGGAGCTCCTCAGAGCCAGGTCATCTTGTTCTCACTGCCTGACCTCAGAAAGAAAGCACCCCTCAGACAAGAATGGTGAAGGCTGAGCCCAGAGACAGAGGCTCCTGCGGCCTTCCTGCTGAGGTGCCCTCTGGCATCCTAGCCTGAACTGAGCACCACTGTGATTCTCAATGCAGGGATGGGAAGGGTGAGCACATGTCCTGGGCTGCTCCTTATGCAGGACTGGGAAGCTAGGGGTCATTCCCTGAGCCCCTTCCAGTATCCCCCAGTGGCAGCAGCTGGCATTTCCTAAGGAGCAAGTTTTAGTATTGACCCAGGTGCTTGTTCACAGGGTCTGACCTGGACTCCCTGCCTAATCCTACCAACACTGTAATGGCCCCCACTTGATAACTGCAGACCAGAACCATAGAGGCAGGCGCCAGGCTCAGGACCTAGGCACAATGGCCTCAGAGCAGCCACATGGGAGTGGAGGGCCAGTAACAAGTGACACAGAAGGACTCGGAGGCCTTCACAGGAGCATGCAGCCCCAGGGGCAGACACAGGGACCCCAAGACCAGGCACCCTTAGCATGGTTACCTGAGCATTCATTTCCAGCCTTCCTACCGCCCCAGAACTATTTGGGGCAAGAGGAAGAAAATAGACTGATTTGCTTCCTCTCAACCCCCTTTCCCCACCACCCACCTCCTTCAGCCTCAATTAAACTCTGAGCACCCAACCCTACAACCCAGGAAAGTAGTTTCATTTCCCCCGCCACAGATTTCCCAAAGGGAGGGGAGGGCGGGGCTCAGCTAGTTTAAGGACAGAGGAGGGGGATGGGGCAGACCAGTGGAAGCCACGGAGGAGAGAGGCGGTGCTGCTGTCCACGGAGAGCCAAGGTAGCAGGAGGCTGCAGAGCCTGGGACCCACAGAAGCAGACACCTGGAAACAGGAGACAGGGCAGAGGAGAGGGGGACAGAGAAGAGAAAGACAAGGCAGGGAGGAGGGGCAGGAGGGCAGGGAGGGGGGAGAGAGGGACAGACAGGTGAGCCCAGAACAGAGACTGCTAGATGGGAGAGATGGAGGGATGAGGCTCCAGAGAGACAGGTGGCCATAGGAGCAGGGCCTGGGGTGGGATCCAGGCTCTTGTCACAGTGACCCCTGCCTCCCCTCCAAATTAGACACCATCTCCCGCCGAGAATTATGGCCTCATCGGGTAAGTAAGCAGGGAGGGGGCACCTGGATGGGGTGGGAGGGATGGAGCCCACTTCTCTACCCACATGTGCCTGCTGAGCTATGCGCTGACCCCACCCTCCTCCCTCCAGTCCGGTACCTGCTTGTTCTGGTCTCCACCTTCCTCAGCCTGGTGGGCTCCCTGGATTGGAAGACCTCCCACGGCCAGGATTCCTTTGAGAAATGTATGCATGATCCTGACTATGAGGTGCTGCTCAAGGTTGTGACCTTGGGCCTCAATCGGACCTCGAAGCCCCAGAGGGTGATTGTGGTTGGTGCTGGTGCTGCTGGGCTGGTAGCTGCCAAGGTGCTTAGTGATGCTGGACACAAGGTGAGAAGTGCTGCTTGCAGTCTACCTTGAGTCTCTCCTGCTGCATGCAGGCTGGGTGTCCCAGGTGTCGGGGCCTGGCCATACCCCTGCTGAGGTTTAAGGGCCTGGGGGAGAAAAGCTATGCTTTTCCCCATGGTCTGGGGAGTGAAACCCAGAGGGAGGCTGAGAGGCCTTTGACATTCCCTGCCTCATTCCTGAGGGAAGTCCCTCTGAATGTCCTCCAACCTGGGGCGGGGAGGGGGATTTTGTGATGGTGGAGACGGAAACTCCCCTCAAGGAGAAGGGCCCCCTGAGGTCTAACTGCTGCTCCTCTCAACTGAAATCCAAGAGTAAGAATGGGCTGGGCCAGGTCTATTGTGCCTCGCAAGAAATCTCCCCACTCCCTGAGCTGGGAAGTCCCTTTGCCATCTGGCTTGCAGTCTTCCTGCTGCAGTCTGGAGATTGTGATGTATTATCATATATGACACCTATTCTAGCAACTCCTCTCACTTCTCCATAAAGAAGGGGATCCTTCTGTAGTCTAGGTCTGGGCTGCTGTGGGGATGGGAGGTCAGTGGGAGGAGCTGAAGGGCCCTCTGGCCCCCCTCCCTCCCCCCACCCACATCCCTCAGGTCACCATCCTGGAGGCAGACAACAGGATCGGAGGCCGCATCCTCACCTACCGGGACCGGAAGACGGGCTGGATTGGGGAGCTGGGAGCCATGCGCATGCCCAATTCACACAGGTGAGGCCTGACCTGGCAGCCAGGCAGGCACCGAGGACACCCCAGCCCCACCCCTGTGCTCAGACTCAGCCAGATCCCTAACTCCATCTCCTGAACTTCCACTCTGACCCCATACCTAACCCCCCAGCCAAGGTGTGTCAAGACTCCACCTCCACCTCTGTCTTCTAATCTAACTTCAAGATCTCCCAGCTCCAGCCACACCGGGTCCAGCCAGACCTCCAGACCTCCACCTCTGTCCTTCTTCTAATCTACCTTTAAGATCTCCCCGCTCCTGGGCAGCCCGGGTGGCTCAGCGGTTTAGTGCACCCTTCAGCCCAGGGCATGATCCTGGGGACCGGGGGATCCTGGAGAGCCAGGATCGAGTCCTACATCGGGCTCCCTGCATGGAGCCTACTTCTCCCTCTACCTGTGTCTCTGTCTCTCTCTCTCTCTCTATCTCAGACTGTCTCTCATGAATAAATTAAATAAATAAATAAATAAATAAATAATCTTTAAAACAAAAATCTCTCTGCTCCCTCCACGTCCAGCCAGACTTCCAGACTCTAACCCTGCCCCTTCCCCAAAGCCCTCATCCAACCCAAACTCTGTCCCCAGTCCCACCTCATCCACCAGTGAACACCACTGGCTCCTGCTCCAAACACAATCCTAAACCACTCTACCTTCAGCCTTCTAGCCTCCAGCTGTGTTTCCATTTCATTCTGGGCCCTAACACTCATGACTCCAATCCTGGCCCCACTGCAGTCTCATGCCCATCCCCAAGCACCCTGAGAGGGGCCCCTACACACACACACACACACACACACACACACACCACCCAGCCCTCTCCGGCCCCTTCAGGATCCTCCATGAGCTCTGCAAGAGCCTGGGACTCAACCTGACCAAATTCACTCAATACGACGAGAACACATGGATAGAAGTGAACAACCTGAAGCTGCGGAACTATGTGGTAGAGAAGATGCCTGAGAAGTTGGGCTACAAGCTGAGCCCCAGGGAGAAGGGCCACTCGCCTGAAGAAATCTACCAGATGGCTCTCAACCAGGTAGGTGGACTCCCTTGCCTGGCTTTTTGTCTCTCTCCTTTCTCCGTCTGCCATCGCTAGCTCTTCAATCTGTGCATCCCCATAAATGTAGCCCATCCCCAAAGCTCCATCAGGCTTTGGGCTCTGATCCCCTACACAGACACAGACATACACACACACACACACACACACACACACACACAGTCCAGACAGCCTCACCTTTGATGTTGTGGGCTTGAACTTTGATCTGCAGGCTAACATCTTCCCCATCTATCTCAGGAGACCCAGAGTTCTGTCCATGCCCCCCTAGCTGTACCCTGGGGTCCTCCAGCTCCCACTGAGCTCAGCATCTTCCCCAAACCATACTCCTATTTCTGCATTCTCCCATCTCACAATGGTCCCATCGCCCCTACCCCAATTACAAGGCAGATAGACCCCCAGGCACCACCCTAGCTCCTGCCCTCTCCCTTCCACCATTAATTCCCCGCCTCGTCCTTCCTACCCCCTGATCTCCTGCACTGTTCTCACCTCTCTGTCTCCACAGCCCCAGCTGCAGCTCCGGCTTCATCCTTTACCCTGGACCTTCATCCTGCTCCTCCCCTGCTCATAGCCCCCTATGGCTCCCCTAAGTGCCTTAGCCTCAGGTTCAAGCCCTGAATGGTCTGGTCTCTCTCACCCCTCTAGCCTCATCTTCTCTTCTCCAAGAAATTTTTGTTACCCGTCAAAGCCCTCATGGTGGCCCAAATACTGCCGCTTCATACTCCTTCATACCCACTTTGCTCCTGCACCATTCTGTACCCATGCCCTTGCTTGCTCTTGCTTCCTGCCCTGCCTGGAAGGTCTTTACCCTTTCTCACCCAGAGAACCCTGCTTATCCCCCAAGAATCAGCTTGAATGTCCCCTCCTCCAGGAGGGCACCAGGGAAGACTTCCTGGAGGAGCTGGCCTTGGCCTATTTCCCCTCCTGGACAAGAATGGGTACCAGTCCAGGCCAATTTTGTGCCTTGTCACTGTCCAGTTCAGGGAACCTAGGGAGACTTGAGGTTCACCTCAAGTGAGTGAGTGAGTGAAAGGGCACATCCTTTGGGGAGTTCCCTGCCACGAGGGAGAAGCCAGATGGACAGAGAAGAGGGTTAAAGTCAGACGGAGCTGTGAGGCTTCCAGTAAGGGAGGAGGTTTGAACAGCACAATAAGGGGTAGCTGCTTGTATTTCAGGCAAAGATGAGGCAGCAGGGAAACCAGTGCAGCGGTGCAGATGTTGGGGAGGCCTGAGGGTGGCCTGGGCACTGTACATAGTGCTCCCCTAAAAGATGGTGACTGTGGGGCTGGTTGAGGGCAGAACTCTGGGGCTCCAGGCACTGGGGAGCCATGGGCGGGGGGGCTTTGGGCAGGGGAGAAACCAGTTAATAGACCTCTCAGGGCTGATGGGTGGCAGAAGGGACTCTGCTTCTGTCTGTGCCCACAGTGATCCAGGTGACAGTCACTAAGCACCAGTAGGATACAGCCAGCCCGGAACTCAAAGGGTAGGACAGACACAGGCCAAACCATGCCCAGTGGGGCTGAGTGTGACATTGTCACGGTGGGCTGAGGCTGGGGCATGAGGGGCAGTAATGACTTGGGAAGACTTCCCAGAGTGGTGACACTGAATTGCAGTGGAGGGCAAGGCCAGGGCACAGCATGGGCAGACGCCTGGTGGCTTTAACAAGTGTGGTAAATGGCTGGCCGTGGGCAGGTGCAGGAGGAAACCTAGGGTCTGCACTCCAAGGGAGGCCTCTGCAGTCCTGCCCCTGGAGCTCAGCGCTGTCCCCTTTTTCCACCACAGGCCCTCAAAGATCTCAAGACCCTGGGCTGCAGAAAGGCAATGAGGAAGTTTGAAAAGCACACACTCCTGGTGAGTGGGCGCCTCAGCGTCGCTGTGCGGGTGGACTCCAGGCCTGACTCTACGGTGGCACATACCCCCTCTCTGGGTTTGCTTCCCTCATCTGGCACAAAAAGGGGGACTGGGTCGCTGAGCTTCAGAGAACCGTACTGAGCTCACGGTCTCGTCACAGAACCAAGAGGCTGGGCGTGGGAGGGACCCCCACCGTGTGGAGAGAGGTGCAGCCGGCTTGGGTCCTGACCCTGGCGTGCGCCCGTCGTCCCGCAGGAATATCTCCTCGGGGAGGGGAACCTGAGCCAGCCGGCCGTGCGGCTCCTGGGAGACGTGATGTCCAAGGACGGCTTCTTCTATCTCAGTTTCGCGGAGGCCCTAAGGGCGCACAGCAGCCTCAGCGACAACCTCCGGTGAGGGGCGGGGCCAGCGGGCCGGGGGCGGGGCCGGTGAGGGCCCGGGTGCCCGAGTGATGGGGTGGGTGGGGCCGTCGGCGTCGGGTGGGGCGGGCTAGTGGGGAGGTGAGAGAAGGGGCGCCCGAGTCTGACCACCCTCGCCCCTTCATCCCCGGGCTTCCGGAGAAAGGCGTGGCCCAGAGGAGATGAAGCGAGGTGCCCGGATCGGACGCTTCTCTGCTCCCTGGTCCTCGCGGGATGTCAGGGACCGGCGGGGGCAGGGGTAGGTGAGTGGGCGGGGTCAGCGAGGAGCAAGCAGGTGACAGAGCCGGTAACCGAGTGGGCGGGGCCTGCGAGAAGGCGAGGCAAAAGGGGACCCACCAGTGAGAACTAGAACCCGGACCCAGTAGAGCGCAGGGAGGGGCCTGCGGGGAGGAGCCGCCGAGGAGGGGCAGTGGCTGAGCTCCGGGATCTCTCTTTCGCCCCGCCCACAGGTACAGCCGCATCGTGGGCGGCTGGGACCTGCTGCCGCGCGCGCTGCTGAGCTCGCTGTCCGGGCCGGTGCTGCTGCACGCGCCCGTGGTGGCGATAACGCAGGGGACGCATGATGTGCGTGTGCACATCGCCAGCTCGCGCAGGGCCCGGAGTCTGAAGGCCATGACCGCGGACGTGGTGCTGCTGACTGCGAGCGGGCCGGCGCTGCAGCGCATTACCTTCTCGCCGCCGCTGTCGCGCAGGCGGCAGGAGGCACTGCGCGCGCTACACTACGTGCCAGCCACCAAGGTGTTCCTGAGCTTCCGCCGGCCCTTCTGGCACGACGAGCACATCGAGGGCGGCCACTCGAGCACCGCCCGCCCGTCGCGCGTGATATTCTACCCGCCGCCGGGCGAGGGCGCGCTTCTGCTAGCCTCGTACACGTGGTCCGACGGGGCGGCCACATTCGCCGGCCTGAGCGCGGAAGACGCGATGCGCGTGGCGCTCGACGACGTGGCGGCGCTGCACGGGCCGATCGTGTACCGGCTCTGGGACGGCAGCGGCATCGTCAAACGCTGGGGCGAGGACCCGCACAGCCAGGGGGGCTTCGTGGTACAGCCGCCATTGCTGTGGCACGAAGACAGGGAAGACGGGAAGGACTACAACTGGGCGGTCCCTTACGGCCGCATCTACTTCGCGGGTGAGCACACGGCCTACCCTCACGGCTGGGTGGAGACCGCGGTCAAGTCGGCGCTTCGGGCGGCTGTGTTGATCAACAGCCGAGAGGAGCACACGTGGAGCGACAGCAACAGCGAAGAGGGGCTTGTCCATCTGGTGCCCAACCATCCCCGTCTGGTGCCCCACCATCCCCGCTGCGAGTTCCAGAAGGGTGGTGCCACCCACAGCCCGGGCGAACATAGGATTACTGTTCGGCACAGCACCCACAAGAGAGCCGAGCATTAAATGTATTTTCAGAAAATCCCGTGTGGTCCTGCCCTCTCCCTGGGTTCCCAAGGGCCTCACCTTGAGGATCTCATTGGAGCCGAAGCCAGTAGCCTTCACAGTAGAAGGGGCTGCACCTATTCTGGAGTCCCAGAAGCTGTCCCTGGGGAGTAGGGGTTCCACTGAGAGAGGGGGAGAGGAGGGACAGGACTGACACTGCTTTGTGCCCCTGGTAAATGGTAAGCACGGTGTCCACTCTGGCTGTCACAAAACAATGGAGTCCTGATCCCAGTAACAGAAAGCTCGATAAGCACTGGAGTTAAACACTAGTTTATTTTTTCACATAACAAGAAGCTGGTAAGCAGAGTCCCCAGAGTGTCTGAACAGCTCTGCAGGCCCTTCCATCTCGATTATGTCCAGGAAGTGTCCCCACACAGCTGCTGGTGGTGGCCATACCCCAGCACCCCATCCTCACTCCTCCAAAAGCCCCAAATCCAGGCGGGTGATAGAGCCCTACCTCCACGAGCCCACAAGGGGCCTTCTCTTAACATCTCATTGGCTGGATCAAGATCACCAGGGTCAGATGTCAGCGCTGCAGCATGGCCAAAAGGGACCACAAGCCACCCCCTTCCCCCATCCGGGTCGGTGCCAAGGTGGCAGCCTCCTTCCTCCACCTACATGAGGACAACTGGACGCCAGAAGTGTCAGTTTAATGATATCAGCTCACTGGGAGGGCACGGGAGGCACGGTGGGAAGGCCTGCCCTTTTCGCACCCTTCCTCCCCAGCCTCTGGGAGCTGGATAAAGTGCCTGTGCTGGGCGGGCCTACCGGCCCAGGGGGTTAGGACTCTGCACTTTCCTCTTCCTCCTCTGGCAGGATCTCCAGGCTGCTGTCTGGCTGCGGGGCTGTGTCCTCAGGGGGCGGTGGGGCTGGTGGGGCCCGGGTGGGGGAGAGAGGCAGTGGCGAGGCAGGGGGCGAGGGACTTCGGGGCTCTGTGGGTGGCACCAGACCCAAGACCTCCTGTACATTGTGGGGCAGCTCCTGGAGGGGTGGGGGGTGGATGCGAAAAGTCAGCAGTTTACCAAAGGTGGCCGGTGGGGAAGGCTGTGGGAGAGGTCATGAACTCACCGGGCAGGTGGTCAGCTGCCGGTAGAGGGCCTCAGCCCGTGTCAGCACGTCCTCTACGCTCAGCTTCATGGTCAGCTCGTTGATGTGCTGTGGGAGGGGGTGGGTCAGGCCTGCCTGCCTGCCTGCCAGCACTCAACCACCACCGCCCGAGCGCCCACTCAGTGCCTCGTGCTGGGGATACAATGGAGGAAAGACAGTGGGTGGAGCCGGGGACTCGGGGGGAAGGGGAGGTCATTCCCTCTTAGGCTGCTAGCCAGCTGCAGGATACCGTGAAGGGAAAGGACACTGAGCTCCACCTCTACGGCCCTGCCTCTCATTAATGTACTGGAGCAGGGACAGGTACCCCCGTCATGTGCTGGCCACACTGAGGGCACTGCTGGGAGCCAGGGATAGGATGGAGTAGAGAAAAACAGGCCGGGTCTCATGGCCATGGTTCCCTCACCGCTTAGCCAACCATATTTTATTTTTATTTATTCATGAGAGAGACAGACAGAGGCAGAGACATAGGCAGAGGGAGAAGCGGGCACCATGCAGGGAACCTGATACAAGACTTGATCCCGAATCCCGGGATCACGACCTGAGCCGAGGGCAGGCGCCCAACCGCTGAGCCACCCAGGCATCCCTAGGCAACCAGATTTTAAATAATCCTATTTTGAATACCTACTACCCCAAGGTACTGGGGCACAGGCATAGTGCCAGCCTCCACAGAGTTCTCACCTCAACTGACATGTCCATTTATCCAGGTCAGGGTGGGCAGGGAGAGGGGGAGGACTGGGAAGGAGCCAGGGCCTCACCTTGAGGATCTCATTGGAGCCAAAGCCAGAAAGCATGAGGGTATCACGTTCCATGTCCAGAATGGCACAGGCCACCAGCAGGTGCAGATTGGGGCCAGGGAGGCCTGTCCACAGCACCTAGAAGAACCAGAGGGAGTTGTCATGGCCCAGGCTCTGCCTGAGGTCCCACCTAGGTCTGCCCCCACCCCTCTGTCCATTTCCCAGCAGCCTCCCAGCTCAGAACAGCTGACCGATTTCTCTCTGCCCTTCCACCCAAACTGGCAGGCCCACCTCCCACAGCCGGAGGACATCCGGGAAGGGGAATTCTCTCTTGAACCAGATGAGCAGCCACCGGAAGCAGAAGCAAAGAGAGCCAGAGTCCTGGGAGTCTGGAGGAAGACAGTGGTGGGAAGGGTGGTACTCAGCAAAGAACAAGCTCAAAATCCATTCCAATCCCATTCTAATTCAGTGTGCATGGTGGTCAGACTGAGACTCCTATTCTGGCTGGAAGAATCTCTACCAGGGGCAGCCCCGTGGCGCAGCGGTTTAGCGCCGCCTGCAGCCTGGGGTGTGATCCTGGAGACCCGGAATCGAGTCCCATATCGGGCTCCTGGCATGGAACCTGCTTCTCCCTCTGCCTGTGTCTTTGCCTCTCTCTGTGTGTGTCTCTTATGAATAAATAAGTAAAATATTAAAAAAAAAAAAAAAAAAAAGAAAAAAAAAATCTCTACCAGTGGGCAGTCCCAGTGGCGCAGCAGTTTAGCGCCCCCTGCAGCCCACAGCGTGATCCTGGAGACCCGCGATCGAGTCACATGTCAGGCTCCCTGCATGGTGCCTGCTTCTCCCTCTGTGTCTCTGCCTCTCTCTCTCTCTCTCTTTTCTCTATAAAATCTTAAAAAAAAAGAAAAAAAGAATCTCTACCAGTCTAGACAAGTAACTTATGCCCAGGAAGGGAAGGCTTCAGGGGTGAGCCAGGAATGCTGTGTCAAAAGGAACCTTTTCCATCCTGCCTTCCAGACTCCCAAATGAGGTGAGCTAATTCCGTTTTCTACTGTCTCATAAGAAGGATGCAGGACACTCAGGGAAAAAAATCTTTAATACTCGATGACAGTGGACACGAGAGGAAGTGGACACTCACATAACTCAGCTAACAAAAACATAAGCTGGTAAAAATTTCCAGGAAAGCACTGATAGGAACAAACGTTTCAAAAGCTGTAAAAAGATCTACTGCCCCTAATATAATTCCACTTCTTGGAATTTAACGTAAAGAAATTATCCAGACAATATTCGTCCTGATGAAAAACTACAAATAACCTCAATGTCCAGCAGATCGAGTTTGACCTCCTCTTGTACGTATTTAAGACAGAAGGTCACAAAGTCGGGCAGCGAGTGTCCAAGCACCCGTGGAAGTGTTTTCTTGCACTGTTTCCTCTTCAGTGAAGTGATGCTAGCAATATCTCCCTCCCCCAAGGCCACCTAAATTTCAGTAAAGAAATGCCCATAAATGAGTTAATTCATCATCTGTGTTCAAAAGAATACCAAAAAAAAAAAAAAAAAAAAAAAAAGAGAACAATACCATCAATAGCATTTTTTACTTTCTTTATGGGAATTTTTTTTCTCCCCTTAATACCGTATATGCAACAAGAAATGATTTTAAAGCCAGACTCCAGCAGTCCCAGCCCCAGAGCCCAGAGAACAGCGTTGTGATCCCCGGCTCAAAGGGAGAGGAGGTGAGAAGGGCCAGGAGCCAACCCCAGGCCTCATCTGCAAAGTATGGGATTGAGGGTAGCCTGAAGGAGCCAGCTCCATGGGGCAGGCAGGGTACACGAGGCGCTCACAACCACACTCACTGGGGTTTTGCTCCAAACCAATCCTGCTTTTATGTGTATATTTTAGGTTCTGGCTTTTGCAGAGAGGTTTCTCTTGTCTGGACCCGGCCCAAATGTCCTTGACACCGTCAGTGGCCAGTTCCAGGGATGACATGGCAGGCTTGCAGCCCCTCACTTCCTTGCCGGCCCACTGAGACACTTACCCAGGAAATCACAAAGCGGCGGGTCCAGCACTCTCAAGAGCAGCAGCAGTTGTCCGAGTTGCCGCTTCATTGTCTCCTGACTCTCCTCGAAGTTCCCGTGCTGCAGGAGGGAGGGCCACGTGAGGAGCCAGACCCCAATCCCTTGGAGGGGGTCTGCCTCCCGTGCCTGCCTTGGGCCTCACCACGAGCTCCATGAAGCCACAGAAACACCAGAAGGCATCCACCTCGTTCTGAATGACGTAGAGGATCGGGGAGAGGAGATCACTCATGCCCTGGACATAGCCTGGCAGTGGGTGGACAGGAGATCAGCACCCCCCAAGGGAAGGCCTGGCCCCCAACCCCTTCCTGGGCTGGCGTCGCACCGAGATCAAAGTGGTACATGCAGTAGGTGAGGAGGATGTCGTTCAGCAGGCCCAGCCCTGGGTTCTCAGGACCCTCATAGAATTTGTTGGTCCTATCAGTACGGCTCACATCTCTCTCTGTAAAGACAGGGTGCAAAACGCTAAGGTGGAAAGGCTGCGGGGGTCCATCACTACTGGCCCCAGGCACCAGCCCCCACTCCTCCGTGGCAGACCCTAGGCAGGTATGAGTCGGTCCAGAAACTATCTCGAGTGCCTTGGCATGAGGATTTCCACTGCTTCATGCTAGCCACACTGCCACAGCCTCCCAGCTACTAACCATCCACAGATGGGAAACAGAGGCCCAAGGAGGCAAAATCACTTGCCAAGATCTCACGAGGAGTAGACAGCAGATCCAAACCCTGAGGGGTCTGGCTCCCTTATCTGCTCCCCATCTCCTCCTGCCCATCCTGGCTACTCCCACCACTGCTCCCCCTCATCTCCCCATTGCAGAGGGTGTCATCCTATTCCTGGGGAGGCAGGGGCTTCCCCGTCCTCTCCCTGCTGTTTGCCATCTCTCCACCCACCCTTGGCTCCGCAACCTACCGATGAGGCTGCGGTAACCATGCAGCAGTGAGTTCCTCCGCTCCTGCTCGGGGCTCACGGATTTCCACTGCAGCTTCATTCGGAAGTACTCATCCCTGGGTGGGGGGACGGGGGAGGTGAGAACTAGGCCACCTACTCATCCTTGCCACCCCCAAGCGTCTTATTTCTGACATCTCTCATGACACAGAACATCCTCGTGAGTTTTTTTTTTAAAGAAATTTTTTTAAAGTAATCTCTATCCCCCAACGTAGGATTCGAACTCCTAACTCCAAGATCAAGAGTTGCATGCTCTACTAACTGAGCCAGCCAGGTGCCCCCTCTGTGGGCTTTTGTTCAAAGTCTGTCATCCTCGCTGGACAGAGAGCACTGGGGCGGGGGCCAGGACACATAGCAGGGGCGCAACGTGTACCAGGTGAGAGGAGAAGCGGGCCCCATGGGGTAAGGAAGCCCGCCACAGAGCAATGATTGCTAGAACAAAAAAACAGCGATGGACATGGGAGACAAGCCTGCCTGCTTCCTGCTGTCTGCCTGTATGATGGCGGTGCCCAGCACACAGAGGGCTCATGCCTGACGCTGTGCACCCGTGATGTGCCAGGTACTGTGCTGTGATGGGGGATATGTCCGACTTGGAGAGCCGGAGCCTGGTGAGGGGGGTCATAGCCTCTCACTCACGTTTTCTTGCGTACATGGGCCTTATGCTCCTCGGCCGAGCCCTCCCAGCTGAGGTACCCCAGGAGGAACTTCCAAGCGTCACGCCTCAGGCCAGGGCTCAGACCCTGGGAGAGAGAGAGGGTCCAGCGGTTCAGAGGGGGCCCCTGGCTCCACCCAGTCCCCCTAACTGCCCCCTGACAAGACACCCCCGGCGCCTTACCCCCGAGAAGATGCGGGCCTTCAGCACTGGGACCTCCTGCAGGCGGCCCTCGGGTCCCACATGGTGGGTCCACTCCTCCTCTGTGACTGGAGGGGCCCGCTCCACAGCTGGCCGTGGCCCCAACTCCACCTGCGCCATACAACGCAGGTGAGCCCCAGGCCACCCACATCCTCCCTGGCCCCATCCCAGGCCACCTGCAAGTTAACTCAGAGTCCTTCTCAGCTCCACAAACAGCAGGCAAGGTGGGAAGTACCCACTTCTCTGGGTCAGCACCAAAGCCACCCTCCACGTCAGGAAGGGCCCCCCGGTAATAACAGGTGATGGGTACGCAGGCTACGAAACACTCTCCCTGAAATCACTCCTCATGCCATCTGATGAATGGGGGACTGGATCATCCCCAACACCGGGGAAAAGGAGGCCCACGGATTTATAGTCGGCTGCCCAGGTGACAGCCAGAAGACAGCAGGGTCCACCTGATACTCACACAGGAAATGACCTCAAACCCAGGCTCTGGCTCGTCATCAGGGGGTGGAGGAAGGTCGGGGGAGGCCCCCTCTGGGTGTGGCTGCAGGGCTCCCCGGAAGAAGTTGGTCACGCGGGAGAAGCTGCTGAAGGTGGTGGAGTAGGGGTCCTGGAGAAAGCGCTGTGGACAGGGCCAAGGGGGAGGGGAGTCACAGCTCCACCCCATCCCACCCACAGGGGCCAGGCAGGGCTCTGGGACACTCACAGACACCACGTTGGAGCTGTCCTGGTCAAAGAGCTGGAGGTGGTGAAAGGAGCTGGAGAGGGCCGACGAGTCGTGGGGGAAAACAAGGTAGAGGCGGGAGTCCTGCGGGGAGCTGGGGAGGGGGCAGGATGGTGACATGCAGGCCAAAGGCCTCACCTGTGTCCCTTCCCCCTTGGGGCCCAGTGTCAAATGGCCCCCGGGAAATCCTTCACCTAAGGCCTGACCATAGCTGGACCCCGGGGGCGAGCCACACAACCCAGGGCTGGCCACTGAGGGCCAAGGCCGTCCTGCCTGCCAGAGTGACCGGTTCAGGGACAGGCCAGTGCAAGGCAGCTCAGGGGATGCTGCTGGGGAAGGAGATGCTTCTGTCACCAGGGATGCTAAGCCAGGTCTCCAGAAACCCCCCTGCCCCAGCACGATACCAACTCAGAGGGAAGAAAAACAATTCTTCTTAATGTTCCAGGACCCAAGTCCTGCCCGAAATCAGACAATCCCTTGGCTTTACGGTTACACGTGCCCGTTGATCCCCTTTTTCTGTTTTTCAATCAGGCTGTTGTTTTCACAGTCCCAAGGGGCCCGGCTGCAGCTGCAAAAGCCCGGTGCTGGGAAGAGGCTCACCTGGCCAACAGCAGGTAGCGGCTGAGGACACGGAGAAGGGCTCGGGTACCCCCGCGGTGAAAGTGCAGGGCGGGCAGGGAGCCTCCAGCCTGGGTCACCAGGACCAGGTAGGCCCAGCTGAGGCCAGGCTTGGACCGGCGGATGGACTTGAGCTCCCCAAGACTCACCGAGAACGCCCATGAGCCCCGGGGGGAACTGGGCTCCACACCTAGGAACAGCACAGATAGCCTCTGAGAGCTGCTTGGGAGCCCTGGGTCACCTCCCATGTCCTTGGAAACACAACTGACTTGCTCTAAGATCTCCCTTGGCGCTCTGTGGCCCTCAGAGTGAAGCCCATGTTCCTCAACCTCATGGCAGGCCCCTCAGGTCTATCTCCTGCCCCCTCTTCACTCCAGACACCATACTCGAGCCACAGCTCGAATATCCTAAACACACCAGGGCCGCCCTGTGCCTCTGGCCTTGCATGGCTGCCCTCTCTGCTGGGGAGAAAACTCCCAGGTCTCCCCCCAAGAGCCAGGGGCTGGCATCACTCCTTCCTGGAAGGCTTCTCCATTCCCCAGAGGGGCCAGATGCCTCCTCTGGTGCCCCCTGCACTCCGGGATAACCTACATCACCCTCTCACCCTGTAACTGTCACCCTTACAGCCTGGAAACCTTCACAGGCAGGACTCATGATTGCCCACAAACAATCCAGGAGCCCAGTGAGATGAGCAAGGCTGCAACCCCTGGAGGACCTGCGAGGCTGGACCTGGGCTAGGGACAGTCCTGCGCCCCGATCCATTCTCCTGAGACTGGAAGGCCAGCACCGATGGCCATCTTGACTGTGGTCAGCAAAGCCTGTGGAGCCATGACCACTGAGGGTAAGACATGTCTCCACCTGCCCCCCAGGGGCACCGGCTCAGCCTACCTCTAGTGGGCTCTGAGTGGCTGGACTGTGGCCGCACAGTGCTAATGACTGCCCAGTCGGGTTCATAGCCGGGGTCAAAGGTCGGTTCATCCTCAGAAGTGCACGAGTCACCCCCACTGACATCCTTGGGAAATGAAAGGAAAAGAGTGAGGGGCTGTAGATTCAGAGTTTCCAGATCCAAGCTGCAAGGCTGACCTGGAAGGCAGCCTCAGTGAACAAATAAAGAAACTGAGGCAGACAGCAGTGCAGATGAGGCCATGCTGAGGGTCACAGTGCTGTCACAGCTGATGGTGCTGGCCACCAGCCATGGGGAAGGACAGGGAGGGCTGCAGCGACTGGAGTCCCTTCCCAGGCTAGTGTGCACCATCCTGTCAGGCAAAGGCTCGAAAGTGAAAACCACATTTCCCAGGCTCCTTTGAAGCCTAGAGGTCAAGACACAAGATGTAAGCAAGTAGAAAGCAGGAAAGAGCCAACTTCCTGCCAATCAGGCTGTGTCATTAATGGTGGACACTCCTGTTTTCCCACACAGAGAGGTGACTAGGATAGAAGTGACAGCTAGCTCAGTCTCCCAGCATTCAGTCATCTAGCTTGGTGAGAGCCAACTGGCTTCCTGCCCTTGGGTGGCAGCTCGGGTGGTAGTGTTCTTGGGCCTCCATAGGTGCCATGATGATCTCTCCTCACTGCCCTCATTTTGGAAGTGGTGGCAACTCCCCTGGCAGGTCAGTTCTATAAGGTCACTCCTGTTCTACTAGCCCTTGTAAAATCTGGCAAGCTTCTACTCATCTGCCTTTAATCCCTTCCTGCTGACAGTAATCGGAGTGTTTTGTGTCTCCTGTGATGAAACCCTGCCTGATGGGACCTTATTGGAAGAACCCAGATGGGTCCTACATGAAAGCCATTTCTGCTATTCCTTCTACGTTGACAGAGCCCTCCCCAAAACAGAAGCTAAAACTTCCCACTATTTGTTTTCCCAGCCTTCTTTGTGGTTCTGAGTAGCCTTGGGCCCTACCTCTGGCCAGTGGAAGCTGAGATGCCATTGGTGGAGAGTTTAAAAGGGAAAATCTTTTTTTTTTTTTTTAATTTTTTTACTTACTTATGATAGTCACACACACAGAGAGAGAGAGAGAGAGAGAGAGAGAGAGAGGCAGAGACACAGGCAGAGGGAGAAGCAGGCCCCATGCCGGGAGCCCGACGTGGGATTCGATCCCGGGTCTCCAGGATCGCTCCCTGGGCCAAAGGCAGGCGCCAAACCGCTGCGCCACCCAGGGATCCCGGGAAATTCTTGATTATAAAAAGGCATGTACAGGGTTGACCAGCACCCTATTCAGGCCAGTCTTTGGGTGCTGTTGAGGGAAAGCATGGTGTCTGGAGCTTTGGCAGCCAACTGGGACCATGAAGGAAGTCACTAAGACACCTGTTCACAGGGCTGTTGAACCATCCCTGGGAAAACCATCTCTGGTCCCCATGTTTTGTGAGATGAATCTCATGTTTCATCAATGTTTACATAACATAACGAGAATCAGTATTGTTTTCTGCCAGCATTTGCAGCCCTCTGCTTCTTGGGCACATGGCAGGATCGTAGCTCACTGAGCTCTACTGGCTGGGTGGAGCTATGCAACCTGTTCTGACCAAAGGGCTGGGATGTACCCCTCCCAGGATGGACTGTTTAATTGCCTGGCAAGAGCTCTTGCCCTCTGCCACAAGGAATGGTGGCTGCTCTAGCAGCAGGCTTCCATAAGTAATCAGGACGAGCAAAGCTCCTGACCAACATGCAACGCGTACAAAGTGAGCAAAACCAGTCAAAAAAGCTGGAGCTCCAGCAGCCTTTTTGGTCCATAAGGCAGCCGTGAGGAAGGCGCCCCATGCCGAGAATGACACAGCAAAGATGGAAGGATTGGTGATGACATGTGAACCTGTACTGCTGACTTCTAGACTTTTCAAGCGAGAAGTATGAGCTACTATCGAGCTGAAGCCACGGTCGTTTCTGTTTCTATTCCACGTGGCCAAATATAACTCCTACCTGATGCAGAGCATCTGGGAAATGCCTTGTTTTTTTCTGATGAGGACAGATGTGACTGGCACCCTGCTTGCCCCCTTCTTCCTGCCTCAAAAGGCAGATACAGGAGCTGCAGCTAAATCATTAAAAAATTACCAGGGCACGCAAAGGAGGGTCTCAACAATCTGGGCCCCGACATTGCCAGCCAAGGCCAGCAGCCTCTTTGAGTGTCTTATAAAATGAGAAAAATAAACTTGTCTGTTAACTTGTCTTCCGCCAGATTTTGTGTTCCCTGGAGCTAAGCGTATTCTGCGTGTGTGCCTTTTCCACTGCAGTCTACCTCAGCGAGGTTTTTTTTTTTTTTTTTTAAGATTTTTTTTTTTTAAATTTTTATTTATTTATGATAGTCACAGAGAGAGAAAGAGAGAGGGGCAGAGACATAGGCAGAGGGAGAAGCAGGCTCCATGCACCGGAAGCCCGATGTGGGATTCGATCCCGGGTCTCCAGGATCGCGCCCTGGGCCAAAGGCAGGCGCCAAACCACTGCGCCACCCAGGGATCCCAGGATTTTATTTATTTCTTCATTAGAGACACACAGAGAGAGGCAGAAATGTAGGCAGGAGAAGTAGGCTCGCGAGACTTGATCCCAGGACCCCAGGATCACAACCTGAGCCAAAGGCAGACGCTCAACAACTGAGTCACTCAGGAGCCCCCCTCAGTGGGTTTGTGTTAGTCAAAAATAAGATTGCCGAAGAGGACAGTCACATTTTCAAGAGAGGCACTCAGCCGACCTGCGAAGCTGACAAAAAACGCAGAATGCTCGATGCTTCCTCCTCAACCCTGGCTTGAGCAGAATTCTGGAATCTCCATTTGTCTCACACACACATACACACCCTCGCCAGGTTATTCAAACCCCCACTGCCCCAAGTGAGGCTTCATTCTCTCTACCCCTGGTACACCATTCTAACCTTCTTCCTGACCTCCCTGCCTCCAACTTCCCTCTATTCGGACCTGCCCATTCCCAGCACGGTCTCTCAGGAGAGCTTTCCACACCCACACCCTTCTCCTCCCATGGTTCCCCGAGGCCTCTAGAACATCATCCAAGCTTCCCAGTCGGGCATTTCAGAATCAACCATCTTTCCAGCAAACTGCTCTACAGAGACACCCCATTTCCTCCTGCCATCCCTGAAGTATTTTCTTGCTCCCTTATCCTTACGGTTCCAGCGCAATGTCTGCTTCCTCCAGAAAGGGGCAGGCCTCTGGAATCAGAGAGTCTGGTATCAAACTCAAGTTCCAACACCTCCTAGCTTTTTGATCTTGCAAAAGGAACTTCCAATCATTGTGCCTCAGTTTCCCAAAGTAGAATGGGGGTGAAGACTGAGGCAGGGTCCAAGTCAGACTCCTCTCTGGGTCCCAGCACAGAGCCTGGTGACAAAAAGCCTCAGGAGCCTCTAAGAACAAGAAGGGCAAAGTCTGGCACCCAGGGTAGGAAGGTGTCCTGGGAAGTGGGTGAGCCACCTGGGTCAGGGTGTGTTTCCTCTCTGAAGGGGACATGCCACACCCCTTCAGGCTCTTGTGGACTGAGAGCTCGTGGAACCCGAATCCACAGGCCACGCCGTCCTCTCGCACCCTGGCAGGGCTCTCCTAAGAGCAAACAGATGAGGGGGCAGCTGTCCCCTAGGCTACAAATCTCATGGTGTCAGCTTTCTTTTGATCGGGCATCTTCAGCTCCATTTTACAGACAAGAGGAAACCAAGGAGCAAAGAGAACCTAGATCCCAACAAGGATCACACAAGCTCCAAAAGTAAGTCTGGGTTTGCATCCAGGTCCTTCAAACATCTTCCACTGCCTGAACCTGGAAAAAAGCGAGTGGAGAAACGAGAAGAGAGAAAAGCCTACCTTCTTGGAGAAGAGAATTTGGGTGGAATCTCCAGCCTCCTCTACAGGAACCCAATGCAGGAGAACATCGCTGTCCTGAGGAAAGAAAAGAGGAATTAGAGAGACTCCCCTCCAATCACCGCAAGCCGTATTTCTGTACTTCTTCCCCGGCCCGGACCCTCAGGCTTACAAAGCCCCCCTTATACCCCCAGTCCGCGCTCCCTGCCTTCTTAAGGTCCCATCGTGACCTCCTAGATCATACTCCTATAGACGCCGCCTCCATCTCGCCCAGGGCCCGCCGGAGCCCTGCTCCCTCCTGGCCCACCTTCTCCACAACGCGGATGACGCCAGCGATGAGGGAGTCCGGGTCCTGGTGCTTCTTGGCGCTGGTGTGCAGATACACACCACCCTTCTCAAACACCACCTGCGGACACAAATCGGTGAGGGGCGGGACCCAAGCGCAGGACAGCCAGGGGGCGGTGCCCAGAGGAACGTCCCAGCCGGCGGGGGCGGGGCCACAAGGTAAGGGTCTTCCCTAGGGCAGCCGAGGGGAGGGTGACAGAGTATTTATAAAGGAATGGTGTCTTTGCTCCGGCTCAGCCGGGCTCCCAGAGCTCCGGCAGGGCGTTGGGCGAAGCCGACTACCAGAGGGCGTCGCTTCGCATCCCCAGGAGGGAAAGAACGCGTTCCCAGTGCTTACCCTGTAGCCGGCTCCCTCCATAGCCGCGGCCGAGGTCCCACTGCCCCGGCCCTCTCCCTTTCCGGGTCACCGTGCTGTCACATCCGGATAGGAGACTCCCCTCAAGCCTGGACAGTGGTAGCGCCCTTGCCTGTTCTAGAACAGGAGTGGACGTAACCACCTTTCAGAACGGGGTGGCTGAACTTGAACCACGAGGGTGTAAGTCACATGGCACGCACGGGGAAGGAGGGGCAGGCCAGCGAGAGTGCGCATGCGCAGTGCCGCTTCCCTTACCATGGAGTAAACAAGGGGGAGGATCCAAGGGCTCCACCCCCTCGCCCCAGCGCTCTCCGAAACACCTCCTTCTTTCTCCATATTGTATACTGGCATCGAAGCCAAGGAGATTCCATTTTGCTCGAGGGCACGGCCAAAGCTTGTCAGCTGCGGCCATGTTAATGCGGGGCAGTCCCATCTCTCTGAGGGGCGCAACAGCAAGGTCCTGGAAAACAGACGGGTAAAGGAAAAGAAGGTGAGAGGAGGCGTACGTCACGAGAGGTGCTGAGGGACTTGGGTTAACGGGATGAAGCCGTCAGTATCCCCGGGTACGAAGCGGACCCAGTCGAATTCCTGAGTCACCGTCGGGAGGCGGCGGTGTAGGCCGCCATATTGAAGCCTGGCAAAGCGAAGCAAAAAAAGTTGCCATATTGGATCTTCCCCAGCATTGGTGCTGAAAAGGGGGATAGGCTGGAGGGAGAGTCCATGTACGCTTTGGGCAAGTGATGCTAGGATGGTTGCCATGTCGTTAATGGGCACTACTTTCCTCCATTTCTGTGGAAGAAGTTGACAATGGGTGAGGGGCGTCAGGTCGCTGGCCTTAGTTTACTGTGGTCCTGAGAATACACGTGCCGACGGCCGTATTTCTTAGCAAATCGAAATGGTCTTGGCTTGTTTCCGAGCAAGCTGAAGCCTTTCTTTCACCATCTTTCTTATGGGCACCCTGCTGTCGCCACTGTCCCACTGTGATCCGGTGATGTCCCCGTGGTCATTATGGTCTCGGGCGGCCCCGATAAGGGAGGCGGAGTGTGCAGCATGGAGGAGGGCCAACCACGCGGAAGTGACGCGAGGCGCCGCCATGTCTTTTGAGGGCGGCGACGGCGCCGGGCCGGCCATGCTGGCTACGGGCACGTGAGTGGAGGCGGCGTTGTGAACCGCGGTGTGGGGAGGATTTGGCCGTCCGGAGGAGAGGGGCGCTGGGAGGGCGAGCCGCTCGCGGGAGGGGTATGGCCTGAGTAGATCAGAGGGCAGAGATCTTCCAGCGACCCTACGCTGAGCGCTAGGAAGGGGTAGCCCGCGGGAACCGTTGTGTCTCACTGGAGGCAAAACCTAGACAGACTTATCCTCCGGTCTGCAGACCCACTAGGATCCTTGCCTTGGCGTGGACCATGTCCACAGGGTCTGGGGGTTGCTCGGGGGGACTCGGGGCTCCCCTCACCCGTCCAAAGGCGGGACTTCCGGTCCTGGCCCCCCACCTGGGCGGGATTTCCTGTTTTCTTCCTAGAGAAGTGGGTCCTCCCTGGACCCCCGGGCGAGGTGGGGAGAAGGTTTCTGAGAGGTCGAGGAAGAGCCCAGGCCTTCACCTTTCCCCCGGCCTCGCGGGGTGGGGGCTGGGGGGCCACCCTCGAGTTTCTCCCACTTTGGGGCGGGGGTGCACTGCCAATTTGACAGGTGGTCGGAAGGGGGCTTAATTAGCATTCCTCCTTGCGTGGTGGACTTTGCCTCTTTCCTCACCTCTTCCTAGAGTTACTTCTTTCAGTTCACCTCCTCATCTCATCCTAAAGGGCCAATTACCTTAGCTTTCCCCTCCCCCTCCTCTGGGGGACAAGTCTCACCTCTCTCCCTAATCCTAGGCTCCTCAAATTGGTTGGCTGAGGACCCTCCGTCCATCTCTGAGCTCCTTAGAGGATACAAGACTTCCTCCAGCAGCTGAAAGGGTAGAGTCTCCCCTGGTCTTGGCCACTCTACTTTTAAACAACTAATGCCAGAGAGCCCCCAGGCCTTGGCAGAGAAGTTGAGTTGCCCTCCTTGTATTTGCCCAGTTCTCCTCCTCTTTACAGTGGGAGGACCCTCACACCCACTCACCCCCATTACACTCTTTTCAATCCTGTAACTACTCTAAGATCTAGGACAGAGAGTTTAATCCTGATGTCCCAGAGATGTGAAAGCCCTAGGCCTAGCACTGCCAGGCTGTGTGACCTTGGGCCAGTCATTTCCCTGCCCTGAGCCTTGGTTTCCTCCTGGTAGGTGAGACCCTGAGCACTTCTCAGTTCTATTGGATTTTGGAGTCAGGCAAACAGCAGAGTCAGCCCTGCTCTGACCCATTTAACTTCTGGGACTCTGACCAATGCCTTAGGCTGTCTGAGCCTCACTTTCTCCATCTGAATGTAAACCTTTCCTGATAAGGAAGGCAAGATGGCATTTGGGATTAAGAACAGGCTCTCCTCTCCAGCCCCTTTTACCTCATCGAGATACTGAATCTCCCTAAGCCCTTGATGTGCAACCATGAAATAGGGTAATAACAGCCCCTGCCTCATAGGGTTGGGGAGAAGGTAGCATGAGAATGGTGATGATCCATTTGCATCCCTGCCTGGCATGTGGGAAGTGCAGGGTGAGTTTGCCATGGGGTCTGTCAGGAATGGTGCTGGTTGTGACCTCACTGTGTGTGGCTTCCAGCAAGGGCTTTGTACTCTATGGGCCTTGGCTGTCTCATTAGTGAGGTAACAGCTCCCACCTTAGTGGGTCAGGTGGGAGGTGAAATGAGAGGTGTAGACTCCCTACACAGAGTCAGTGCTCAGCAAACACTGGTTCATGTGATTATAAGTTGAAAAGGGCCTGCACATTGAAATCAAATAACCCTGGCTGGACTAGAACCTTGCTTGAATTCCTCCAATGTTGGGGTGCCCCCTACCTCCCTGAGGAGGCTTCTTGGCTTCCCAGCAGTCCTGGTTTAACCACTTTGATTTACAGGAAGAAGAAAATGAGACACAGAGAGGGCCAGTCAGTGGTCCAAGGTCACACAGCAGGTTTGAGATGGCCGGAAGCCAGCCCACTTGCCCTTGCTCTTTTCTCTCTCTCTCTCTTCTTTAAGTTTGTTTATTTATTTAAATAATCTCTACACCCTTTGTGGGGCTCTTGATTACAATCCCAAGATCAAGAGTTGCATGCTCTTCCAGTTGAGCTAGCCAGGCACCCCAACCCCTTGTTCTTTTCATTTCATAAGTAGATGCATCCAGTAGATTGTCTGCTTAGGACAGACCTGTTCTGGGGTACAGATCCCCGACCTTGGGGAGCTCAGATGTGTGATGGAGGAGGCAGACAGGTACAATTGTCACAAGCTCAAATGACAGTGAGGTATAATGGATGTAGCCCAGGGCATTGTGGGTCTAGGGAAGGCATCTGGCAGAAAAGTCTTGTAGGAAATACAAAATTTCATGGATGGAGTCTAGGCGCAGAGAGCAGCTTGCACACCATTTTCTGCTCCATCCCTGGTCTCTGAGGCCTGTCAGGTGCTGGGCAATGCTGGCGGCTCAGAGATTAATCCCATGGGCTCCCCCTCAGGTGGCTCCACAGTGGCTGGGGAGATGGAGGTGGATCCAGACAGTACTCCCCATGGGAATATGTGCTAGAATGGAAGGACTCTCAGACATTGTAGGAGTCCAGAGAGTGGGGACTGAGCCCATCTGGGATGAGGGGAAGCTCCTTCCACGCTAGGGTGAGAGAAAGGTCAACAAGTAATCAGGGAACAAGTTATCCAGGTATAGGGGGACCTGGTATAGGGGAACTATTTAACTGCAGGTCTGAGGGCTCAGAAGTCTGGAAGGTTGTGAAGCTGAGTGCAGAGCCGGGGTTACGACCATGTCCTGGGGATACTAGGGAGAGGCAAGGGCAGTTCCAGTGTAGGAGGACCCCAAGGGGCCCGAACTGGAGGCTCAGAGGTTCAGGAAGAGGCTGGAATGATTGTCCCGCAGAAAAAGAATGCAGGCGAGGCATATAACTTCAAATCTTCTATAAGCTGCATTAAAAAAGTCAAAGGAAAACAGATAAAAGTCATTTTCGCCTTATATCAACTAGCCATTATATCTGAGATGTCATCTTTTCCACATGTAATCAACCTCAGACTGCCAGTGAGATCTCTGACATCCAACCTTTTTTGTCCCAAGTCTTCTAAAATCCAGTGTGGGTTTCATACTCATGGCACCTCTCACCTTGGACCCGCCACATCTCAAGGGCTCCTTAGTCACACAGGTGGCGGGTGGTGCCCACATTGGACTAGGCAGGGCCAAGAGGAGGGGCGGGGGCTGTCGGTACTGGGCGTGGCGGGAGGAATGGGTCCGGAGGGTTGGGGACGGTGCTAGGAGGTGTGGATGGTGGGGAATGTGGAGAGTGGCAGATTTCGGGGAAGGGGCTGAGCTCAGCCGGGACCAGGTGGCTGGGAGGGGTGGGAGCGGCGTCTTGGGGCAGGTGGACACGTAGGGGCCAGGTGCAGACAGGGCAGCCAGCCGGGCCTCAGCTCTCTGTCCTGCTCTGCCCTGCAGGGCGTGGATGGCGTCGGGGCGCCCCGAGGAGCTGTGGGAGGCGGTGGTGGGGGCCGCCGAGCGCTTCCGGGCCCGGACAGGCACGGAGCTGGTGCTGCTGACTGCCGCGCCGCCCCCGCCACCCCGCCCAGGCCCCTGTGCCTACGCGGCCCATGGCCGTGGGGCCCTGGCTGAGGCTGCCCGCCGTTGCCTCCACGACATCGCCCTGGCCCATAGGGCTGCTGCTGCTGCCCGGCCCCCCGTGCCCCCGCCAGCACCACAGCCACCCAGCCCTGCTCGGAGTCCCCCTCGGCCTGCCCCGGCCAGGGAGGATGACGAAGAAGACGAGGAGGAGCGGACAGAGACGGAGACCTCTGGGGAGCGGCTGGGTGTCAGCGATGATGGAGGTGAGAGGGGTGGGGGCTGGGGTAGCTCTTGGGCTTGGCAAATGGCCTGCAAGGTCAGAATCCCGGAGGGGTGGGCCTCGCCTATCTCTGTGCCCGGGTGTTCTGTGGCAGCCTCAGGCTCAAAGAGCCTTGGGGGAGCAGGCTGGCTTGACCTGGGCCCTGCTGTGCGACTTGGAGCAGGTCATTTCCCCTCTCCCAGCCTGTATGGTTACATGTTAACCGGGAGCCAGCTCTGTGCTGGGAGGTGCTAGACACAGACACAGAGCCAGCTTCGGCCCTTTTCTTGAGGGACTCCCAGTCCTGCCAAGGAATTGGTAGTCCAATAGGAGACCGTGCCCTGTGGCGACCATGGGGTCGGAACCTGAGCTGGGAGCTCGAGCAGAACGAGTTATTTCAAATCTGGGGTGCCTAGTGCTGGTGAGAAAGGTAGGAATTACAGAGGAGTCAGGAATGCAGGCCACAGCTTAAGGGAGCCACGGGGAAAGCAACTGGCTGTTTTGAGGGGAATCAGGAGGTTGGATACTTCAGAGAGACTGGACTCTATAACATTAGGGCTTTGGAGAGTGATTAGGAGTTTGCGGGAGGGGTGTGTGTGCCCTAAGTAGGACTTACTCCTGTGTTGTCACCATTAATGCTTGCTTCTTCATTGTTGCTGGGGGAGACCCGCATAGGATTCAGGGCACAGACTCTGGAACCAGGAGGCCTGCATTCAAATCCTAGTGACTGAATATGCTGTACGAGCAGCATTATTAACTCTGGAACTTTGGGCAAGTGATTTGACTTCTCTTGTGCCTCCTGGTCCCTCTTTGTCAAACAGGGATCACAGTTGGCTCATGTTCTCTCCGTCTGTATTTTGAGTCCTTTATCCCAAACAGATCTTGCAGATTTCATGTTTATCCAGCCAGTTGTTTTCACCTGAGGGCGTAACAGACAGAAACTGGATTTGTTTCTGCCGATGACCAGGCAGATAACCAAGGGGGAGGGTGTTTGAGGCAGAGGGAATAATTCCAGAAGCCCTGAGGCTTTTGAGGGACCGGCCGATGCAAGGAGTGGGGAGATGGTGGTGGTGGCACATGGGGTACAGCGGGGACCTGACTGGCCTGAGTCACTAACCTCATCCATAGGGCTCTTTGTAATGGACGAGGATGCCACACTCCAGGACCTGCCCCCCTTCTGTGAGTCGGACCCTGAGAGCACAGATGGTAAGTGTCCCAGGCTGTCCCCACTCCGCCACCCCCAGGGTGCTGGGATGAAGGCAAGGACAGAGGCTGAAGGCCATTGTCTCTCCCAGATGGCAGCCTGAGCGAGGAGACCCCTGCTGGCCCCCCCGCCTACTCCGTGCCCCCGGCCTCAGCCCTGCCCACACAGCAGTATGCCAAGTCCCTGCCTGTGTCCGTGCCCGTCTGGGCCTTCAAGGAGAAGAGGCCAGAAGCACGGTCATCGGATGAAGAGAATGGGCCGGTGAGGGGCAGAAGGGAGAAAAAGAGGAGGGTGCAGGGAGGGACTCAGAGCCACTTCCTCCAGGAAGCCCTCTGGCATGGAAGCCACATTTCCTGGGCTTGATCTTGCCCTCCACCTCAGGAGGCAGATTTTTGGGCCAGAGCCCTAAAGCTTGAACTACTGCAGCCTTACAGTGTACCCCAGTGCCATGGAGAAAAGCCTCTTCTGGGTTTTAGGAACAGCTTCATTTATAGAATACCTGCTCCTGGCAAGGCACAGGTGTTTTGGTATCCCCTTCAGAAGGGGAAACTGAGGCACAGAGGGGTTAGGTCATCTTCTGTCCCCACCCTGCGTGTTCCTGGCTCCTCCCCTACCTCCTCTTTCTCTGGCACAATCCTTCAGGTGGCTTTCCTGGCCTGGCCTGGGTGGCTCCTCCTCACCCAGCGCTGAACTTCCCTGAGGCACCGGGAGTATCTGTGACTTCCCGGGACCTCAGCTTGGAAAGGGCAGAGCTGGGATTGGAACCCAGCCTCCTTTTGGAAAGGAGTTACAGACTGCAAGGGAGGCAGCCCTGGAGTCCCATGGTCATCGTGTGTCTCTCTCCCCCGCGCGCCCCTGCCCCCCCCCCCCCCCCCCCCCCGTGTCCTCTTTGACACATTGGCAGCATCCATCTGCCGTCTGCCTGTATTGCCAGTTAACAACATCTGAGGCCTGAGAGGTGGGGGCGCTGGTCTGACCTCTGAACCGGCTCAGGTCCAGCCTCTGTCCGTGTGGCCTCTCCCATTCTCCTGGAGGCTAGGCCCAGCTCAAGGTGTGGGGCCAAAAGGGAGATTGCCCTAATTGCTGGAGCAGACAGAATGACAGGGCCCCTCCTGGGTGGAGGCCATCGTGAAACCAGGCCCCTTCCCTATAGCGCTGGCAACGTGGTAGCTCACACTTCTTGAGCACTCACTGTGCTGATTGTCTCAGGCGCTGTCATCAGCTGCGCGTTTTAAAGGGGAGACTGAAGCCTCAGGAGATGAAATGCTTGTTGACAGCTAGTCATTGGCAGAGGCTGGATTGTTACATGACTCAATGCCAAGCCCAACCCACATCCTTAGACATGACACCCCCTGGTATCTAGCCTTGATAGCAGAGAAACAGCACTTCCACTGTGTAAGAAGGAACTGAAGGATAGTGGGACGGTTAGCTGTTCTTGCACGTAGAGTTAGGCCAAGAAGGGAAGGAAGAGAGGGCCAGGAAGGCTTCTTGGAGGAGGTGGTATTTGGGTTGGTTAGAAGGATCCTACAAGGAGCAAGATAGGGTAAAGGGCCTTCCTGGCAGTAGGCAAAAAGTGCTGGGGCGGGGCCGCGGCGGGCGCTGACCCCGCCCCGGTCTCGCAGCCCTCTTCGCCGGACCTGGACCGCATCGCGGCGAGCATGCGCGCGCTGGTGCTGCGGGAGGCCGAGGACACCCAGGTCTTCGGGGACCTGCCGCGGCCGCGGCTCAACACCAGCGACTTCCAGAAGCTGAAGCGGAAATACTGAGGCCCAGGGAGAGCGCTTCCAGGCCCAGCGTCCGCCCCGCCCCACACTACACCCCTGCCCCGCCCCTGGGCCCGGCCAATCCGAGTCAGACCCGGGACCGGCTTCTCAGGTTCCCGGGGTCCCAGGATTGCCCCTTCCCCGCCAATTCCCGCCGTCCTTCCAGCCCACGACCCCCTCTCGCGCCGAGGAGCGGGACCTATCTAGTTTCCGGATTGGGTCTGTCGCTGCATTTTTTTTGCCCAGCGACAGATTCTTTCGATTAAGGGATTGGCTCGCTCCCGGACCGGGGCGTGGCTAGTTTTAAGCCCTCATAAGGGTCAACTGTCGTTTTCGCCCAGTGACCAGAGCTTCGCTCGCGCGGCATTGGTTGAAAAAGAACAGCCAAGCCACAGGATTGGGGAGTGGTAAGCCACTACAGCCTAGAGAGTAGGCAACTTCATTTGATTGGCTTGAACGCAAAGGGCTTGACCAATCTCCCGGAGTCGCCAGCCCACCCTTCCTAGTTTGTCCCACCTGATAGGCTCCAGCCCTCTGGGGGCGTGGCCAAACCCTCCTAACCCCAGGATTGGCCTGCGGCCTTAAATTTACGTTCTTTACACTACTGGGACTGGGGTCGCTTTTGACCGAGTCCTGACTATGTGCCCCTCTACCCTCTCCCAGGGATGGCCCAATCCTGTCCCTGCGTCTGACACCCTCTTCGGTTCCATCCCACAACAGCCTGCCAATCGTAGTCCGTCCTTGCAGTCAGGACGGCACCAGCTCCCGCCCCTCTCCCTCCACCCCCACAGGTGCCTTAAAGGGCCCTTGTCCACCCGAGGTGGGGGGCAGGGGCCCTCGCTCTCCGGCCCTTGTGTGGGGAAGAGAGTCGTGGGTGGGGATCGGGAGTTGGGAGCGGTGGTCTGAGATTAAAAGAGTTTTACCTCTGACAAATGAGTATAGAGTGTGTTCATTCAACACTTTGAAGCCGAATGAGCAGCACCTAGTTGACTTTCAGTGTAAAGTTGGGAGTTGGAATTACTGTTCCCATTTTGCAGATAAGAGATTCATGGGGTTGTAGGGGGAGATTCCAGTTCTGTGTGACCACTGATCCCCGATCTTTGGGGGGGATGAGTGTTGGAATGTGGTCTTCAAAGCATCAGTGTTTGGAATCCACTCAGTCTCGACAGCCAGAAGCGACCAACTGAGGCCAGAAGTTTTCTGCCTAATATAAGACAGCTGAAAGTTAGAGAACAAATGGCACCTGGTCCGAAGTCTGGCTGGGCCAAGTAAACCTGGAATCTTCCTCTCCCATCAGACCACCACCTGGGACATGCTAGCAATAGACAAGACTTAAACAGAACTGCCAATCAACCACTTTTATAAGACTAGTTCCATCTAGTAACTCTTCCTAGTAACCCCATGAAGGGGAAACGATTATTCTCACTTTAAAGATGAGAAAATTGCAGTATTGAAGGTCAGGGCTGCTGTCAGGGGTGGACATTTCTTGGACTGATGATCTTCAAATGAAAAAGAAGTGTGTCCCGCTGTAACTAAGGGAATGAAATGTTAAAAGAGTTCCAGGTGGAAAGAGGAAAATCTGTGAAAGAGGACCCACACCCCCTACTGGTCGGAGCCTCCCACTGCTGGAGGAGAGAGGAAGGTCAGAGCCGCCGAGGGCCCGAAGGAGCAGGTGGTCTGAGAAGGGGCGGGGCTTCCGTCGTGGGCGGAGCCAAAGCCCTGCGCCCTGCCCCCTTCCGTAGGCGAGTCATTTCCGTCCGCCGAGGAACAGAGAAAGCCGCCGGCGAGTTGTGGGCAGAGCGCCTCGGGCAGGAGTTCCCTGGTCGCAAGTGGGAAGTGAGTCCCGGTCCGGTACGGTGATTGCGGGGCCGAGCTGGGGGCGGGCGCGAGGTTCTTGGCTTTTGCCCTGGAATGTCCCGGTCGGGACTCTCCGCGGGACTGAGCGGGGCGTCGTCGCCCGGGAAACGGCGCGAGCCAGAGGCCGGCGAGGGGGTGGGATTTCCGGAGCCCTAAGCGGAAGAAGGGAGAGTCCTGGTGGAGGGGCGGGGGGAGGCGGGACTTGCTGTAGCAGTTTGAGGGCGTTCTGCCACTCAAACCTGTTTACTTCCCCTTAGGCTGGCTCCTGGGATGGCCGAGGTGGAGACCCAGGGCCGCCTGTGGCTGGAGAGCCCCCCCGGGGGAGCCCCCCCCATCTTCCTGCCCTCGGACGGGCAAGCCCTTGTCCTGGGCCGGGGACCCTTGACCCAGGTTACCGACCGGAAGTGCTCCAGAAACCAAGGTGGGCGGGGCCGTAGCTGTAGGGATTGTGGCTCGCTCTGGAGCGTGAACGTGCTCTGCGGGAATGGTGGGCAGCCGGTGCAGTAAGGGAGCTGCTTGGCCGCCAGGCGAGATTGCGTGGTGTAGCTCGTCCTGCAGTTAGGTGCCCTCGGGGGAGCATAAGAAGAGAACTGCTGTGCCTGGTCTGGAACTAGCCAGACCCCTTAGTGGGGAGACAGTTGTCAGAGGACGATGCTCACAGGAAGGCTTAAGTCAGGTCATGACCCTTGCCAAGGAGAGAGCCGATGCTACGGTGAGAAGTAGCGGTTGCTAAGCAGGGCGAGGTGGTAACGAGCGTAGCCCAGGACCTGCACCCAGTCACACGCCTCATCAAGGAGAAATCAGTTCTGTACAGAAGAATGCCTCCTGCCGCTGGGCGAGGACCGGCGTCACAGGCTATTCTGAGGCCTCTCTCTGACTACTGCATGTAAAGAGAGAGCCGACCCCATTTAGAAATAAAGTGCTTTCCCGTCCCGAATGGCCTGAATGTCCCCATCCTGTGGCCTGAAGCTGGCCAAGCTCCCCAGTAGTGAGGAAGGCCGTCGCACAAGGATGCACATTCTCACTCCACCCTCTCAACCCTCAGTGGAGCTGGTCGCAAACCCCAGGACCAGGACCGTGGCAGTGAAACAGGTACCAGTTGCTCAGCAAGGCGCAGCGAGGCCTGGGGGAGGAATGGCAGCCCAGCAGGGAACAGGCTCATTGGAAAAACCCGGTTTGAGGGAAGGGGACGTGGCCAGCAGAGAAGGTTCGGGGTATTGCCATTTTCAACGCGTATCCATCCACGTTTGAATTGGGTTAAGGCTGGACCACAGTAACTCTTCCACGTCCCTGATTGGTGGTACGCAGTGAGGAGGCGGGGCTTAAGGGTCTGATTGGCAGGTGGGGGAAGGCTGTCCTTCCTCTAATTCGTGGAGGTTCCGGTTGGGGGCCGGAGCCAATCCCGGCTCCTCCTCCTCCTCCTCCTCCTTTTCTCTCTCTGTCTCTCTCTGTCTCTCTCTGCAGCTGGGAATTAACCCCTCAACTGCTGGGACCCAGGAGCTGAGTCCGGGATCAGAAGGTTCTCTGAGGGTGGGGGACACGCTGTACTTGGTCAACGGCCTCCACCCGCTAACCCTGCGCTGGGAAGAGGCCCGCACGCCTGTATCCCAGCAAGACACTCCACCCGGCACCCCTCCCGTGGCTCCCCATGAGGCAGAGGCTGTTGAGCCACAGAAAAAACGCATGCGGAAGTCATCCCCGGGCTGGGAGAATTTCGAGAAGCTGCTAGTATTTACAGCACCGGGGGTGAAGCCTCGGAGCAAGGTGAGAGCCAAGCTGAGGGAGCCACACGGAGTTGGGGCTGAATGATGTGTGCTGTGTGCCCCTGGGCCATTCAACCTCTCTTAGCTGCCACTTTTTTGAGAAGTGGATCTGATGACAAGTTCAGAGGGTGTTGTAAGCCCTGGGGGCATCGATGTATGTCAGCTCCTGCTTGAGCCCCAGAAAGCACAGTAGTGAACACCATCATTTTCACAGGGACCCAGAGACCTGACCTCACAGTTCCCCCCCATCCCCCCCGCCCCCCAGTCCCCTGTAAAGTAATAAACCCAGAAAAGCGCATGGCTCAGTCCTCTACATGTGGTTTGCACCCAACTTCACTCCTGTATTCATTTTCACTGTTATTAGCCTGAAGTGAAGGCCAGGGGAGGTGGGTGAGTATGACGTGAACCCCATTTTAAAGGCTGGCATACCCAGGGGCATAGGAGAAATAGGAGATGGTACAGTGAAGATCTCGGGCTCTGCACTCAGGTGGTAGGGACACATTCTTCCTGTGCCTTCCCCTAAACGTAAGATGTGTAGGCTGTGACTCAGTTTCCCATTTAGTGACGGGCAAGTGGTAATGTCTCTACGTTGCAGAGGTGACGTGATGTAGCCTGTGAGTCGAGATCAGAGGCATAACAGGGTCGCTGTTCCTCTTTTCTTGCTGACATCAGGTGGCTGGCTTTGATTTGGACGGGACCCTCATCACCACACGCTCTGGGAAAGTCTTTCCCACCGGCCCCACCGACTGGAGGTGATAAGAGGCAGACCAAGGGGGTGAGTGAGGCCCCCGTGGGCCCCAGGTCACCTACCTGCTTTCCCACCCACCCTAGGATCTTATACCTGGAGATTCCACGTAAGCTCCGGGAGCTGGATGCCGAAGGCTACAAGGTATGTGTGCTTTTGTGCATGGAGACCAGGCCACAGGGAGGCTGGGGCCCCACTGAGAAGGGCACCAGGTGACATCCATGCTTCCCCCCCCCAGCTGGTGATCTTCACCAACCAGATGGCCATTGGGCGCGGGAAGCTGCCGGCAGAGGAGTTCAAGGCTAAAGTGGAGGCTGTGGTGGAGAAACTGGGCCTCCCCTTTCAGGTATGGCTGCAAGGGAGCTTGAGTCATAGAGGTTGGGGGACAGGGACCCAGACAGAGGCAGGGACAGAGTTAGTGTCACGGTGTCAGACCGTGACAGAGAGGAGGGAACAGAGACCCAGGGAGAAGGCATACGTACCAGGAGGCAGTGGAGGCCCCCCGGCAGGGTTATGCTGGTAGAAACCCATCATAAATGGGTTCTTGGGCATCTGGAGTCCTCTGGGTTGGTGAAGGGGTAGCATCCCTGGCACCCATGCACCCTTGAAGGATTTGGGGAAGGAGCCCAGGAGGGTGTCTGACCTTCACCCACAGGTGCTGGTGGCCACACACGCCGGCTTGTACCGGAAGCCAGTGATCGGCATGTGGGACCATCTGCGGGAACAGGTGAGTGGTGGCCTCCCAGTAGCTCCCTTCTTCCCTCACTCAGCCCAGCCTCCCCCTGCCACAGGTCTCTGCTGTTTGGCCACCTCCTCTCTCCTCTTCTCATCTCATTCCCTGGTCCTTGCCTCCTTTTCCACCAGTCCCAGTCTAGGTACAGGCGGACAGCACTCTTCAACTCTGAAGATCAGGATGGTCCAGGGACACATCAGTTGTCCATGTATTCTCTTGTGTGTGCCTTTGTTCTGAAGCTCAACAGCTTCTTGAGCTGAATTTGTTAGCGTATGAGACAGACCTGCTGGGGCTCACATACCAGCGAGGGTGCAGACTAGAGGTGCACAGACTGGGTGTGAAATGGTGGGAGTGAAGTGAGGTGAGGCAGGGTTTACCTACAGGGGTTAGGTAGGCCTCTCCAAGGTGCCCTTGTAATTATGAAGCTAGTGAGGGAGGGAGCCTCGCAGGGGAACCTAGGAAGAGCTTCCAGGTGGGAGTAACAGCATGTGTAAAGCACATGTAAAGGTCCCGAGGCAGGGCTATGACTAGTGTGTTCAGGGACAGTGAAGAGGCCTGGGTAGCAGGACCTGAATGGATGATGGGGTAAGGGTGGGGCGTAGGGTCAGAGATCGGGCAGGTGTCAGATCGTGAGGCCTTGTGGGTAAGGTAAGGTCTTCCCTTTTACCCAGCCAGGGGGCAAAGGGATGGGGCCCAGGAGGGCTGGGAGGAGAGGAATCTACAGAAGTGGGAACTGACACCCCCCTGGTGGCTGTGTAGGGAACAGACGCAATGGGGATGGAACAGTGAAGGGGGGTAGGAAGTGGCCCAGCAGTGGCAGCGCCACCAGGATATGATGCTGAACTGGGGCAGGAGAGGCCAGACGTGCCACCAGGATATGATGCTGAACTGGGGCAGGAGAGGCCAGACGTCAGGCCCAGCTCAGCATCCTCGCAACCCCCATTAGTATTCTAGGGGAGCAGGCATGGGAGTGGGTGGGTTCCTTACTGCCTGTTGTCACCTGTCCCTCCCTAGGGCAACGAAGGTGTGCCTGTCTCCATCGGGGACAGCATGTTCGTGGGAGGTAAGGACCCAGGGATGGGGAGTGTGTGGATCCCCTCGGCTGGGCCGCTGGTGGACATGGAGCTGTCTTCTGTCCCAGATGCAGCTGGACGACCAGCCAACTGGGCCCCTGGCCGAAAGAAGAAAGACTTCTCTTGTGCAGACCGTCTGGTGAGGCTCCTTTCCCCTGCTGGCCTGGAGCTGTGTCCCCACCTTATCTGATGTCTGTGTCCCCTGTCGTCCCCTCCCCGCCAGTTTGCTCTCAACCTTGGCCTGCCCTTCGCCACACCAGAGGAGTTCTTTCTCAAGTGGCCCGTTGCCAACTTCGTGCTCCCCACCTTTGACCCGGTGAGGCCTTCGGGGTGGGAGTGGGAGTCGGGAGAGGAGGAGAGGGTCTTGCTCATCACTACCACCCCTCCCAGAGAACCGTCTCCCCCTCGGGGCCGCTTTGCCTCCCGGAGTCCAGCTCCCTCTTGAGCCACGACCCTGAAGTGGTTGTCGCCGTGGGATTTCCTGGGGGTGAGACACCTTGACCCCTTGACCTCAGAAGCCCCAGTCCAGCTCTGGGTCCTTGGGCCCCCACTGACCTTGCCCCTGCCTCACAGCTGGCAAGTCCACCTTCCTCCAAGAGCATCTTGTGTCAGCAGGATACGTGCACGTGAACAGGGTGAGACAGGCCCCCCCCCAATGTGCCCAGGCTGAGCGCAGAGTCCCTGATCCTTCCATCTTCTGTGCCCATTCCCTACCCCACCTAGGTTCTCCCTAGGTGTCTGCTTCCCTTGTTTCTCCTGCCCTCTCCCACTCAGGGTCTGTCACCTTGTATCCCCCAGGACACCCTGGGCTCATGGCAGCGCTGCGTGACCACGTGTGAGAATGCTCTAAAGCAGAGGAAACGGGTTGTGATTGACAACACAAACCCAGACCCTCCGACCCGGGCCAGGTACTGGGCTCCCATGGGCAGCCTCTATAGGGTGGGCTCAGCACCCCTTACCAGCCTGGCCCCTTCCTGGCCCCAACAGGTACATTAAGTGTGCCCGAGACGCAGGTGTGCCCTGCCGCTGCTTCCTCTTCAGCACCACCCTGGAGCATGCACGCCACAATAACCGGGTAAGCTGGCCCCTGCCCCTGCCGTCCCGACCGCCTCCAGGCCCCCAATTCCCAGACCTAACCCCAACCCCCACCCCCTGCAGTTCCGAGAGATGACGGGCTCCTCTCACGCCCCCGTGTCCGATGTGGTCATGTATGGCTACAGGTAAACACAGAAGCCTAGTGGGGAGGTGAGGAGGTGGGGGGTGGACCGGACCCCAGCTGGGTCTCACCTTCCCCCATCACCCCTGCTGCCAGAAAGCAGTTCGAGGCCCCGACCCTGGCAGAAGGATTTTCGGCAATCCTGGAAATCCCGTTCCGGCTGAACCTGGAGCCTCGGCTTGAACGGCTCTACTGCCAGTTCTCAGAGGGCTGAGCTGCGCATCCCCACCCCCCCGCCCCCGCCCCCGCCCCTGCCCCTGCCCCTGCCCCCAATAAATTGTTTTTTTTTTTTTTTTAAGCTTGGACAGCATCATGCTGAAAGAAGGGTAGTCTACCCAGTGAGGACAGGCACCCGGGCGAGTCCCCGGGGACGGGGGAGCACAGACCTGCCGGCCTCCCAGGCCTCGGGGCACGGACCCCCAGGGATCTGCGCTGAGCTGCGCACTCGGACCACAGGCCTTTCCCAGGGAGGGTAGTTTAGGCTTCCTCAGAACTGTGGCTGTGGGCACCCTAAACAGAGGGTGGGGAATCCAGAGGGGCAGGGCCCAAAGGGGTGCGGGGTGGGGGCGGGGGCTTTTCCTCACCTGCGGGCTGCCCAGCTGCAGAGCCAGCCAAGGAGCACCCATGATGTGACCCTGAGGACAAGAGCTGGATCCCGAATCTGGTGAGTGAGGAATGGCAGCCCGGACCTGAGCAGTAGGGGGCGCTGCTGAGAGCCCTGCCAGGCCCCAAACCCCCAGCAAGTCCTGGATGGCCTGTGTTTGCTGCCAGCCAAGTGAGGCCTGTTGAATCCCAAAGGATGGAGGAGAGCAGGCCCTGGGCCCAGGAATACAGCCAGCCAGCTCCAGGGAGGCCCAGGAAGATGGGGCCACCATCCGCTGCGTGGGCCAGTCAGCTGGGGACACACCTGCCCCTGAAGGCACAAGCAGCTCTGTGAAGAGTGTCCTTCCTTCTAGCTCAGGTGACCTCACGAAAGGTGGCCTCCCCCAGAAATCTGATGGAAATTCATACTCCTGGGTCCCATCAAGCTGAGGGACTCTAGCCTAGGGCAGGGGGCCTTAGGCCATCAGCCTTCTGGGAACCCATGGCGCTCGGCTCCACTGGCATCTCCCCTGCCAAGGCATCTGGACACGGAGCCTAGTGGCCAACGGGCTTTTAAAAGACTTTATTGGGGAAACGTACAGGGGTGGGGACCGTCCGCGGAGACCTCTCCGGACGCTGTCCTCCATCTCGCTGGGCAGTAGCCATCCCCAGGGGCCCCTGCTCAGAAGCATCTGACCTGGGGGCAGGAGGAGAGTGGGAGGGCCTGGACAGGGCCTCCCAGCACCCCATGGGCCCTCCAATCCCAGCCTGGAAACCACAGCTTCATCACCTCCTGGGGGAGAGAGGGCTATACTTGCCCAGGAGACCCTGGGGACCACAAGGCACAGATACGCCTCTCTGCTTGGAACTCCACGCCAGGGTCACATGATCATATCCCAAACCCGGACACCACTGAGGGTCCTTCCTGCGCTCGAGCCGGGTGCTACTCACCAGTTTTGGCGGGGGCCTCGTCTGTGACTCCTGGAGGGGCCCAGCCTGGGGGTGGCCACTACCCCCCCATCTGTGGGGGAGGAAAGTGGGGAGGGGCATCAGTGGTAGGGGTGGGGGTGAGGAGGGGTAGCTGGGCAGGGGATTGGGGGGAGAGCTCGCCACCTCACCCCGCGCTGCTGCTGCTCCTGCTCCAGGTTCCGCTGCAGGACCTGCTGCTGGTTGGCGATGACACGCCGGATGCCGTTGACGAAGTTGCTCTGGTCATGGGGGATGAGGCCGATGAAGATCTTCTTCTCTGACGAGTACAGGAGCATGAGCACGCGCACCTCGCACGATGCCTTGTAGGAAAAGTGCACGCAGCCGGCCTGGTGGGCGCAGAGCAGGCGGGTCATGGTCGGACCACTCCACCCCCCACCCCCCAACAGCCTCAGGGGCTCAAGCACAGGCCAGTGCTCCTGAGACCTGAAGCACACGGCACACCAATGCATCCTGAAAGCCGTCCTCATACCCCTAGTGTCACTCCTGCTCGGGGACAAGGGGACAGAAACCAACAACAGCCCAGGGACCAATGGGCTCTGCACGGAAGGACTGAGGAGCTGGCAGCACCACAGCCAAGCTCCCCACTAGCGGACAGGCGGGCGCGCAGAGCTGCTCCACAGCACCTGGTGGCTGTGACCCACAGAGGCCACGCGAGATGCACAGGCCGATCAGGCCCCAGGAAGCCCAGCACTAAGATCCCCCACGTGCAGCCCTGGAGCAGCTGAAGTGCCGACCGTGAGCCCCCCAGTGGCAGGGACCCTGCTGTCGTGTCTCCCCCGCCCTGAGACATGGCTGAAGTAGCAGCAGTGATGCCTGCTCGAAGGAAGAGGCCCAAGGGCCAGGGCTGTTTTACTGGACAACCTCCCCCCAAAAGACTCTCCACAGCCCAGGTCACCACCCCCCTACAGGTGGGCAAACTGAGGCTCAGAGCTGGAGGACTCACAGCAAGCCCCTGGAACCAGAAGGGCCAAGCCCTCCCTCTGCGTTACCTTGGGGGACCATGGTGGCAGGTGCCCGGAGGGAAGCCCTTCCAAAGCGCGCCCGCCCCGCACACCTACCTGAGCGGCCGCAGCACACAGGGAGCAGGGCCTCTGCAGGCTCCCCTGAGGAACTCTGCTGCTCAATTTTTTTTTTTTTAATGCAAAAGAAACACGTGGGCTTCCCCTCAGCGCACTGTCGCAGGGCTGCAGGACAGACGCTGGCCCGGTGCAGCAACGCCCACAGAGTGCCCGGACAGTGGTGCTTCATGAGCACCAGAGCACAACACGCCTCGCCTCAAAGATGGAGAAACTGAGGCCAGTGCTCTGAGGGCTGGGGCTGGAAACAGGTGGCCCTCCCTGCCTGGCAAGGTGCCTCCAGGAGCCTTGGGTTTTCCTCTAGAAATTGGGCATGGACAGTGGCTCCTTGTCCCCAGGGAGAGCAGGAGGAAGGCCCTGGGGGCACCGGATCCTCGCTCCGTAGTACCAGCTCCTTGACACTGAGTCAATCCTGGAGGCCTGCACCAGGCGGGGTGCACATCTCAGCCTCAGACACTACCTCTGGGCCTCAGTTTCCCCATCTGTAAAATGGGGTCAGGACAGCACAGAGCCTCAGGGAGTCATGTGGCCTGAGAGGCAGCACGTGTCCAAACACAAGGCCAACCTGCTGTCACTGGGGGGCCACCCCTGCACACTCCCCCAAGCTGGTCTGGAGGAACGGTCACAGGCTCTCATCTCCCAGTTCTTAAACCCAAAAGGGAACCGGCCCTGTGCGCCCCAGCCGGGCCCTCCTCGTCAGCCCCTTGCCCCACTCACAAAGCCATTGTCCATGATCCGGCACAGGCTCTTCAGCGTCTCCAGGTCCTTGGTGAAGTGGAACTGGACCAGGCGCGAGTTCCGAAACAGTGGTACCAGGGTGGTCTGCAGGGAAGGCGGTATGGCTCCATGACAAAGGAACCCTGAGTGAGCCACAGCCACACTGTCCTGCCTCTGCACGGTCCCCACATGGCAGCTGCCACTGCCTCCATAGGCCTCACCCCGACGGACCACCTTGGACGGTTCCCGAGTGTGACCCCCTCATCAAGCCGGTCTCCACCCCTGCCTGCCTGCACTTGTTGGATGACCAGCCACTGGGCCCTTGCACATGCTCTCTAGAAGATTCTCTAGCTTTTCTTTAGGGAAAGCACTGTGGCCCCAAGGCCTACACCAGCTATCTCACAGGTGGGGCAGGCCCAGGGCCTCCCTTCACTCTCACCAGCAGCTGCTGTGGGATGAGCTGCATGTACAGCTTCCTTGGCCACTGCTCAGTCCTCCTGCGGGGCATGAGGGGACCAGGGTCAGGAAGCCGGGCCTCGACAAGACCCTGCCTTGGCCCCCAGCCCGACACTCACAGGATCTCCCCTTGGTTCACGTAGACATGTGATGGCAGCCACCTCTTGGACCGACTGTTGGGCTCAGGCCTGGGCTTTTGGGGAGAGGAAGAAAGTGACATCAGCAGTGGGAGGTGCCCCAGTCAGCAAGGATGCACTGGTCTTATGGGCACCCAGGTACCCCCCAGGACTCACCTCTTGCCACTCCATGACTCCACTCCACGCTAGGAACTTGTTGTTGACGATCTGCACCGGGCCCGCGACACCACCAGGGCCCACTGCCTGTGGGAGCAAAAGCAGGGGACCAGTGCCCAGGAGCGCTCCAGGGGAGGCTTCTGGGAAACCTCAGAGCTGACCCCAGGACCCTCACCCCCAGCTTCCTCTCCAGATCTTCAGCCTCCAGTCTGTCTGTCCACAGTCCCAGAGGACTCCCCCGCCTCCCATGCTGGCCCTGTCCTTCACCTGCTCGAGACCTCCCATGGCTCCCAAAGGCCCTGAAAACAAGTCTCAGATGCTCAACCTGGGGTACCAAGCCCAAAGGGTCTGCCTCTAAGACTGAACATCCCCATAGTTCACTGCACCCAACAGAGACACACTGCTGGGAAGGAGGACAATATTCATAAATTCATAAGTAACTTACAAGGGGTGAGCCACAACACGGCCCCCCTCCAGAGCCTTCCAGCCAGCCACACAGCGTTCCCCACAAGCCTTCGTGCCTGTCTATCCACGTCCCTGCTCTGCTCCCACATGGGTGTCCCTCCTGTCAGCGACCACGGTCATCCCCACCGCCCCCCTTGCTCTTCAAGGCCTCATTGACCTGTCCACTGCCTGGGACCCGAGGGCTGGCCTGGGCTCCACCAGCACCAACCTGTTTGCGCGTGGTGATAACCTGCCGGATGGCATTGACGAAGCCGCTCTGGTCATAAGGGATGAGGCCCATGAAGATCTTTTTCTTGGACGAGTACAGGAGCATGAGTACGCGCACCTCGCAGGGGGAGATGTGGGGAAAGAGCATACACCCCGCCTGGGAGGGGCGGGGAGCAGGAAGGCAGTGAGGCACCCTGGGGCACTGCCGCCCACCACTCCAAGCTAACCTGAGGCTGCTCTGTCCTCAAAGTCAACACCAAAGAGAAGCCGGAGACCAAAACATGTTGCAAGAGGAGGTGACTGGGCATCTCCATGTCTCCCCTCCTGGGCAATCTGTGGTCAGGGGCCCGGGCCCCACCCTACAGGTGCAAGGAGCCTGAGAGGGATGCATCTCCCACCCCTGTCCCCCTCTCAATGCCAGCCCCGTCTCTTAGAGCAGGACCCGCCTGCTAACCAGGCCAGAACGTCCTCCAGGGAGGCCCTGGGCACAGACCCAGCTCTGCTTCCTCCTAGCTGGGAGCTCAGACACAAATCCCCTATTCCCGGACCTCAGTTTTCCCGTCTGTAAAATGGTTTCACAGGAGCCTCCAGAGACAACACCACATAAATATTTGTTATTTGAGATGCTAGTGCCTCCTCAGTGGGACATGGGAAGAGCTAGGAGTCTGACAGACCAGACTCCTCCCTCGGGGCTGTCAGAACAAAGGGGCGTACGCTTTGGAGAATACCCCACGCTGCCTGCCTGACATCTCTTGTTGCTCAGGGAACTTGCCCCGACCTTCCTGGACCCCCACACAGCTGGTCTCCCCAGGAGCAGAACATGCCAGGTGGCACAAGAAGTGCGCTGACCTGTCATTCTTATGGCCTGAAGGCCCCATTAGCCAGGCAGATAGCAGGTCCCCCGCAGAATGGTGCTGAGTTAAGGGGTGACCAGTCAGGCAAGAGACCCTGCACCAATCGACCCCTGGTCTGGACAGACCCTGAGGAAACAGGATCTGCATGGACATGGGGGATCATGGCCCACCCAGCACCTGGAGATAGGGATGGGGAAGGTGCTGGGACCAGAGACTGGAGGGGACCCCGGAACTGAGTCCTAGGGTGTCCTGGGCAGATAACCTACTAGCATCTATCTCCTTCCACAACCAGACCCCGGGAGAGGGGGTCACTGGCCGATACCAGGGCCTCCATGAGAGGAGGCCCAGACCAGGGAGGGGTGGGGTGGGTGGGTACAGAGACCACCCTGGGATTCAGTCCCTACGTGCCCTGCACCACAGCCTCACCAGCTCATGTCTACAGGGTGTCTGCCTCACTTTCCACAGGCTGACTTCTCGTAGCCTAAGGAGGGAGTCCCACCATGAAGCCCCATTTGCCAGACGAAACAGCCCCAGCACAGAGGACACCCCCATCCCGACTCACCTCCTCCCCCAGCCACCTTCCATTAGCAGGTCCCTGACAGTGCTGGGCCCCCACAGGGTCCTGGGAGAGCCAGCCCTGGACCTCCACTCCCTCACTTCCCTGTCCGCTCCCCGCCCAGCCAAGCTACAGGAGCCCGAGGCAGGTGCTCTGCTCTGACACCCTCATTTACAGACAGAGACTGAGACGCCACCAAGAGGACACCCCTGGACCCCTCAGGAGGGATGTCCTGGGACCCTGCCTGGGGTGGTCCCTGCAGAGCCCTGCCTCCTGCTGTCCTCTGTCACCAAGGCACTCAGGAGTCCTTGTCCTCACCACCACCCACCCCGGGACCCACTCTACTCACGAAGCCGTTGCCCATCACGCGGCAGAGCCCCTTGAGAGAGTCGCAGTCTCTGTTGGTGAAGTGGAATTGTGCCAGCTGGGAGTTGCGGAACAGGGGGCCCAGGGTGGTCTGGTGGCAACACAGGAACCTCTGGGTTACTCTGGGGCTGCGGGGTCTCTGGGGAGCGGGCTGGGGGGCTTGGGGGGAGAGGCTGGAGGAGGGTTTTACCAGCAGCTGCTGCGGGATGAGCTGCATGATCAGCTTCTGGGGCCACTGGTCCGTCTCCCTGCGGGGAGTGGGGGCAGAGGGTCAAGGGAGGCCCCCCTGCCATCCACCCCCCTGCCTGCCCATCACTACTCACAGGTTCTCGCCCTGATTCACGTAGGCCTGGCAGGGGAGGGCTCGCTTCAGCTTTGCAGTAGAGTCGGAGTAGGGTCTGCGCTTCTGTCATGGGGGGGAGGGGGAGGGGTCACTGGACACAACCTAGATGCCTCAGCGTGCCCCACCCACAGGGGCAACCGGGACCCTTGAGGCCATCCCCCAGCCCCCTCGGGGACTCACAAGGGGACCTGGCACAGCTCACCTCCTGCCACTCGAGGACGCCACTCCAGGCCAGCAGCTTGTTGCTGAGCCGGTGCTCACCTACGGCCAGGCCCCCGAGGGCGAGCCCAGGAGAGGAGGGCCCGATGGGACCCAAGGCGCCGAAGACCCGAGCACCTTGCTGCAGCAGAGGAGAGCAGAGAAACTGAGGCTGAGGGACCCACAAGGACAGGCTGTCCCCCCACGTCTGTGGATTTGGATTCACACCCAAATCCCCCCTCGGAAACTCCCAGGGTCACATCCAAACCCTGTGCCAGGGGTCAGGACCCCAAGCGACTGACCTCCACATCCTCTTCCTGCCACAACTCCAGAACCAGGGCCCCCACCATCCCACTTGTCACCTCAACACTGATCTGTTTCCCCTTCCAGACTTTGCTCCAGCTGTGTTCTCTGCTTACAATGTCATCCCACCTGCTTCAGAAGATGCCGTCCACTCACTCACACCCCCAGCCCAATCAACTCTTGGTCCCTCTGTCCTGACTCAACTCACAAACCAGGTCTCTAGGTCCAGGGCCTCCTTGAAGCACCCCCACTCCAATGCACAGGCCAGCCTGGACACACTGGTTTGCCCCAACCCACCCTTGCTCAAAATTCTTCCAAAGCTCCCCATGGCCCTCCAGAAGTCTGGACTCTCCCCTCTAGTTCCTGCCAGCCCTTCCAGGCAGTCACAGACCCTCCTGCCCTCTAGTTTGACCCCAGGGGGATGGAGGAGGTAAAGCGAAGCACAGAACAGAACCATCCAGGGAGGCCAGGAGACCTTCAGAACAGAGAGTGTAACAACACCTGGAGGGGTCTCAAACACAACATCTTGAGAGCATCTGAGGAACACAGGGAGAACGTTCCAGCAATAAAGCCAAGGAAAGCTACACATTCTACTCTTCACAGGGCACTCTCCCAGGTATCTTTTTTCTAAACCAAAAACATCTCAAGGCAAACAAGGGAAGGCTTTGGAATAGGCCGGCAGCAAGAAACCCCTGCAAACCTACTTGTAAATGCCTCGGAGCAGCAAGAGAAATCGTAACGGTTGTTACTTTTCATCTGACTACTAACAGGTACTCTGCATTTCCTACAAAGCACACAAATGTCTTTTGTCCCAGGACAACAGACAAGAAAAGTTGTATCTTACCGGGACTTAAGAGGCAAGCAAAACAAAAACAAAAACCCAAACCTGCATGTCCTTCAACTGGGCGGCTGATTCTGGAATTTGGGCAAAAGTATCAGATTAGGGAGAAAACCAGAGAGCATCTTGGTGTAAGAACAGGTTGGCGAGCGTTCAGTGCTAGACCACATCTGAGATGCAGAACAGGGGCGTTGGGGCCCTCGCTTTGAAGGTGCCACAAGTGGGGCGCAGAGCATCTGAGCATCAGGACTTAGAGCACACAGCCTTTGGAAATCCAGGTGAATGCATTTAAGGACCCAGGCAGCGTAAGCTGCAGGAGCACGTGCCTAAAGTCCGCTTTGTCTGGAGGGCAAACTGCTCATGCAGGCTTTGAAAAATGTTTAGGTCTAGAATGTAAAGACCAGGAACAGTTACCTAGAAGCCTGGGTCCACCTGCAGTAACAATGTGGCCCACACACCCAAGTGGAGGACCACCTTAAGGACTAGGCTTCCGTGCAATCCTAGAGGAAATCTCCCATCTGGGCAAGTGTGTGCAAAATTTGGCTGTGCCTCCGACATGTGAATTGTTGTTTACTAGGAAGCCTATTTCGAACTTGGGAAGAGAACCAAAACCCTAGGATGCCCGTTGAAGGACCCAGAAAACGCTCTTGAGCAACTAGGTGTGATTGCTGCTGAACTAAGAGGATGAGGCAGTTGGGCGAAGGGGTATGTTTAAGTTTCGGGGAAGGTTCAGAGCCTTGGTATCTCAGGTTTAAGATCCCACGAAGCCGGCTTTAAGACTCGCGCGGGGCTGCCACAGCTCCATGCCTTGCACAACGTCGGGGTCAGTTCATGAAAGAGGCGAACTGAGAGCCAGCCTAGGGCGAAAGGCACACCCGGGCAAGCGTGAAACGTCAGGATGTGCAGTTTTACTATTCCAGGTACACCTTAAGATTCTTGAGAAGTACGTGTGTATTTGGGGTCTGGGGAGGCGCGTGTAGTTAATAATAAACCTGCGAAGCTAGATGTTTATGTTTGGGCTTGCTGCACTCCGTAAGGGCATCCCACATCTGGGCGGGCGTGCAAATCCCGGGCGCACACGCCACGGGCGCCGTGCAGACGCGCGCGGGCCCGGAGAACACCCCGGGTGCAACACCTTGGGCACGCGAGCGCAGGACGCGCGGGCCCCTCTCGCCGAGGCCCCCTCCCCCATTTCCAGGTTTCCTGCCCGAAGAGAGACCAACTTTCCAATTGGAAAAACAAGCGTGAACGCCGCCCGCCCCCCACCCCGCGTTTAAATCGGGACGCGGAGTCAGCAGTAATTTGAGCCATCCCCGCCCCCGTACCCCACCCCCGCCACCCCAGCCCAAACGCGCAACAAAGAGGAGAGCCCGGCGCGTACCACCCGGGGGGTTCTACGGGGGAACCCGGCCCCAGGCGGGACCACCCCTAGGGCCACCCGGAGACCCGAGAGAGGAGGGGGCCGCGGACAAAGACCCAAGCCCGGGGGAGGGGCCGGCGGGGGCGGGGCCGTGGAAGGCTCTGGAAAAAAGGCGGGGGGCTCACCATGGGAGGGGCCGAGCGGGCCCGGATCCGCGGCGGCTGCGGGCCGCGGGGGCTGGCGGGCCAGGAGCGCGAGCGGGCGGCGCGCACCGTGAGGGGCCGCGGGGGGCGGCCGCGACCCCCGAGGGGGCCCCCAGCGCCGGAGCGGTGCGGAGCGCGGCGCGGACGGACCATAGCGGGAGCGGACCCAGCGGGCTGGGGGTTGCCACGGGCCGCACGGGGGGCTGCGGGCTCCACCGACTGAGGGGCGCGGGCGCGCGGCTTCGGGGGAGACGGGCTGGACTGTACCAAGCGCGGGGGACGCGCCACAGGAGAGGGGTCGCCGCGGCCAAACCACTGCGGCGAGCGGGGGAGCGAGGCGCGTACCAAGAGCGTCCGCGAGGGGGCGTGGCCGGGCCGTACCAAAATAGAGCTGGGGGGCCTCGGGAAACGGAGAGGGTGTGTGGGGCGGGGAACACGGCCATTGGAAGAGGCTCTGGGCGGCTCGGGCTACAGGGGAGGAACTGAGAAGACGTGAGAGCCACGCTTCAGGGGGGGTGTGGCGGGAGAGGCCACCCGGACGGTGTAGAGGTGGGGGTTGGTGAACGTAGAAGACGATACCAAGTTGGCTACGGGCTGGGGGATAGGTTTCCAAGAGACCCTATCCCGAGTCCCGGACCCGCGGAACCGGGAGACTACACCAAGAGACCTCGGGAAGAGGAGGAGTAAGGATTAGTGAGCCTGGGGGCAAAGGAACCTACCTAAAAGTTTGGGGATACGGACTGTACCCTGTATCAGGGTAGGACTTAATATTTGAAGGCAGTGACGTGGCTAGCTGGGCCGGAGACCACAAATCCCAGCGGCCCCCGCGCGCCCTGGGCGGTGCCAGGAGTCCCAGGGGCGGCCGCCAGTCACTGCTGCGTGCCCATTGGCCCCCGCGCCCTGGGCTCCGCCCACCGCCCTAGGTACCTCTTGGGGCTTCTAGCCGCTCTGCTTCTCGGGGCTGTTCATTGATTCACTCCTTCGCTCGACTCTTGCACGACTGCGTATTCACTTACTAGGAGTTGTGTAACATTCTTTGCTTAAATTTGCCTGTCCTTGAACTTTGGACAATAGGTAGCTGTAAAGTGGTTATGAGGATTCAATGAGTTAAAGTAGTCGGATCAGTACTCAGCATGGTAACGACTTAGACGTCAACTTTTCTTAAAAAAGAAAAAAGTCATTGTGATGAACACGGGGTGATTAAAATAAAAACTGTTAAAAATCATTATCAGTACTACTATTTATAGTTTGCGTGGGCAGCAAGTGTAATGTGATGACCGAAACAGACCAGGTCTCTCATAGAGCCCAAGGTCCACTGGACAGGACAAATAATCACAGTTTGTGATAAATGTTATAAAAAGCGCAGATGCAACCCTGGGAAACAGAGTTGCAGAAGCGGGGGAGGGGAAGAGGTGACTGGGTGAGGAATACTAAGGAGGGCACTTGATGGGATGAGCACTGGGTGTTATACATTGGCAAATTGCATTTAAATAAAATATTTAAAAATTTGAAAAAGAAGAGCAAATGCACGGGACAATGGCATGGTGACCATGAGGAGTCAGGGAAGTATCCTTTAGGCGGCCTCCGATTCTACTTGGGCTGGAAGAGTCCTAAGATGAGAGAACAGCAAGGGGTACAATCCTGAGATTGGAAGGAGAGTAAGGATAGCAGCGCAGCTGGATTGCATTGAGGGTGGAGGAGAGCTATGGGAATGGGGAGGTGCTGGGGTCCACAAGCAGGATCCTGTAGCCTTGGGATGGGATTTGAAATGTTTTTTTAAGATTTTATTTATTTGAGAGAGTGTGAGGGAGAGAGCACTCGAGTAGGGGGGAGGGGCAGAGGGAGAGGGAGAAGCAGATTCTCCGCTGAGCAGGGAGCCCGATGTCAGGCTCCATCCACAACCCTGAGATCATATCCTGAGTGGAAGGCAGATGTTTAAGCAACTGAGCCACCCAGGTACCCTGAAATTTGAATTTGGATCTCACTTTGCTGGGAAGGTTTTCAACAAGGGAGTGACATAGACTTATTTTTTTTTTTTTTTTTTTTTTTTATGATAGGCACACAGTGAGAGAGAGAGAGGCAGAGACACAGGCAGAGGGAGAAGCAGGCTCCATGCACCGGGAGCCCGACGTGGGATTCGATCCCGGATCTCCAGGATCGCGCCCTGGACCAAAGGCAGGCGCCAAACCACTGCGCCACCCAGGGATCCCTATTTTTTATTTTTTGACTCGCTTATTTTTAAACAGGTCTTTCATAGAATGCATAGAAACATCCACAGGATATCTCTACAAGTCTACAGAAAACAGGTGAGTCGCCTCTGAGGAGAGAAGGCAGCAGACCGAGGGAATGGGACCAGCAGGGTGGAAGGGAGACTCAGTTTACTCTCTTAGACAATTTGGAATTTTTACCATATGCAAATGTTACCTACTGAAAAATAACTTGAGAAATTGTTAAGTCTTGGGACGCCTGGGTGGCTCAGTGGTTGAACGTCTGCCTTTGGCTCAGGGCGTGTCCCTCAGTTCCAGGATTGGGTCCCACATTGGGCCCCCTGCATAGAGCCTGCTTCTGCCTCTGTCTCTGCCTCTCTCTGTGTGTCTCTCATGAATAAATAAAATCTTTAAAAAAAATAGTTAAATTTTTTTGAAGGATTCCTCCAGCAGCTGTGTTGAAAATAAGATGGTAGGGGATGAATGGAAGCAGACGGCCAGAGTGAAGACTGTGCCAATAATCCAGTTAAGAGGCACAGATGGGATGGATGGCAGGCAGGGGGGCCACCGTGGAGGTGGTCGTTTCCACAATTTATTTCAAGCTGGAGCTCAAAGGACTTGCATAAAGTGAGAGAAGGAGATATGAAGCATGATTCCAAGGTTTTTGCCCATACAGGGGTGCCACTTAGTGAAAGGAAACTGGCTATGGGAGCAGGTGGAAATCGCTGCTTCCATTTGTGATGTGTTAACTTAGACCTTGACTAAGCACTGTGGATAGGGGAGTCTGGAGATACAGCTTTAGGAGTCTTATGTGTTTGAATCAATGAGACAGCGAGGTCACAAAAAGCATGTGTATAGATAGAGACCAGGACACTCTGTCCCTTTAGAGGTCAGAGTCCTGAGGAGCAACCAGCAAACGAGTCAGAGGGGTGGCCCATGATATAGGAGAAGCCTGGGGCCAGGATGTATTTCCCCGTCCTTTTTTGCCCCACCCACTAAAGCTGAGCAGCCCAGGGTTTCCCAGGGCTGACTGGAACCCAAACCTGAGTTGTGACCAAATGGAGTCAGTGCTCTCTGGACCCAGACCACATGTTAGATATCAACAGTTAACCTCCAGACCCCTGACCATCATCCATGTCAGGACAACTGACCACTGGCAGCAGCAAGGAGACAGAACCACAGAGAGCGAAGCCTCCTTAATCCCCCCAAATCCTCATTTCTCACCATTCCCATTGGTCCAAGACTCCACAATCTCTTCCCTGGATAACATCCTCCTAAACACTCCAGTGGCTTCCCAATCCCCTTTGAGTTCAATACAAACTTCTTCTAATGCCCCGCATGGTGGACTTTTGCTGCTCTATCCAGAATGATCTCTTTCATCATCCTTCAGCTCCCATCAGGACACACGTGTGAGTATGAATTCCCAGGATATCTAAACAGAAAGTTGTGCCAGGATACACTCCAGCAGGAGCAAAATGGAAACATCCCAGAATGTGAAACAAAAATGTGGGCCGAAATTCTAAGTAATACTACAGTACAGCTCTCTGAAACCAACTGGCTTACCCGGGGAGCCAGTTTGAAAGACAACTGCCCATTTCATCTATGAAACCTGCTGTCCAGGCTAGTAGGCTGATACGACTGAGCAATTAGGCTCCCATCTATGATGCTGTACTTCCTGAAAAGTAGCTGTCTGCTACCAAACCTGTTTATGCCACTTGCCTCTTAAGTTAATAACTTAATCCTATCAAACCAATGAAATATTAATGCAGGAGAGTTGTTTATTTGGAAACCAGGATGCCTGCATTGAAGAAATAAAAGTGAATTGCTTTAAAAAAAAAAAAAGACAAAACTGGGGTGCCTGGGTGGGTCACTTGGTTGAGCATCTTTTTTTTTAAGGTTTTATTTATTTATTTGAGAGAGAGAGAGAGAGAGAAAGAGATCACGAGCAGGGGAAGGGCAGAAAGAGAAGCAGATTCCCTGCCGAGCAGGGGGGACTCCGAGATCATGACCAGAGCCCAAGGCAGACACTTTTTTTTTAAGTTTATTTATTCATTCATGAGAGGGGGGAGGGCAGAGACATAGGCAGAGGGAGAAGCAGGCCTCCCACAAGGAGCCCAATATGGAACTTGATCCTGGACCCCAGCATCGGTCCCCGAGCCGAAGGCAGACACTCAACCAACTGAGCCACCCAGGAGCCCAGTTGGTTGAGCATCTGACTCTTTAATTTACCTCAGGTCATGATCTCATGGGTTATGGGGTGGAGCCCTAGTATTGGGCTCTGAGCTCAGCAGGGAGTCGGCTTGAGATCCTCTCTCTCCCTTGCCCTCTGCCCCTACCCCCACTTGTGTTCCCTCTCTCTCAAGTCAATAAATCCTGCTGGCAAGTTGGAGGGGCAGAGGGAGAGGGAAAGAGAGAATCTTGAGCAGACTCCCTGCTGAGCTTGGAACCCAACACAGGGCTCCATCCCATGACCCATGAGACCATGACCTGAGCAAAAATCGAGTCGGACGCCTAACTGAATGAGCCACCTGGGTACTCCAATAAATAAATCTAAAAAAAAAAAAAGGACAAAACACTGCAAATGATAAATGACTTGTGCTTTGTGGATGTAGTTTATATAAGATTATGCTATGGTATGATAAATGGGAGACTTATACTTAAAAGGTCTCAGTCTTACATAAAGAGATGAATGTCTGTTTACATGTTCTGGGTTAAAACAAAACATTTAAAGTATTTAGATGGGATGCCTGGGTGGCTCCGCGGTTGAGCGTCTGCCTTCGGCCCAGGGCGTGATCCTGGGGTCCCGGGATCGAGTCCTGCATTGGGCTCCCTGCATGGAGCCCGCTTCTCCCTCTGCCTGTGTCTCTGCCTCTCCCTCTCCTCTCTCATGAATAAATAAATAAAATCTTAAACAAAATAAAGTGTTTGGATGCTCATTAGTGCTATTTGCCATGTATTTCTAACTCTTGCTCGCCCAGTAATGAAAAGGATTGCACTTCCTGGCCCCATCATGGTCCAGTGGGGCCATGTGATTAATTCTGGCCAGTGGGACAGTGAGCAAAATGACACATATGAATTCAGTCTGGAGTATTTAGTTACTAGTGCAAGGCCACAGTTCTTTATGCCTTTCCTCTGCTGCTGGCAATGTTCAAGATCTTTCAGCATCAGCTCCAAGCTGACCCCATAGGTAGCAGGAGTGAGAAAACCCCTTTGCTATCTCAAGTCACTCCAATTTGGAAGTTGTTTGTTATTGCAACCCAACCCAGCCTATCCTGACATTGAAATATCCTTTTCAAATAATCCTGTTTTATCAACCTGATTAAGTTTACTAAAAGGGCAAACTGGGACATGTATGGGTTAGATGTGTATGTGACACAGACAAGGACACAAAGGCAACATGGACAAATAAAAATGCTTTATATAACAAAATGGGAGTAAAGAGATCTCTGTCTCGAAGATCTTTGGTTTTTGGTTTTGCGATTACAAAATGTTTTGTTTTTTTGAAAACTCTGGGGGCGGGATGCCTGGGTGGCTAAGTGTTGAGCGTCTGCCTTCAGCTCAGGTCATGGTCCCTGGGTCCTGGGATTGAGTCCTGCATCGGGCTCCCCATGGGGAGCCTGCTTCTCCCTCTGCCTATGTCTCTGCCCCTCTCTCTCTGTGTGTCTCTCATGAATAAATAAAATCTTAAAAAGTCTGGGGGCATCTGGGTGGCTCAGTCGCTGAAGCATCTGCCTTCAGCCCAGGTCATGATCTTGGGATCCTGGGATGGAGCCTTGTGTTGGGGAAAATCCCTGCTTAGCAGGGAGCCTGCTTCTCCCGCTCTCTGCTCCCCCCCCACCCCCGCTTGTGCTCTGTCTCTCTGAAATAAAAGAAAAATTTTTAAAAAATATAATAGTCTGTCTGCCAAGTGCTCATCAGGCTCTATATATTATTCTTCCTTAAACTTTCTCATCATTTGTAATTATTTGTGGCCTCCACATTAGCCTGGGCGCTTTGTAAAGACAAGGACCATGTTTGTTTATTCACAGCCATGTCCCAAAAGCCCGTCACAGAGCACTCGAGGTCCAAGTGCACATCCCACCCCCTGCCCAGAACGCCCTTCACACCTCTACAGAAGTGGTGTGATGTGTTCAACACCCCATTTCCCCTTCCAGCATGCACCAGAAAACCACCTGTCCCAGCTTCCCCTGGAGGAGATTGGGATGATTTCGTTCTCACCAGTGGGAGCATAAGCATGAGCAACATGACATCAGGAGCATCACTTCTGGTCCCAGGCAGATAAAAGCCCGTGTGCACTCTCCATGCCCATGCTCCATTCCCAAGGCTGGAGACCAAAGACCCCAAAACGAAGGGGTTGGCTATTGAACGACAGCAGCAGGACTCTTGAATGAGGACAGCCACCAGGGGGAACAGCCTGACCCACATTAGACTCTGGGGGAAGTTATTAAACTCTCACCAGGGCCCTTCAAGGTCAGGCAGGAGAGAACCATCTGCAAGGTGAGCAACCTGGCCGCTTCCTGCCAACTACAGAGGGCAGGACCGCACCCATCTTTTTCACCGCCTCAGCGCCAGCCCCTAGCAGGCATCCAATTGATATTTTTCAAATAAATGAATTGCAAATTTATGACTTCCAGTGTTAACTGGGCCCCTGCTGCTGCTTCCTGGTATTCTATGAAGTTCCTCAAGGGTCTCAGCAATAGCCTGGTTATCGTCAGCCACGCACAGTAGAGTGGGTCAGACTGGTGGTCAGAGCTGGTGCCAGCCTGGAACACTTAATTTTAAAAAATATCATTTTTGGGACAAAGCAATAATAATAGGTACTTGCTGAACACTGTGCTTAGCATTTCCCTTTTAAACTCCTGCCATAAAAAAAAAAATAATAATAATAGGGATCCCTGGGTGGCGCAGCGGTTTAGCGCCTGCCTTTGGCCCAGGGCGCGATCCTGGAGACCCGGGATCGCATCCCATATCGGGCTCCCGGTGTATGGAGCCTGCTTCTCCCTCTGCCTGTGTCTCTGCCTCTCTCTCTCTCTGTGACTATCATACATAAATAAATAAAAATTAAAAAAAAATAATAATAAACTCCTGCCATGAGGATGGCAATCTTATCATCCTCATTCTACAAACAGGGAACCCAAGGATGGGGAGGTGGAAGCCTGAGATCATGGCCAAGAACAGGCTGAGGGGGGTCTTGAGCCCAGGTTCCTGATTAACCTCAGCAGAAGCTCGTGACCCCTACCTGATGGAAAAAATGAGGGGCATCAGGAGTGAATGCCTCACTTTCCTGTCCCTCTTCCCCGAGGCACACCATGGCTATCAACTCAAGATGGGACCTGCCCATCCCTGTCACCACAGCACTTCTCGCATCTGCCTCTCAGCCATTACCTGCACCCCCCCAGCACACTGTTCCAAACACTCCAGTGGTCTTCTTCCTCTCATGGAGATGACCACATCCCACCTCGCCTCTCCTGGTGCGGTGAGATCCATACCCACAAATTAACAAGAAACCAGATGGCTTTGGAAGGGCAATTTGGCAGTTTTGCCTCAGCTTAAGATGGGCACCCACAGGGACACCTGGGTGGCTCAGCGGTTCAGTGTCTACCTTCAGCTCAGAGCATGATCCTAGAGTTCCAGGATGGAGTTCCAAATCGGGCTCCCTTCAGGGAGCCTGCTTCTCCCTCTGCCTATGTCTCTGCCTCTCTCATGAATAAGTAAAAATCTTAAGAAAAAAAAAGGGGGGGGGTCCCTGGGTGGCTCAGCGGTTTAGCACCTGCCTTTGGCCCAGGGCATGGCCCCAGAGTTCCGGGATCCAGTCCCGTGTCGGGCTCCCGGCATGGAACCTGCTTCTCCCTCCTCCTGTGTGTCTGCCTCTCTCTCTCTCTCTCTCTATCATAAATAAATAAATAAATCTTTAAAAAAAAAGAAGAAAAAAAAAAAAAAAAAGACGGGCACCCACAAAGGTCAGAAGCATCCTATGTGACCAATAATAGGTGCTTTAAAAAATGGTCTAATTCACACAGGGAATACTCTGCAGGCATGAAAAAGAACAGAGGGCTTTTTGCCCTGGTATAAATTGCAAGATATGTTGTCAGATGAAAAAAGTAATCTACAGAGTAAAGTAGGCTGTATCAAAGTTCTAGAGCTCTGCTGTATGACACAATGCTGACTGCAATTCTCTACGGTGAGCTGAAATTTAAGGGGGTAGATCTCATTTGTGTTCTTACCCCCCCCCCCCACACACACACAGAGAAACCCAAAGGGACATAAGTTTGTAGGTGGCAGATGTCTACCTTGATTGCAGGGACGATTTCACGAGTATATGTAGATGTCCAAACTCATCAAAGTATGTGCAGGGTTTTGTTTATCAATTATACCTCCTGTAAAGCTGTTTTATTTATTTATTTTTTTTGTAAAGCTGTTTTAGAAATATAAACTAGCCTGCACTGGTTAGCAGACCCAGAAAATGAATGTCTTTCTGTTTGCTTCCACCTGCTTGTACGTAGCTCCAAAAGAACACATGAGAAAATTGGTACTTGAGGGGCGCCTGGGTGGCTCAGTGGTTGAGCATCTGCCTTTAGCTCGGGGTGTGATCCCACAGTCCCTGGATGGAACCCCCCCACCCCGCCCAATCAGGCTCCCTGCATGGAGCCTGCTTCTCCCTCTGCCTGTGTCTCTGCCCCTCTCTCTCCTGTCTCTCATGAATAAATAACTAATATCTATAAAAAAAAATTGAGGGGCGCCTAGCTGGCTCAGTCGGTAAAGCAAACAACGCAATCTCAGGGTTGTGAGTGCAAGCCCCATGTTGAGCATGGACCTTACACAAAACAAAAAATAAAAAATAAAAAAACCACCAGAAAATTGGTAATTGATCTCCAGAGGGAGCTGGGAGAGACCATGCATTGGGTTGGTTTTAGAACCTCTTAAAGTATGAATCATATAAAGGTTTTATATATACGGAAAAAAAAAAAGTTCAATTTTTAAAGAGTGAAGTGAAACAAAATCGGCATGATCTCCAATCCTGAAATTTTGCTCTTAGGAATGGATCCCACAGGAATGCTGGCACAAAGGAACAAAAAATATATGAAAATACATATATGCTCATTTTCTACAGCATTTTTGATTAAGTGAAAACTGGCACAGCTAACCAACTGCCATGTGCCATGTGGCAGAGCTCCCAACATGGCCCCTGGGACCCCCACACCTCTTGGTATTATATTCCCATTATTTTTCCTCAGCTTCAGTGGGGGCTGGGCCTCCTGAGTTGTAATGTGCAAAATATGGCCGAAGTGATGGGATATCACTTCTATGACTGGGTTACAAGAAGACTCTGGTTTCCACCTTGGGTACCCACTCACTTCCAGAGAAGCCAGCAGCCATGCTAGTAGTAGCGTGAGGGGGGCCTCTGTGGTCAGAAACGGGGGTGGGCGGGAGATTTTCACCATCGAGGACCTGAAACTCACCGGTGAGCTGGTGAATGAGCTTGGAAGTCGGCCCTCTGCCAGCTGAGCCTTCAGATGAGATTGCAACCCAGACGGACCATGAGCTGGAGGTATGAGCTGTGCTGCGTCTGGACTCCTGACCCAGAGCAACTGTGCCCCAAATGCTTGCTGTGTAAGTCCCTGCCTGGTAGGGTCTGTTACACACTCACAAGCTCTACAGACTGGATGCCATGTGGAATTGGTATGTGGCCATTTAATGGGGTCACATGCAAGGAATGATATAGATGCGAGGCCACTACTTAAGTGGAAAAAAAAAAGAAAAAAACAAGATAAACTGACCCCACATATATGAAATATTTCAGGGGTGCCAGGGTGGCTCAGTGGTTGAGCGTCTGCCTTCCGCTTAGCTCGTGATCCTGGGGTCCTGGGATCAAATCCCCCATTGGGCTCCCCCCAGGGAGCCTGCTTCTCCCTCTGTCTGTGTCTCTGCCTCTCTGTGTCTTTCATTAAAATAAAAATAAAAATAAAAATAAAAATAAAATAAAATAAAATAAAATAAAATAAAATAAAATAAAATAAAATAAAATAAAATAAATAAAACATTTTTGCTCTAACCTCCCCCCCCCCACACACACTTATGTTCTGCCACTTTTGCCAGTTGGGAGAATTCTCACGAATTTCCTAGTCTTGCTTCCAGCTCTGGATGCAGCCAAAGCAAACTGATCAAAAATGAAATGTTTCCAGGGATCCCTGGGTGGCTCAGTGGTTTAACACCTGCCTTCGGCCCAGGGCATAATCCTGGAGACCCAGGATCGAGTCCCACGTTCCGCTCCCTGCATGGAGCCTGCTTCTCCCCCTGCCTGTGTCTCTGCTTCTCTCTCTCTCTCTCTGTCTCTCTCATGAATAAATAAATAATTAAATCTTAAAAAGAAATGTTTCCACTAGTCGCTTGACCAATTACAACCTCCATGGATGCTCTGGTGATCTTGACAAGTTGGCCTGCACTTTTAGAAACAGGCTGGCCCACTACACTTGCCTTCTGGGAGTGCATTTGACCAGTGAGAACAAGAGCTAAGAGCAGCTCTCCCGTGGGGAGGACGGTGCTGAGCCTGCCACGTGCTCAACCCTGTGGAGAAGCTGCTGCCTGTCACGGGGGAAACCGGCTCAGAGAGCCACAGGGACCTGCCTGAAGCCAGAGCTAATGGGTAAGAGAGCCGGAGTTTAACCCCTGCTGTTCTAAGCTCTTCACTATTTCCTTCTCCATTCTAGTGACCCTGGGCTCTCCTGTGCCTCTCCTCAAGAACACGCGCCTGTGAGTGCATCAGGCTGGACCCTTCGGTTCATCTACCTGGGTGCTGAGGTCAAGAGGGCCTCACTGGCCAGAAATGGACAAACCAGCAGCTGGAAACATTTCTTTTTGATCAATCTGTCCCGGACTCAAACCTGTGTTTCCTTACAGGGCTATTTCCACCAACCGGGTGGAAACAGTGCTGGCTGCACTCCCCTCATCTTCTCCTTGCAGCATATCTGATGATCACTCTCTCTCCTCAAAAACACTCAGCTTCCAGAACACACTTGCCTGGTCCTCCTGCCTTCTGGCTCCCTGCCCAACCCTGATTTGTGGATCTGTCCCAAGAATGTCTTTGACCCAAATCTTCTTCCAGAGGTCGCAAAATGGCGGCCCGGTGGCCTTGTCAGACCCCCAACCGGATTTTGTTTGGTCCTCACAGTGTTTTGTTGTTGTTGTTGTTGCAATTTGAATGCCACTAGGTGGGGCAAGCACTCTGCAAGTTCGCCACAGTCCCCATCACTCCCTACTGTCTTACACCTGTCCGCTTCACACATTTCCATCACCTGCCTGGTCCCTGAAGCCATCTGAGTTTTCAAAAACCCCTGCTACACACACTGCCCGGGAAACATCACCCACTTTCCCTTCATCTACCTCCAGAGTCTCCTGCTCCACCTTTTGTCTGTGTGAGAGCCACCTAGGGAGCTCGTTCAAAATGCTGATTTCCAGCCTCCCTCCCACCCCCCAGATTCCATTCAGCAGTGCCAGGGCAGGGATGGTAAACTCAAATGCCTACAGGAGCCAGGCGGGCCACATAAATGAGTGAACTAGCCAGGCATGAGAAAAGTCGACGGCCAGAAATATAATCAAATTGTATCTTTACTGAACGATGGTGAATGCATGGAACATAATACAAACATGTATGATACTGGAGTTTATATTTCAAATTCAAAATTGAAAAAATACAAATTGAAAAATAGAAATATTTAATTATTAAAATTTTCTCTTTCATAATTCTTTTGCTCCTTTGATTTTGAAGCCAGAAGGCTGACCTCACCCCCTTCCGCACCAAGAGGTCAGCGTCAGGCTTTGGATGTCACGGTGGGACAGGCGGTTTAGAATTCAACGTTGAATCCGTAACTGGGAACGGGATTTAATTTGATTCAATTTTGTAACGGAAAACAGCTGTTTACAAGCATGGGCACCTCCAAACGCCAAGATTCAAGACACCAGCTGGAGATGGTTGTAGGGTTGCGATCTTCCAATGGCATCACAGTTAGGAACCAGCACCCTACCGCCCTGCAGTCAGAACTACTACTTGTAGTCTGCATTCACACGATCGACAGTAACAGACCAAGGCAAACTGGACAGTGTTAGTTCTTTTTCACAAAGTCTGGACATAGAGAGCCTTTGGGGGAATTTGGTCTTGAACCCCACCGTCTGGGTGACTATGGTCCAGGCCATGTCTTTCATTTCTGGAAAGCAACAGTGGCGAAGGATTATATTCCTTGCCGGTGGCTTCCCTGTTTTTGCCAGGCCTGGACAAAACACGATCATACATTCAAGTAGCTGTTTGTGAACATCTTTGCAGAGAAATAGTGTTCAGAAGGGTCATATAACCTCGACCAAAAAGTCTTTGCCTGACCTTCTCGGGGGGAATGAAGGTGTGGCCTTTGTCTCATTGGAGATGAATCAAGTCGATTTCAACAGTTCAGATCCCTTCCACACCATCATGTGACGACCAGGTCACAGAGCCTCTATAAAATACATTGGGTCAAGGTCACCATCCACCTGCCCATGGTTAAAGCACAGGAGCGTGTGGAGGACGTCCTCAGTGTGTTCCTTCTGAACACAACTCAAGTCCTGGTGACTGAGGCAAAGAGCTGACTTGTGTCACCAAATGTTGCCTCCTGGGATTGAGGTGTCCTGACAAGGCTCCCTGTGACACAGATCATGAGGTTACCATGACGGTCTGCAAGTGTGCTTAGGAAATCTGTCAATAGACACACAAAAAAATAGCTCATCTCCCAGAGTTGGGGCTGCCTGGGCACCGTGTCACAGACTTCTTCGGTCACATCAAAATTCTCAATACCACAAATAAATAAAGCTAACCAGGTGGTAAGAGTTCATGAGCAATGATAGAAAAGGCCACAATGGAGTCGACTCTTTCAAGCAACTGGACTTGTAAATCTTCTGGTTTTATCTTCAACTTATGGCGCAACACAAACGCCCATCAGGCTAAGAGGATAGTCTCAACAGGCGAGTGGTTCTGCCCAGGACCCGCTGTCCTGCTCCTTTATAAACTCGCCATCTGCCATCCGTCGAAGGCTTTAACGCCCGGGGTAGTGCTTTTCTCGTTACTCCAACTGCACTTTGCAGCCACGCCGCTTCTCGTACCTGCTTTCTTTCCAAAGCGAACCCTACTGACACTTGAGGCCCTTTTTCAGCTCAGCGAGTATCGCATCTCGCATCTGTTCTGTATACTGGTCGAAGCTCTTACTGTGCTTTGATTCGTAATGACGTCTCAGGTTGTATTCTTTCAACACAGATACGATTTTTTTGCATATTAAACACATAGGCATGCTCTTCACTTCCACAAAGAAATAGGCTCGCTCCCATTTTTCTCGAAACACGTGGCCCTCTCGGTCTCTCTTTCGTTTTGCCACTTTTGATAGAGACATGGGTACAAAAGAGATTTCACTTGCCTCTGAATGCTACCACAGGAACAACCACAGTGCCAGCCCAAAGGCAATGACCCTCTGCCTGGCGGTGGGGGAGCCAAACGGGAGTGGTGGGGACTGTGGCGAATCAGAGAGCACACGCCCCATCGAAAGGGGCAGCTCCAGCCCCTTGTTCCTAGGCAGAAGGGCAGGCCCAGAGGTGCCAGAACTTCTGACTTGTCAAGAGAAGCCAAGGCTGCAGATTGGATGTGTGTCTGTATGTGAGAGTGTGTGTGTGTGTGTTTGTGTGTGTGTGTGTGTGTGTGTGAATTATCCTGATTTTTATAGCTAACCCATTAGGAAAAAATGCTACCGGTGCTAACACAGGGAAGGCCAAACAAAACTCATCTGTAGAGTGGCCCACGGGCCACCAGATTGCAACCTCTCTCCTGAGATGGGGCCCAGGAATCAGATGTTAACCAGCGTCCCAAACAATGCGGATGCTGGTGGTCCAGGCATGGACCACGCGCTGAGTGATGCTAGTCTGGATAGTCTAGAGTCTGGCAACAGACCACGAGCTGTCTGCCTCCTGGCTGGACCATCCTTGTACTCCACATCGTGTCTGTACCCAGCTGCCCCCTAGACATCTCCCTGAGGCCATTCTTGCCTCGCCACGTTCCAAACCTATTCCCTGCCAGGTTTTCCCTGTCTAAAGCCCTGGAAAGTCAGTCTCTGGGACCTGGGACTGGCCCTCTCCTCACATGGAATCACATCCACTCCTGTGGCTTCAACAATCAAACATATGCTGTCTCCTAAGAACACATCCTGAACTCCCCACATGTGAGCTGTGACTTCGACTTTCCTTGGACCATTAGCACTCGCTACTGGCTCCTTATCTCAGTTCCCTCACGTGGGGAGGCTCAACCATCTACCAGTACCCAGGCCAGGAGCCAGGGACTGACTCTGACCCCACCTCTTCACCCCCAATTCCTTCACATGGCATGCCATTCCCAGACTCACCCCACTTGCCCCCTGCCTCAGACCCCAACCCCTCCACTGGCTTCTCCCCTCCCCAGGCCACCACCCTAGCCTCCTCCCTGCATTCCTGGCCTTGTCTCGCCCTGTCCCGTCACATTTCACAACCCAGAGGCTGTGCTAGCCAGCCCGCCCAGACCTGCTCCCTGCCCATGGCCTTCCCTGGCTCTTCTGTGTCCTCAGGACAAACCTCGAGCCACTCAGTTTAGAACCCAAGCCTCCTCCCAACCTGGCACTTGCCTCCCTCTCTGGGTCCCTCCTTCCTCACGCTGGACTTGGGCCTCTGAACATCCCAATCTTTCTCCTGCCTTCACACATTCACTTCTGCTGTCCCCATACCTAGATAACCATTTGCCTTCCTTCCTGGCCTCATCAACTCCCGCTTCTCCTCCAAGACTGCTGAGCTCAGCTGGCTCAGAGCCCTCTTCCGGGTACCAACCCTACTTCCACCAGGGCACACGGTCCTTTGGGCTCTGCCTGCCTACCTCCATGTCCCACCCCCCAGCCCAAAGCCAGGCTGCACCAGACTGCCTGACTCACTGCAGAGGCCCTGGTGTCACCAGCCCAGAGCCTCAGGGACATGTGCTGCAGCGAGAGCAGGGACACAGAGGTCTCCCCCCAGGTCTCCGCCTGCCCAGTCCTGGGGGACGTCAGTGACGGGAGCCGGGGCGTGTGTTAAAAGGAACTTTATTGGGTGTCGGGGGTTCAGATGAGATCCATGAGGATGTCGTCCTCCATGACGCTGGGCTGCAGGCCCGGCTGGGGAACCGGGCCCCGGGGACCCCCGCTCAGCAGCATCTGACCTGGGGGGCAGTGGGGAAGGGACTGCATCTCCCAGTAGTCCCTGGGGCCCTAGAGGGCCCTGGGTCTGCTTCCGCCCTCTTCCTCTGGAAGCCCGAAGTAATGACTTTTCTAGGAAGCCCCAGGGGGATCCATCGGAGGCACCTTCTGGCCCCGTCTGGTCGCAAATGTGCTGATTCCCATGAGCCTTTAGGAGCCCATCCCCCACACTACTTCTCTGGCCCTAAGACTAGGTTTCCCATCAACCCCGGGGACACACAGGAATGGAATCACAAAAAGAGCTCTTGCCCTACTAGATCTTGACCCCCTGGGCTGTATTTTTCCAATAGCCCTCAGAGCCTCCCAAGAAGGGGGTGGGGAGCAGCTTCCATTCTCGAATCCAGGACTTCACTTCCCAGGAGCCCTCAGTCTTGAGGCTCTAGCCCAGGGGCTGTTGGGACACTCAGTCCAGACCTCCGCCCTCCCCGGGGAACTCCTTACCTGGCAGCGGAGCTCTCGGGGGAAGCTGTGTGGGCCAGGACTGGGCAGGTGGTGGGTGCAGGAGGGGGGGCCCCAGCTGGGGTTGCCCCAGGCCCTGGTGTGGTGGCAACAGTGCTGGAGCCCCTGGTGGCTGGAGGTGGTGGAGGGAAGCTTGGGGTGGGGGCACCCCAGTCTGAGGCTGAGAGAACAAAGAAAGTGGCTCAGAGGCCCCCAGTAGAGAGCCCCCACCCCACCAAGCAGCCTCTAGCACAGAGGTGCTCAGAGAACATCTCATCCAGTGGTTGGGCAGGGGGTGGGGGGTGGGGGTCTTTCTTTAAAGGTATCTTAGCAGAAACCCATGTAAGACAGACACAGAGGAACCAGTCTGCCTGGAGCCCTTGGTGGGGCCCTATTCACACCCTCTGATCAAAGCCAACCTCCTTCCTCCCGAACAAAACAACCAGAACCTCAGGGCCTAGGGCCTAGGGCCCAGCCCCATGGCTCCCATCTGCCCCCCACCCCCAAATCTCACCGGAGGTGGGTTGAGGAGGAGACTCCGCAGTTGGGGGTTGGCCCCAGGGTTCTGAGGCCGAAGGATGGGTCCAGGAGGGGGGGGGCCAGGGGCTGCTCCAGGAGGACCTTGGGGGGCACCTGGGGGGGCCTGGGCAGCCCCTTGGGGCTGGGGCTGTCCTGAGGCCGCAGAGGCCCCCACAGTGCCCTGAGGTTGGGGCTGTGGTGGGCGGAGCTGGAGCTGGTGGGAAGAGATGAGGATGAGGGACGAGGCAGATTCCCCACACTTCTTGGCCTCTGAGATCAGTTCAAAATGACAGTGTCCTTTGGGGTCTCCCCCGCCCTGGCCCTGACCCCACCAGCCCTCTCCTCACCAGATTCTGTGAGGGTCTCGCCTGGTCCTCCAGAATGGGGCCCAGCCCAGGGGGTGCCTGCTGTGCCCCCATCTGTGTGGGACAGGGAGCAGGTCAGTGACGGGGTGGGAGTGGGGGATCCTGTGTTTGGGGGGTCAGGGAGCCTTCTGAAACCCGTGGGGGAACCTGTTAGGAGCTAGGAACATTCTTTGGGGGTGGATGGTCTGCAAAGTAAACCTTATTCTCCCAAGTCCCCAAGAGGGGGCCATGTCTGAGAGACAATGGAAACCCTAAAGGGTACAAAGATCACAGGAAAACGTGGGGAAGGGACTGAATTCAGGTGGCCACATGGCCGGAGAACAGTAAGCTCCAACAGGGGAGCCCAGGAGGGATGCCGGGGGTCTGGCCACAAGCCCACCCAGGTAGGCAGGGGTGGGTGCTGGAGGGAGGGGGGCCCGCTTGCTCACCCCACGCTGCTGCTCCAGCTTCTGCTGCTGGACTTGCTTGTGGTTGGTGATGACCTGCCGGATGCCATTGACGAAGCCGCTCTGGTCATAGGGGATGAGGCCCATGAAAATCTTCTTCTTGGACGAGTACAGGAGCATGAGCACACGCACCTCACAGGGGGCCGTGTGGGGGAAGTGCACACAGCCAGCCTGGGAGAGGACACGTACCAGTCAGCCCTGAGGAGCAGGAGGAGGAAGAGGAGGAGGAGGAGGAAGAGAAGGAGGGTGGAGGAGGAAGAAGGGCAGGAGGAAGAAGGGGAAGGGAAGGAGAAGGGAGCACCCCATCCCTCCCGCCATCTTGGTTCTAGAAGCCCTGCAGGTGCCCAGCTCCAGACTCACAAAGCCATTGCCCATGATGCGGTAGAGGCCTTTCAGGGACTCCAGGTCCTTGTTGGTGAAATGGAACTGCACCATCCTTGAGTTCCGGAACAAAGGGCCCAGGGTGGTCTGAGGGAGAGACACAGGCCCACACAGGCCGGCCAGCATGCTGAGGGGGGAAGGCAGGCAAGGAAGGGACGAGGGAAGAGAATGGGACCAGCCAGCCAGCAGGGGTGGGCAATGCTCCCGGGAGCCACTCACCAGCAACTGCTGTGGGATGAGCTGCATGATCAGCTTCTGAGGCCACTGCTCAGTCTTTCTGGGGGCCAGGATGGGAGAGGAGTCAGGTAGAGGCAAGCCCAGGTCCAACCAGCCCCCAGCCCTACAGTCACCTACAAGTTCTCGCCGTGATTCACATAGACCTGGCAAGGCAGCGATCGCGTCAGCTTGGTGTTGGCGTCCACGGAGGCAGGTTTGGGCTTCTGAGTGGAAAGGCAGCGTGTGTCACGGCGGAGAGAGCCCCAAAGCCCAGTCTCCTCCACTTCTCCCACCCAACCCTGGGAGCCCGGAGCTCAGGACCTCCCTCAGCTTTAGTCCCACAAGTCCTGGGCCCCTCTTTTAGATCAGCCACGATCCCCCGAACCCCCATCATACCTTGAAACCTGAGACTTTTCCATTCTTCACTTGCAACCCAGTTCTTACTAGCTCCCTAGTTGCCAATTCAAGGATTCCTTGAGACTCTACTCAGGACCACAGGGCCAGCCACGGCCCCACAGGGACCCTGGCCTAGTCCCCAGTCCTAACAGGCCATGAGATCCATAGGAATCCTCAAGCTACTCACCTCCTGCCATTCGAGGACCCCGCTCCAGGCCAGGAGTTTGTTGGACACTGACTGCTGCCCCCCAAGGGCCGGGGCCCCCAGCTGCGCCGGGGCAGGGCCACTCACCCCACCTGGGGCCACCGTGCCCGCCTGCCAGAGGGGAGCAAGGAGGGCAATGGAGCAGGGTCAGACCATCTCCTGGGAGGGGTGACCCGAGAGAGACAGACAAGCAGGAGGAGCAGAGTACAGGCGCCTTCCTCAACACCACTCGATGGTCCCTCAGACCGTAAATGCTCTGACTTTGTAGGATCCCAGGACTCTGAAGACCTATGGATATCCTGACTCCCAGGATCCCTTGGGACACCTCTGAACAGTTCTAACCCACCAGAAGCCAAAGCCCCACTATTCCATCCTCAGACCCTCTAGTCTCAGTTGTCCATGGCACAAGCCCCAGGAACCCCTGAGGAACCAGAACAAGACTCATGTACCCTTACACCCTCCTCAGGAAGACAAATTGCTTGGCCTCTGCTCTGTTAGCAGCTGGAATGAGTAGGGCAGTGGGGCAGACATACAAACACCTACCATGGATGGGGCCCCAGGTTGTGCAGGGGGGGCCAGGCCTGGGCCAGGAGCCACAGTGGAGACCAGGCTGGGCTGGGAAGCAGGGGGTGGCTTGGGGGCGCCAGGGGGCCCCGGGGGTAGTGGTGGGGCCGGTGCCTGGCTGAAGGGGGGACCCACTCCTGGAGCAGCTTGTTGGAGAGGGTTAATGGGTGAGACTGTGGGAAAGACCAAGAGAAGAGGTGGGGACAAATGTGCAGAGAGGTCTGGACAACCCCAGGCCACCCCAGATTCCCGCCTCAGGACTCACAGCGGGGGCCCAGCCCAGCCTTCTGGTTCTTGGCGGCTTCCACTGCATTCTGGGCAGCCACCTGAGCTGCACTCAGGTTCCCAGGGACCTGGGAGTGGAAGGCAATGAGGACCACACACCCCAGTCAAGGTGTCCCGTGGGATCATGCCACCATGCCCCCTCCCAACTAGGCACAGCTACCCCAGTTGTGACACCGCAGCAGGATGACTCCCATCACTCCACAGGGATGTGATTCCTTGGCCCCAAGAGTCCACCCATCCTAGCGTCCCAGTGGAGAGTCCTGTCACCCTACAAGCCCCAGCATCCAGCTAGGTCTCCCCAAGAGGCAAGGGATCCCACAAGGACCCAGGAACACATTCCCTTTCTGGCAACATCCATACCTGGTACTGCTGAGGGACGGGGGGCAGAGGCTGCTGGGGCGCTGCTGAGAGTGAGGCACCCGAGGGTGGAGCTGGAGGCAGGGGGACCGGCTGCTTTGGCTGCAGGGGGCCTGGGGCTGAGCCACCCCCAACTGAGAGTGAAGCATGAACAACCAAGCCCCCCATGAAGGGGTTTGAGGAAGGGGAGAAAAAACCAAGTCAGAGAGAGTTGAGGGGGCCTGGCCCTCTCCTCTTCACTCCACTGCTGGTACTCAGGCCTCACCTGGCAGCACAAGCCCCCGCACCAGCACCATGTGCCGGGGATCCTGGCTCACATCTGTTGGTGGCTGCAGCGGCTCCAGCAAGGCCGGTGGAGCTGCCTTCTCGAACAGAAGCCTCAGGGCAGGCAGCTTCCGGGGAGACACGATGGAGAAGTGGATCCCTTGCTGCAGGAGGAGAGATAAGCGGTGAGGGTGGGGCCACAGGGGCCACCCCCAGGCTACCACATCTCCTGGGCCTTAAAACAGGATTCCCATCAGGCTTTGAGACAAACAACCCTGAGACCTGTATCAGCTGCCACAGGGGATTTGGGGTTATAGTTCTTCCCAAAGGTGTTTGTTTGCAGAGCAGGCCCCAAGTCAGGAGTCCGGGCCCCAGCCCCCTCTTCCCTGAGATCTGGGAGTCGAGCCCTAGCCCCTTGCCCAGGCTCAGGAGTCCTCACCTCACCTATCTTCTGCACGAGGCTCTCTGTGGTGTACCCAGAGTATGTGGTACTCTCGACGGCAGGGAGCAGGTACGGGGGTGAGTTACAGATGAGGAGGCAGACGCGGTGTGTCTGGCCGCTGCCAGGGAGAAGGAAAGACGTGGAGCCGGTAACAACAGGGGCCCCCAGAAGGGACAGACCCAGCCCTAGCCCCAGCAGGGTGCAAGTGGTCCATCCCACAGGAAGTTGGGAGTACCAGCCCCATTTTACAGCCGAGAACACCGAGACCCCGAGAGGTTCCTGACTCCCTCTGGCTTCCCTAGCAGATAGGGGAAGCAGGCGGCAGACCCAGAGCAAGGCTCCTCTTCCCAATGAGGACACCGAGACCAGGCATTGGCCAGGGGACACCTCTTGCCGCCTGCCTAGAGCACTCAGCACTCAGCCCACCCGCCCCCCCCACCTGGTGTGAGGCGTGGGTGGAGTCCTGCGACAAACAAAGTCAGGTGGAAGGAGACACCTAGGGGCCCCACGTACTGGGCACACTCACATCTGCTCCCGCATCTTCTTGAAGTCATCGAAGAGCTGCAGGGCCGTGCTGAGGCCTTCCGCGATGAGGCTACAACTCTCACCACCCCCGCCCATGAACCTGCAAGGGGTGAGACTATCAGCCCCAGGGTTCCCCGTGGCACCCAGGGCTGCCACCTCCCAGCCCCCAGCTCACACCTGGAGAGCCTGCACCTGTGTCACCCTCCTCCCCACACTCCACTTTGCACTGGGGCATAGAGACCCTGTTGAGCTTCCTGTTCTATCCCGTGCTGACTCAGCGCCAGGCCTAGTGAATGCGGATGAGGGCTGTTTGTCTTCTCCTGATGGAGGCCCTCTGGCCAGCAGTCCTGCCAGAACACAGAACAGGGAAGAGCCCAGGACACCTGGCCTAGGATCTCATCCCGTGTCCCCATCCCTGTGCACCTTCCCTTTGGGCTGTTCCATGTTTAAAGCCAGCCTGGCCTTGGCCCACCCTCCCAGCTCAATGTGGGGGCCTCCTCCGTCCTCCCCTTGTCATGGGTTGAATTGTGCCCCGCTCCCCAAGAAATGTTGAAGTCCTAACTCCCAGTACCAGACGTGATCTTATTTGGAAACGGGATATTTACAGAGGTGAGGTGACTACAGAGGTCACAGGGTCGGCCCTAATTCAACATGACCTGTGTCCTTGTGATCAAAATCCAATGTGGACATTTGGATACAGAAGCAGACATGCTCAGAAGGAAGACAATGTAGAGACACAAGGTGAATGCCATGTGGATATTGGAGCAACACTACCACAAGCCAAGGATCATTTAGGGACATCAGAGGCTGGAAGAGACAAAGAGCCTCCCCTAGGGGTTCCAGAGGGAACATGGCCCTGCCCACACCTTGATCCTGGACTCCTCCACACTAAACTGTGAGTCACTACCTTTCTGTGTGTGTGTGTGTTTTTTTTTTTTTTTTTAAGATTTTATTTATTTATTCATGAGAGACACACAGAGAGAGAGAGAAGCAGAGACACAGACAGAGGGAGAAGCAGGCTCCACGCTGGGAGCCCAATGTGGGACTCAATCCCGGGTCTCCAGGACCACGCCCTGGGCTGAAGGCAGGTGCCAAACGGCTGAGCCGCCCAGGGATTCCTCTTTCTGTGGTTCTAAGCCAACCAGTTTTGTTTTGCTTTTTAAGATTTTACTTATCTATTTGACTGAGTGTGCGAGTGCACCCACACACAGAAGTAGGGGGTGAGGCAGAGGAAGGGGGAGAAGCAGACTCCCTGTTGAGTAGTGAGACTGATGCAGGGCTCGATCCCAGGACTCTGAGACCATAACCTGAGCCGAGGGCAGACGCTTAATTAACTGACTGAGCCACCCAGGTGCCCCTAAGCCAACCAGTTTTTACTATTTCCTTTTGGCAGCCCCAGGTAACCAATATACAGATTCCAGTTTCTCTTCCATCTGATGTGCAGAAAAGACACCGGGTCATGTGGGGTGTGGTGTAGGGAAGGCCTCTAGGTGAGTGCAGCTGCCATCACCACAGCTCTTCAGGTCACGTGGTTGTTAAAGGCTGACTCTGAACATGTGTGCAGACTGGGCCCCTCCCTGGGAGCTTTGAGGGCCCTGTCCCCGTGAGTTGTGGCCCTTGCGCTGGTCTCCCTGAGGCAAGGACAGGTCTGAGTCCTCTCTTACCCCACAGTCTGGCATCACGGAGGCCTCTGGAAAAGTGTGCTGAAAAACGAATGGCTAAAGGTTTGGGACTGGCTCAGTTGGCAGGGCGTGGGACTCTCGATCTTGGGGTCGGACTTTGAGCCCCATGTGTGACACAGAGTTTAGATACACACGTACATACACGTAACAAAGGGCTGCCTAATCCAACCATGTCTGTTAAGGCCAGAATAAAGCTATGCTCTTAGCTGGGCATCTGAGACCCTCCGTGCCTCGGGCTCTGCCCACCTTCCTGCTCCACCCTCCTCTGGGTACAAGTACCCCAGAATGTCTCACATGTCCCTGGTCTCCATGATCTGCCACATAACCAGTCTTCTGTCTTGTGCTGTTCACCCCTCTTCTGGCCCAGGAGGAAAATCCCTGCTTATCTATCCTATGACACCCCCCACCTAAGCCCAACAACCTTCCCCAGGAAGCCTGCCTCAGCTGCCACCTGATTTTAGGCCCCACCCTCAATCATATCACATGTCACTGTATACTGTGACTGTCAAGCTTACCTCCACAGTGCACCTGACTCCCAGAGCCAGGGCAGCTTTCAGGGAGGGAGACCAAGTGGTCGGTCTGAGGTATCTCTAGCTTGTGTCCAACATGCTCAAGGACACACAGGGCTTCAGAAAAGGCCTCCTGGATGAGTAAGCCACAGCAGCTCGACCCCTCCACTCCCTTCCCCAGCTCTCATGCCCATTCTTTCCAGTTGCAGGCTTCCACCCTCTTCTCCCGCTAGGCCCCATGACCCCGATGCCTTCCTTCCCCCTCTCAGGGCATTCATGCTATGCTGCTGCTCCTTACCCCCACCCCCTGCTCCCAGACCTTCTCTTCCTCACCACAGGGACTCTGTTCTGCACCAGAACTTTAAGGCCAGAGTTGGGGTAGACCCCAACGAATAAACCAACCCTGCATCCACTCTGCAGCTGCTTCCTGTTCCTGAATAAATCAAACCACTATTTTCATAAGCCTTTTAGAGCCAAAGGTGCCCTGGCTGGGCCTGGCCAGAAGGCTAGGGGGGAGTGCAGGGGGTAAGATACAGAACAACTGTGTCATGTGTGCATGTCTCCTTTTAGGGGCATGAAACTGTGTTTTGGGGCTGTGTGGTTGCACAGCGTAAGCATACTAAACGCCACTGAATTGTTCACTTTAAAACAATCACTTCTGTTATGTGAATTTTACCTCAATTTAAAAAAGTAACTTATGAGGGAAAATGTGACCAATCAATCACCCTGAGATCCTAAAACTTGTTCTTCCCTTCCTGAGTGTAGGCTGTCTGTTCCGTGCTCAGAGAGATATGTAACAAATATTTCGTCTGGGAAATGAGAAACACTTGAAAATGGGGAGAAGTAAAAATCTGGTCAGTTACATAATATATTTTAAATATCATAAAGTTCATGATGAACCTGAATTCCAAGCAAAGTCTTCAATGGTGCAAACATGAAGATGAACGTGCCCTGGTGCTACAGGTGGGCTCTGATTCTTACTGCTTCCCCAGGTCTCTTGCTGATGCCCACACCTCCCCCCCACAACCACTGGAGTCTTCAGTGCCCACTTTCACAGGGTAATAAGCCTTTGGAGGGTCCTCATCCCCACTGAGGTATGATCAAAATGAGTGAATGTGAACAGCAGCCAGGCTTGGCCTGTCTTAGGTCCCCAGTTCCTCAGGGCTCAGGACAGTTTCCTCCACAAACATTTGTGAAAAGGAGTGAATGAATGAACAAACAGACTGTCACAGTGCTAGGGAGAACACACTCAGGGCTCTTTTCCTTCTACCTCTATTCTTTCTGATTCTGGGTCAATCGCTGTAGGGGAGGAGGAAACAATCCCCACCCCTCTTGAAAGAAAGGAATTGGAACATCAGAAATAAATCTTCCCAAAGCAAGGATGTTTCAAAGATCACACTACATACTTTGTTCCTTAAGTTAGGGACGTTCCAGGAGAAGATAAGATTTCTTCTCAGGGCGTGAACAAAACCCGCCAACTCTGTGATCTCTTTGCCAGACTCCCCCGGCAACGTCACAGAAACTGAATTTAGGTGGTTACACAGGACTTGGTAAACCGCTGACTGCTGCCAATGTAAATGGCTTAAAATGTTTATCAACCGATTGGGAGAATTCCGCAGGGAGCACACAGCATACAAAGCTTTTTCATTTGGCTAAAGATATAGTGTATTCTAAGCTGATTTAGGAGGAGGTGTGGGTATATGCTGAATGTGCTCAAAAAGTATCTCCCTCTTATCTTCCAGGGGCTCTGGAAAGATTTATTTGTCCATCTTTAAGGTTTTTTTATTTTATTTTATTTTGAAGTTTCTCTTTACTTATTTAAGTCATCTCTACACCTGAGTGTGCAGCTCAAACTCACAACCCCGAGATCGGGAGTCACATGCTCTTCCAATGGAGCCACCCAGGTGCCTCTGGGAAGTTTCAAATAAAGGGGTTTAACTGCTTGTCCTGACCTGTCAACACCTACCAGAAGCTTTGGTTTCTTGGTGATTATCTTCTTCATGGCTTTCACTCATTTATTTACTGTCAAGGTCTTCTGAGACCTTCTGAGTGCCAGGCCCCAGCTGGAAACAAAAAGCAGAAGGACCACCAGGGACCTAGCCATTCATAGTCCAGAGGCATGGGGCTGCGACAGGGGACGGCTGGGAGGGGCAGGCCCAGAGGAGGGAGTGAGGCCCAGAGGAGGGGCAGGCCCAGAGGAGGGAGTCCCTTGCCAGCATCAGGGAAGGGACCTCTGAGTTGGGTCCTGAAGCTTATAGTTCACTGGGAAGAATCAGAGTATAAAGTGCATTCAGGGGGCGCCTGGGCGGATCCATCAGTGAAGCATCTGCCTTTGACTCAGGTCATGATCTCAGAGTCCTGGGATTGAGCCCAGGTTTCGGCTTCAGGCTCTCTGCTCAGAGGGGAGTCTGCTTCTCCCTCTCCCTCTGCCACACTCTGTCTCCCTCTCAAATAAATAAGTAAAATCTTAAAAAAAAAATTTATATATATATATATATATATATATATATATATATATATATATATATATATATATAAAATGCATTCTGGGCATTCACTCACATATTCCCTCATTCCACCCAGTTCTCCTTAGACCGCCCTGGTGCCAGACCTTGTGCTTGGCGCTAGGGACTTAGACATCAGACTTGAACTTGGGCATCAGGGAGTCCCGTCTTACCATTATTCATGTCTTAAAACAACCTATCTCGGTACTTCTCATTTGGGGTGGATTTTGTCCTTCCCTACCCCCTGCCTCAGGGGACAGCTGACAATCATCTGTAGACGTTTTTGTTGGTCACAACTTGGAGGTGGCTCTTGGCACCTGGTGGCTAGAGGCCAGGGAGGCTACTGAACATCCTGCCATGTGGACAATCCCCCACAATAATGAATTATTTGGCCCAAAGTGTCAACAGTACTGAGGTTGGGAAATCCTACTCTGTCCTGACTACTAGTTCTAATGGCCATGAGGGGTCAAACTTGGGTGTCAACTTCCCAGTGGGCGTGCAGCACCTAGTCCTGCACACACATAGCCTGGAACAGAGCAGGCACTCAGTTTGCTAAGTAGCAAACTCTTGCCGTACAAACGAATGAAGAGAAGAGCCATCATGAACCAGTGCCGTTTCATGAACTCTAACCACAGACCAGACCTGGGCTAGGCAGTATGAAGGCACCATAGGAAAATTAGTTCCTGTGATCCTCCAGAGAGCATGGACATTTGAACTACCATTATCTATTCACAAACCAAGAAACAGGCATGAAACAACAGTGAACACTAACATAGCACTTAATACATGTCAGGTGCTGTTTTAAGTAGTAGCCAACTAACTCATTCAATTCCCAAAGAATGCCTATGCCTATGAAGTCATGGTAGCTAGCACCCCCCACCCCCAACAATCCCCACCTCCTGTTATTCACACCCTTGAGATTCACCTCCCCTCATGCTCCCTGCACTGAACAGGACTGACTTCTCTACCAAACAGAATGTGGCAGAGACAACGCTGTGTGGCTTCTAAAACTCGATCATAAAAACTCTTGTAGCTTCCTCTTTGCCCTCTCTGTTGTGTTGCTTCGTCTGAAATAAGCCAGCTGCCACGTCAGGAGAACATTCCCCCAGCCACAGAGTGAGCTACCTTGAAAACAAATTGGTCCCTTGCATGACTGCAACCTCATGAGGCCCTGAGCCAGAACTATCCAGCTAGGCCAGTCCTGAATTCCTTACTTACAGAAATGGCATGAGATAATCAACGTTTATTGTTTTGAGCAACTAAGTTTTGGGATAATGTGTTACACAACAAAGAATAAATAACACAATAAATAATTAACACAAGTACTATAATGTTAATCCCCCCCTTTAAAGAGACAGGAGATAGGGACGCCTGGGTAGCTCAGTGGTTGAGCATCTGCCTTTGACTCAGGGCATGATCCTGGGGTCCAGGATCGAGTCCCGCATTGGGCTCCTTGCAGGGAGCCTGCTTCTCCCTCTGCCTATGTCTCTGCATCTCTCTCTGTGTCTCTCATAAATAAATAAATAAAATCTTAAAAAAAATAAATAAAGCGACAAGAGATAAACTACATTAGGCACAAAGGGAGCAGGGACTCTTGGGTCTGGGAGTTTGATGGTTTAGCTGTGATATGACCACAGGCTATCTGTACCCGCGGGAGCCTGCAATGTGAACATTCCAAATCCCATTCAGAGCACAGAGAGATCTATCCTGGCCTAGGCCCCACGCCCCCCTTGCACTCAGGCTTCAAGAGGCCCATGTGAAATAGGAATACTACGGTGGAGATGAGGAACAGCCGACCAAATGCGGAGAACCACACAGTACGAGATCGGAGCTGGAGCTCAACAGGCCTCCCAAACTGAGAAGATTTTTCTACTTCCACATCGGAGGGCAAAAACGCTGAGCACACGGAACCCACCACAGAAGTGACTTATGGACAAAAACAATCCCTCTCAGTCCTTTCAGCCACCCAGTGTGAGCGACGGTTCCTGAAACTCAAGTCAAGCCGCCATCCGTTCATGGTCCCTCACAGGGTCCCCCAACCCACCCCCTAACACAAGAAAATGCTCACTTAATGCCATCGAGCCAGGTGACAAACTCATAGGCGCTGCTGGTGGGAGCGTGACACTGTACGTAGGACTCGGGAGCGCAGTCCACCGTGTTGAACACCACGAGGCTGTACTGGGTACCCCCATACTGGGAGAGGAGGAGGGAGGAACTTTTCATCTGGAACTCCCGTCCAGCTCTTCCGCCCTCCGACTCCGGAGTCCGGTCCTGGACTCCTCCCCCCTCAGACTCTGGAGTCCATCCCCGGCCCCCTCCGCCCCTCGGACCCTGGAGTCCGGTCCCCGGGCTCCTCCTTCCTCAGACTCAGGAGTCCGGTCCCCGCCTCCCTCCTTCTACAGACTCAGGAGTCCCAAGACTCACGTCTCCTCCGAAGTCCGTCTCGGCAGGAGGACCACCATTAAAATACCTGCGAGGGTCGGAGGTAAAAGGTCGGGGTCAGGCAAGAGACTGTGGAAAACTAAAGTCGGAGGGCCGGGCTGGAAGTCGGGGAAACGGCACTCACTCGATGGCCGGAAGCAGGTAGTGCTTGCGCAACCCTTCGAAGTAAGGCCCCAGGTTGGCTGTACCCTCGATCACAAACACCACGTCAGCCACGAGGCCCCCGGCGCGGGCCGGGCCCTCCGACCCGGGGACCATGCCCCGCGCAGCAGCCGCCACCGCCGCCACCGCCGCGGCCGCCGCAGCCGCTGTGGAAAGAGCGGAAGTGCGCCTGCGCTGCGCGCCCCCCGGCGCGGGACGTCTTAGCGCCGCGGCTCGGCGCGCCCGCGGCCATGTTTGTGCGGGGCACGCAGGGCGCGCTGGTTCTATCTCCATCCTCGTAGGTACCCGCCGCGTGCAAGATTAAGAGCATAGCGAACCCCTTCAGGGGCCTGACGGGGAAGATTGGGTCATTGTCAGGACTGTGGAGAGTGACATACATGGAGAGAGCCGTAGTCGGCCGCCATCTTTGAGCGAGGCGCCCGCTCCGCCTCTGGTTTCAATGGGAGGGGCCGGAGACCTGGTTGCTATGCAACGCATACGCTGCCCTAGTTTTCTATCGGCGAGATTAGGTTTCTGGTTAAATTTTTTCTGCCGCGGAGAGATGGGGGGAGGGTCGTGTGAAGGGTCCAATCACATCCTCTGAAATGGCGCTACTAGGCAACGCTTGGGGTTGCCGGCCACTCGGAGGGGAGTGCAGCTGTTCTTCCCTCTCAAAGAAGCCCAATTCCAACCCAAGTGGCGGTTGCTAGGCAACACCTGATTGTTGTTTTCTGGGAGAGCGGCCAGAAACTAGCCTAGAACATAAATACATTCCAGGTGGATTAAAAATGTAAATGCAACAAATGAAACCTTAAAAATAGCTGAAGGAAGAAAGGAACACACCGCATAATCCTGAAGACTGGGAAAAGAGTTTATCATCATAGCAAAGCCAGGAAACGTAAAATATTGATCAATTTGTTCAAAAGGCTCCATAAGCCAAGTTGAAAAAAAAATATGATAAACTGGGAAAGTCGTTTGTAACATGTATTGACTGAAATTTTACTACATAAATATAACTTACTCATCAATAAAAACGTAGGAAAAGAGAAATACTTTTTTTTTTTTTTTACTGGTATGAAGGCTCTCTCTTCTCCCATACAAAACAATTTAAAATGGCAATTAAACCCCTGAAAATTGCTTATCTTCACCAATTAAAAAGCATTTTGCTTTTGTCGTGCTAATTAATATCGGAAAGAATGATGCCAATGAAGTCGGGGGAGTTTGGGCTCAGACATAGTCTAGAAGGGGCTGTAAATCAGCATAACTTGCCCTCCTGCCGTTTGGTAATGTACTTCAAGATAAAAGGGTGCATTCCTCTTGCATACAGTTATATCACCATTTTGTCACATTTACCTTATCCGTCCCTTTTTGCTTTAATTTTCTTTGCTGAAGTCTTTTATTATTTTTATTCTTTTTAAAGACTTTATTTGAGAGAGACGGATTGAGATAGTGACAGAGATAGCAAGAGAGAGCAGGAGCAGGGAGGAGAGGGAGAAGCAGGCTCCCCACTGAGCAGGGAGACTGACTGACTACACAAGGCCCAATCCCAGGACCCTGGTATCCTGAGCCAAGCAGAAGGCAGACGCTTAACCAACTGGGCCACCCAGATGTGCCTGCTGAAGCCTTCTAAAGCAGAGTCCCAACATCCCATCATCATTTTACCTCTATCTGCTTGGCAAACCTCTCTAAAAAGTTAAGGATGGGGAGCCTGGTGGCTCAGATGGTTGAGCGGCTTGCCTTTGGCTCAGGTCATGATCTCTAGGTCCTGGGATGGAGCCCCAGCCAGGCTTCCAGCTCAGCAGGGAGTCTGCTTCTCTCTCTCTCTCTACTTTCCCACTGTTTGTGCTCACACTCTCTCAAATGAATACATAAAACTTCATTTTTTAAAAGATTTTATTTATTTATTCAGAGACACAGAGAGAGAGGCAGAGACACAGGCAGAAGGAGAAGTAAGCTCCATGCAGGGAATCTGACATGGGACTGTATCCTAGGTCTCCAGGATCAGGCCCTGGGCTGAAGGCGGCACTAAACCGCTGAGCCACCCAGGCTGCCCATAAATAAAAATTCTTAAAAAAAAAAAACAAAAAAAAAACAAAAAACAAAAACAAAAAAACCTTGAGGACATTTTCTTACATAGCCACTATGCCATTATCACCCCTAACAAAATTATTCTTGGTATTATCTAACACGAATCCACAGTCAACTTTCCCTGATTCTCAAAATGTCTTTCTTCAATTGTTTTATTTACATTAGGATCCAAAGGCCAAAAACATATTTAGACATTATAACTCTTAAATTTCTTTTCTTTTTTTCTCTCTTAAATTTCTTTTAATTTAAAGCAGCTCCCATTTTTTTATGCCAGTGTAATTCAATTTTAATAAAAGTACAAGGAAGATTTTTTTTTAATTTTTCTTTATTTATGATAGAGAGAGAGAGAGAGGCAGAGACATAGGCAGAGGGAGAAGCAGGCTCCATGCACCGGGAGCCCGACGTGGGATTCGATTCCGGGTCTCCAGGATCGCGCCCTGGGCCAAAGGCAGGCGCTAAACCGCTGCACCACCCAGGGATCACATAAAAGTATAAGGAAGATTAAATTGGAGAAAGGAAAAATGATCAACAGGTAAGACGATTAAAATACTTCCTAAAATTAAAATCCACCCTATTAAGTAAAAGGAAACTTTTCTTTAGATAAGCTGAATGTATGACTGGTTGTATTAACTGATTTTTTTTTTAATTTTTATTTATTTATGATAGTCACAGAGAGAGAGAGGGAGAGAGGCAGAGACATAGGCAGAGGGAGAAGCAGGCTCCATGCACCGGGAGCCCGACGTGGGATTCGATCCCAGGTCTCCAGGATTGCACCCTGGGCCAAAGGCAGGCGCCAAACCGCTGCGCCACCCAGGGATCCCTATTAACTGATTTTTAAAGAGATTTTATTTGAGACAGAGAAAGAAAGAACACACAAGGAAAAGGGGAAGGGAAGAGGAAGAAGCAGATTCCCCACTGAGCAGGGAGCCCAATGTGGGTTTCGATCCCAGGACCCTGAGATCATGATCTGAACTGAAGCCAGGCGGTTAATTGACTGAGCCACCCAGGCACCCTTAACTGATTTTTAATACATCTCTGTTAATATATTACAAATGGTAAAAATGAACAATTAGATATTTTAGCCTGGACTTCAGCTTCTAGCATTATGATGGATTAGGTGTAATAATACTATTTTTGCAACATTGGTGGTTTCTTAAAAGGTAGACCTCATGAAAGGTCTTCAAGAATCCCTCCCCACTGTCCCCCCAAAAGACAGCCAAAAAAATTTTTTTAAGATTTTATTTTTTTTATTTTTTATTTTTTTGATTTTATTTATTTATGATAGTCACACAGAGAGAGAGAGAGAGAGAGAGAGGCAGAGACATAGGCAGAGGGAGAAGCAGGCTCCATGCAGGGAGCCCAACGTGGGACTGGATCCCAGGTCTCCAGGATCACGCCCTGGGCTGAAGGCCACACTAAACCGCTAAGCCACAGGGGCTTCCCAAGACAGCCAAAAATTAACAAAAAAGGGGATGTTGGCATAGAACTGCCTGCACAGGGAAGGGGCTGCATTGGCATTACAGAACCTGAATGTAGCTGTGAATTGGAAAACCGAGTCTTTTTCTCCAGCTAAGCAAGAGCATCCCAGGGCAGTTGAACTCGTTCCAGGTTGGTAACATTCCTGAGAATTTGCAAAAGTAGAAGTCAGTACTCCTTATAGAACTCCGGTCAATAGCAGGTAATGAGTTCAGATCAAAGACCACCACCGCAGAAGCAAGGACTATAAGTTAGAGTCCACAGAAAGAACAGTTAACAGATGTGACATCCCCACCTCCAGGACTTTAGGTCCTGCAATGGTTGGGTTCATAATGTACCATAATGTGCAAAATGTTGAGAGAAATAAAGGACATTATCTAAGTTATCTTTTGCTGTGTAACAAATTACCTCAAAGCTTAGTGGCCTAAGGAGTACCTGGGTGGCTCAGTTGGTTAAGGGTCTGCCTTCAGCTCAGGTCATGATCTCAGGGTCCTGGGATCGAGCCCTACATTGGGCTCTCTGCTCAGCAGGGAAACTGCTTCTCCCTCTGCCTCCTCCCCCTTACTCATGCTCTGTCTCTCTCAAATAAATAAATACAATAAAAAAAAAAAAACACCGTAGTGGCTTAAAACAACACTAATTATTTCAGAGTTTCTATAGATCAGGAATCCAATTCTGATTTCACTGGCTCGTATGTTTGAGTCTCTCACTGGCTTCGATCAAAGCATCAGGCAGCCCTGTAATCATCTCAAGGCAGAACTGGAGAAGGATCTGCTTCTGTACTCTTGTAATCATTAGGAGGATTCAGTTCTTCATGGGCTGTAGGCCAGGGACTGTCCTCAATTCCAAGGACCACCCCTTTGGGTGCATCACAACATAGCATTGGCTATATCAGAACAAGCAAGACAGTACCGACAGAAGAGAAAATGCAAGCAAGATGGAAGTCATAATATTTATAACTTAATCTCAGAAGTGACATCCCACTGCTTCCGATAAATTCCATTGTTAAAAGCAAGCTACAGGTCCCATGCACACACCCGGAAAGAGAAAAGATACTGAGTAGCTGGAGGTGGAGATCACTGGGAATCATTTTAGAAGCAGCTTGCCACTAACACAATCATAAAGATCAGCCCATTATCAAGAAAATATGGAGAAAGAGTAGGCAGATTTGGGAGAAATTTTATATAATTGTTGGGGAAAAAAAACCCAACTCAATGGGAAACTTATTTATTTATTTACTTATTAATTATTTTATTTATTTATTCATTAGATACACAGAGAGAGGCAGAGACACAGGCAGAGAGAGAAGCAGGCTCCTTGTAGGCAGCCTGATCTGGGGCTCAATCCCAGGACTCCAGGACCACACCCTGGGCCAAATGCAGGCACTAAACTGCTGAGCCACCCAGCGATCCCCTTGACCTTCCAGATCTATGCTGACTCCAGGTGGTTAGTGTCAGAAATGAATTGACTTGTAAGACATCCACTTGGTGTCCACAGAGAACTGGAGAATTGCTTGATATGGAAACCCCACACATTTGGTGTCAGAAGTGTGGTAAAGAAAGAAACAACTTTCCAGTAGGATGTACTTTAAGAAGGAGGCAAATTTAAAATTATGTTGAAAGGATGGTCTGAGAGGCAAGAAGGAAATGGGAGAGAAATGAATCATAAATACTTATGTAATTACAAATAAACACTGCATAAAATAAGAAAAATATTCAATGAAAGCATAAAAAAGTCATGAATGCAACATCTAATTGGTTATCTGGATGAAGTTTTACAGAGGTAAGCTGCTATATGCTCTTTGTATTATTTGAGAGAGTGCTTAAGATCTTGTTTAACTTTTTGCTAAATTAAACGTGTATGGTAAAATTTCAAGGGTAACCAATAAAAATAAAAGAGATGTGTTACAGTGTATATATTAGAAACCATGGGATCCCTGGGTGGCACAGTGGTTTGGCGCCTGCCTTTGGCCCAGGGTGCGATCTTGGAGACCCGGGATCGAATCCCACGTCGGGCTCCCGGTGCATGGAGCCTGCTTCTCCCTCTGCCTGTGTCTCTGCCCCTTTCTCTCTCTCTCTCTGTGTGACTATCATAAATAAATAAAGAAAAAAATATTTAAAAAATAGAAACGAGGGATCCCTGGGTGGCGCAGCGGTTTGGCGCCTGCCTTTGGCCCAGGGCGCGATCCTGGAGACCCGGGATCGAATCCCACATCGGGCTCCCAGTGCATGGAGCCTGCTTCTCCCTCTGCCTGTGTCTCTGCCTCTCTCTCTCTGTGACTATCATAAATTAAAAAAATAAAAATAAAAAAATAAAAAATAAAAAAATAGAAACCAGAAGAGCGAGGAAAAAATGGTTTGAGGAAATGAATAATAATCCAGAAAAAGATAGGAAAGCAGAAAAAAAAAAAAAAACATGAAACAGGCAGGACAGTAATAAAAAAAAAAGACAGTTGAAACACATCCAAATATCTCAGTAGTCATCATAATAAATATAAATGTACCAAAGAAAAACTCATAGAACCCAGAAAGAAATTAATATTTTACTTTTTTTTTTTTTTTTTTAATTTACGATAGTCACAGAGAGAGAGAGAGAGAGAGGCAGAGACACAGGCAGAGGGAGAAGCAGGCTCCATGCACCGGGAGCCCGATGTGGGATTCGATCCCGGGTCTCCAGGATCGCGCCCTGGGCCAAAGGCAGGCGCCAAACCGCTGCGCCACCCAGGGATCCCTATTTTACTTCATTTAAAAAATATTTATTTATTTGAGAGAGAGAGAGATTGCTTGTGCGGAGTGAGGCAGAGGAAGAGAGAGAACCTCAAGCAGGCTTCACACTGAACCCAGAGCCCCACAGGGGACTGTATCCCACAACACTGAGATCACCACCCAAGCTGAAATCAAGAGTCAGATGCCCAATCAATTGAACCACCCAGGCACCCTTGCCTCATTTTTTTTTTTTTAAGTAATCTCTACACCCAATATGGTGCTCAAACTCACGATCCCAAAATCAAGAGCTGTATGCTCCTCCGACTGAGCCAGCTACGCACTTCCATACTTAATTCACTATGTTATGTATATTTTATTCCTCTAAAAGTTGATGCAATTTAGTGTGTAGATAAATGTCTTAATATTATGAGCTATTAGAAATCAAATTTAGAGGGGTGCCTGGGTTGCTCAGTCTATCAAGCATCTGACTCTGGATTTTGGCTCAGATCATCATCTCCTTGATCTCAAGGAAATCAAGTCCCTTGTCCGGCTCTGGGCTCAGCAGGGACTCTGTTTGGGATTCTTTCCCTCTGCTGTGCTCTCTAAAATAAATAAATCAATATTTAAAAAAAAATCAAGTCTACAATGCAGGCAAAATATGTCTGAAAGGAAGTGTTTTTTAACACTACTATATATTTTGCAAATACATTTGGGTGAATGGAGGCTACTGTTCTCACAAAAGAGAAAAGTTCTAGCTGATTAAAATTGTAACTAAATGAAATTTTACTTTATCAGTTTAAACGCACAGAGGAAAGAAGCTAACGTATGTCAATCCAGGATCAGCTAAATTGATTTTGTTACATCCATAACGTTGATTATAAAAAGATATTTTTTTTTAAACGACGTCTCTTTATATGGTCTTATGAGAAAAAGTTTGAAGGCAACGTTGTCACAGTGAACATATTTGCCAAATTTGTGAATACTGGGTATTAAACTGTCAACTTTTTGTTTCGGGAAAGGACTTGGGGGAGGAGCATTTTCACGTTCGGCATGCTGCACCAACATGTATAAATTTACTGCAGAAATACTCTTATTTTTATGGTTCTGGAAAATAAAGCATTTCATCTTTCTTTTTCCTAATAACAAAAACAACCATCTCTTTTGGTGGTTACTAGGCAACGTTGGCCGGACCAAACCATCCGCAAGGGTGAAGGGGGAGACGGTATTTCTCTCGGTTTTGCTGGCGAGTCGACAGGCGGCCATCTTTGAACCGGGAACGGCTCTTACAGTCTGAGACGGAATGTGGTCGCTAGGCAACGCCTCGGCGCCGCCACCATCTTTGGAGCACAGCTATTTATAAATTTAGAAAGTGAGATATCCTAGCCTACCTGATGCTTGCTAGACAACGCCTTGGCGCTGTCACTACCTTAAAACCGGGCTTTTCATTCTCCTTTTTAAATAAATGGAATCAAACCATTTCAAAGAGAAATTACGAAAGTCTACAAGAACTACGGGCGCCATCTTTGTTAGGGGCATTTGACTTCCGGTTGAAGAGGAAGAGAACCTAACAGCTTGGGGGAGGTGCTAGAATAAAGACCTAGGGATGGTTTGAGTTGGATGAAGAAGGCGGGAAGTCCACTTCTCTTCCAATCAGCTCCCCATCTCGCCCTTTGGCAGCTTGGGACGGCCGACCGGTAGCCCGACTTAGTGTGACTACGGTCATGCCCCAAAGTGGTCACTGACTGCCCCCACGAGGGGACTGGAGGGGGTTCCAGATGGGCGAAGAAGGGACGGAGGGCACCGTGCATCTACTTTGCCTCGCGGCCTCCAGCGGAGTCCCCTTGTTCTGCAGAAGCAGCCGCGGCGGCGCCCCCGCCCGCCAGCAGGTGGGGCCCTAGATGCCTGGATCTCCAAAATAGAAGGCGGCTAGGCACGTCCTCTCTGGGTCTTCAAGGGAGTAGGGTCTGGAGAAGTTTCAGAGTTGAGTTTAGAGAGTCAAGGGTGCAATGAATGGACTAATAATCCTGGTTCCCAGAAGAGGTGGGGCCAGGGGATCCGGAAAGAGGAGGGGGCGGGGGCCCTGGACACTTGGGTCTCAAGGTGGAGGGGATTGGGGGCTCCTGTCTGATGTCCCCAACCTTTCCCCAGCTCCCGTTCTCTGTCATCGGTTCTCTCAATGGAGTCCACATGTTTGGGCAGAATCTCGAGGTGCAGCTGAGTTCTGCAAGGACGGAGGACACCACCGTGGTGTGGAAAAGCTTCCATGACAGGTCTCCAAGCGGTATCTCTGGGGGCAGGGACAGGGCCTGGGCCACGGCCCCTGTTGAGCCCCTAGCCCTACCAGCTCTCCAAGGCCAGCTGTGTACTTCACTGTGGAATCTTCCACAAGCCAGTTACCCTCTCTGACCCCTGAGTTTCTCTGTATGAGAAGCAGGTTGTGCTGGCTGGCACAGGATGGAGCTAGCATCCAGGAGCAAAGGCAGACTCTGCTCTCCTCATGGCCCTGTTTCCTTGGCCTGGACTCATTCTTCCTTCTCACCTTCCTTTCTCACAGCATCACCCTCATTGTTCTGTCATCTGAGGAGGGCACCTCGGAGCTGAGGCTGGAGAGACTACTCCAGATGGTGTTTGGGGCCATGGTGAGACTCCCCAGGCCTCTTCCCCAAACCCAGAAATCTGAGCTCTCAGGAAGGTCCTCCCTCACATCAGGAGTCCAGATCCCCAGCCCCTCCTCTCTTATTTGGTTCTTCTAGGTTCTTCTTGTAGGACTTGAAGAACTAACCAATATCCGCAACGTAGAGAGACTGAAGAAGGAGTTGAGGGTGAGGCTGCTGGACAGGAGCATGGAAGTTAGGATTCCAGATCACTGACATTTGGAACTACAGATCCCAGCAGCCCCTGGGGCAGCCTGGTCTTTTGACCCTAGAACCGGGCTCAGCAGGGCTAGTTTTCTGAAGGGGAGGCAGCAGATCTGGGGTCCACCTGGGTCCTAAGCTCATCCCTCCTTCCCCCCTGCCAGGCCAGTTACCGCCTCATTGACAGTTTCCTGGGGGACTCGGAGCTCATTGGGGATCTGACCCAGTGTGTGGACTGCGTGGTTCCTCCAGAGGGGTCTCTTCTGCAGGTACTGAGGATGCACTGGGAACCCTTAAACCTGTCACTGTGGCCCTGGCTCAGTCCTCATCCTCTTACCCCTGGACCGTTGCCTCAACCTTTTCTCATCCTTTTGGCTTCTGTTCTAACCCCCACTTGGCCTAAGAGGGGTTTTTCTACACAAAGAGCTTACCCCACCACCTCTCCCCAGCTCACAGCCATCCCATGGCTTCCATCACTCCCAGGACAAGCTCCCGATGCCTCAGCCTCGTGTTTGAGGACCTGTGGAATCTGAAACCCACCAATGTGCTCACCCTGACATCTGCTAACTCCACAATCCACCTTCCCCCAGCTGCCTCAGGGGTCCCCCCGATCCCAACAGCTTCCCAACTTCCTTGCTTTGGCACATGCTGTTCCTTTTGCTGGTGAATTTCCATCTGTGCTTCCTTAAATGTGGTTCTATTTGATTCCCCTGGCATGCAGGCCTCCCATGGTGTGACTAGGTGCAGGTGATTTGACCTCTCCAAGCAGGAGAAGGTGGCTGATTGCACCTTCTTGAGACATAGTAGGATTCAATACACCACACCTGTGTCTGTTGTGATTTTCTGCTTCAGTACCACGTGTCATGTTAGGGAGCAGCCACCCTACTGTTTAATTTAGTGTGACTTGGGGATTGTACTTGCATGTGAAAGTGAAGGAGGGTGAGGCACATGAGCATGCCACTAGGCAAGCTCTGAATTGTATGTGGGTCTCTTCACACTCCTCGCCCACCTGCGAAGTCATTCCCGCCCCTGCTCATGTCTCCTCACCCAGGAAGCCCTCGCTGGGTTCACCGAAGCGGTGGGCACGGCCTTTGGCTGCCTGGTCGTGTCGGGCCGGGTGGTGGCAGCAACAGAGAGCTGGTGGCGGCTGGGGACGCCGGAGGCTGTGTTGCTCCCCTGGCTGGTGGGGTCCCTGCCACCTCAGGCCGCTCGCGACTACCCGGTGTACCTGCCGCACGGGAGTCCCACGGTGAGTTGGGGGGCGGGGCGTCGGGGACAGGTGGGACGCGAGGAGGCGGGGCTCCAGTGGGAGGGGCGGGGCTCCGGTGGGGAGGGGCGGAGCTGCGGCCACCCCTTGCGGCTCCCCGCTTCAGGTCCCGCACCGGCTTCTGACCCTGACGCTGCTGCCGGGCCTGGAGCTGTGTCTGCTCTGCGGGCCGCGCCCTCCCCTCAGCCAGCTGGATCCACAGGTCAGTCTGCGCCATGTCCCCGCTTTTCCCCTCTAACGCCCTTGGCCCGCCAGTCCACCCCCTCTCCCCCCACCTTGCCCTGCAGGCGCCATCTGCTCTGGGCCCACCCCTCGCCGGCCCCGCCCCTCCAGTAGGCCCCACCTCCTTGGACCCGGTTCCATTCCCGTTCCCGTCTGCGTTCTCGAATCCCGTTCCTCCGGGCTTGGCCCTTTCCTTGGTCCTCTCTGCTCCCCTATCTTCGTGGGCCCCTCCTCTCCCTGGCCACGCCCCTTCCCTAGTACCCGCCCCTGCCCTCACCCACCCGCCTGGCCTCAGCTTCTGGACCGCTGGTGGCAGCCAGTGCTAGACCTGCTGCGGGCCTGCGTGCCGCTGGGACCCCGAACGCTGCCCGCTGGCTTCCCCCTGCACGTGGACATCCTCGGGTAGGGCTCGGACGGGGGCGTGGGTTGGGGGGGCCTCATCCCCTCTGCCCTGGCCATGACCCCACCTCCTTTGTCACAGGCTACTGCTTCTCCACCTGGAACTGAAACGTTGCCTCTTCACGGTGGAACCTTCTGGGGATCAAGGTGACTGAGGAGGACGAGGCTGGGAGGGGCTTGTGCCCAGGAGGGGCTATCTGTCACCCTCTTTTTCCGGTCCAGAGCCTTCTCCTGAGCAGCGTCGGCGCCTCCTGCGCTCTTTCTACACCTTGGTCACCGCCACGCACTTTCCACCAGGTCAGCGGCAGATAGTGTGCCCTCTTTGCACATGTTAGGACTGAGTCTCAGATCACACAGGGAGGACGGGGCATCCACACTGATGCAGAGGGCAGGGAGGTCCCAGCCTAGAAACGCACAATCTACTGGGCAATGCCTAACAGTTAACCCTGGGATTTAATCTCTCGCCAAGTGCTTATATACATAATGACTCACTTCATCATCATAGGTCAGGTGAGGGATGGCTCGCTATATCATCATTCTGATACTACAGATGAAGAAACTGAGGCTCACTTAGTAAGCAGCAGGGAGCCATGATTCACAGTCAGCCTGGTTCTCATGTCCACACTCCATTGTACTGCTGCAAGTATAGACTTTGCCAACAATATGCCCCTCAGGGTGAAGGTGTTCCACAGAGCCTAGATTAGGAAGGAAAAGTGGTCTTAGAACCCCCAAGGCCCTAGGGAGACGAAGGAAGGGACAGGACTGGCCCCTCCTGGGTTTGTGACTCCACCTCCCCCACCTGCCTCCCCATGTAAAGTGGGAGGGTTCCAAGGGCTGTGCCTGGAGCCCAGTGCCTGCCACCTGGTCAGCATACCTGCGTGTCTGTGATCTGTATTGCTAAGCAGATTGTTCAGGGCTGCACACAGCATCCCCAGGAAAGTGGAGGACGGGGGCTGGCTGGGAAGAAGGGGGAGAAGGTCCAGGTCTTTCTTCACGCAACTGCCAGCCAGCTGGAGCCATGAGGCCTTCACCCATGAGGACTCAAGACTTAGGCTCAAGTGTGGTGTTGCTCCTGCAGGCTGGCATTCTAGTTTTCTGGGCCCACTGGTCACCTTGGCCCTTCCTGTCCTTCCTCCAGAGCCGGGGGCACCAGAGGAGAAGGTGGAGGATGCAGTCCAGAGGACCCAGGTGCCAAGAGCCTGCTACCTGGTGTCCGGGCCCGAGGAGCCCGGCACGGGATGGCGGCTGGTGGCTCTGCAGTTGGGGCCACGGCGGTTGCTGCTGCTGCTATCTCCCCAAAGTCCTACCCATGGGCTGCGGGGCTTGGCCACCCACACTCTGCATGCCCTCACCCCACTCCTCTGACCCCTGGGTGTGAGCCTTTAACACAGACACAGCTATTAGCATCTCTCTGTTTATTCGCTCACAATAATACACAGCCCCTGGACGGGGAGAGGGCAGGAGGGGCTACGATGGGGTGGGGTGGGAGGGGAGGAGGCGCCCACTTCCCTGGCCCCTCTCCCCTCTGTGCTTAAGGGGGAAAGGGAGGGAGGGGTCTCCCCCTTACCCCCCAGAATGTAAACAGCAGCAGATGAACAAAAATAAAAATACAAAAGGCCGGAGGAAGGTCCCAGGCATCCCCCCACCCCTGGGGTCTTCCCTGTCACCAGTGGAGGTCCCCTCGCTGCCCCATCCACCAAAGCTGCCTCAGTCCTAGGGGCTGCCCGGCACCGGCCACATCCCCGGGGGCAGAGTCCAGGGCTCAGAACTGCTGGGCCAGCAGCTCACACAGGTGACGAGAGACAGGTTCCTTGCTGGTGCGCAGGGTCAGCCGGTACATCTGGGTGGAGGACAGGGCAGTGGGGACTCAGGGAGGAGGCAGAGGGGACAGAGAACCCAGGGGAGGAGGACACAAGAGAGATTGAAGAGGAAAAAAAGGGCCAAAGGATAAAAGTGATGGAAGGGAGAGGAGGCAGGAATAAAAGCAAAAAGTGGGGGGGGGGGGGGGAGGAAACTCAGAAGAGTGGAAAGGAAATGGAGTGGCAGACAGTAGACAGAGGACACAGGGACACAGCACAGGGATGTGATTAAAAAAGAGCACAGTGAGGCAAGGGGTTACTTGTCAGCCTCAGGGCCACCTCCTAGACCACCACTCACCTGAGCCTGGGCATTGGGCTCCAGCCGGAGCAGACAGCCCACCTGCAGGGCTTTAGTCTGGATGATTCCAGCCCCCACGAAGTTCTCAGGGTTGGGGTCCACATTGTCCAGGAGAGCAGAGCCAAACCCCAGGAGCTGGGGAAGAAGGGCAGCCGTCAGAGGGGGCCAGATCTGGTAGCCACCAGGCAGTGGCAAACCAGCTCCCCAAAACCCTTGCGAGTGGGAACTGTACTACACCACTTTACAGATGGGGGAAACCGGATGGAAAAGTGGGGTCCCCTCCCCAAAGACCAGTTAGGGAGAGGCAGGACTGGGGTGTGAGTCCAGGGGCCCCTCTCCTGTCTCGCTTAGTGGTCACTCACTTTGGCCTTAGTGACTTCTGCATCCATGGGGTGGTTGGCTTTGAAGATTTTCTGCGCCTCCTGTTGGGGGCTGGGGGTGGGGAAGGTTCGGGTCAGTACTGGGGAGCCCCCTGCAGCCCTGCCCCTGTTGCAGCTCCGCCCCCATTGCGGCCCCGCCCCCCTGCTGCTCACAGGCTCAGCTGCTTCCAACGCTGGAAAAAGTCCTGGGCTGCCATTTCTGTGGGCTGGAAGAACTTGTTGATGGTCACCGGGAGCTTCAGGGTGAGGGACTGGGGGGCGCCCCCATACCTGGCAGGGGGCCAAGAAGGCTCCATCAGACCCCCGCCCCGCCTCCAGGAGACCTCCGCGGCTCAGCCGCTGGGCACTACCCCAGCACCACTCACCTGCCCCGCCCCACTCACCGGAAGCGCACGGACAGGAGCGGGGGCGTCAAGAAGTCCCGCAGACACTCGATGTTGAGCACCTGCTGTACCTGCGCCCCGCCGTCCACCTGTGCGGCCACACGCTTGGTCTGCACCGCTAGCTGTGCCCGCCGGGGGTCAAGGAAGCCAGGAAGAGGCCGTGAACCTCCAATGGTTCCAAACCTTCCCCACAGCCCCAGCCTGCAGGCCTCTGAGGGGCCGGCCCTGCCGTCCCCGGCACAGCCTACAAGGCCCAAACTCAAGTGAGCCCTCTGGCCACCCACTGGGTCCTACTCCGGCCTTCCACCATGGGCTCTGTGACCTCCATTGGGGCACACGTCAGCGTACTAAGGCAGAAGCCTTCTGAGGCCCTGATGGCTGGCTTGAGTTAGAATCCTAAATCTTACCACCTTAGTGACTACAGGCAAGCTACTTGACCTCAGCCCCATCTTGTTCGTGTGTCTGGCATGGTCAGGCCACCAAAAATGGCAGCAGCAGTATCACCTCTACCATCAGGTTTGCAAGGATGGGGTCTTATGCATCTCTGCCCCTGCCCCCCACCATTCCCAGTGCAGAGCTGAGCCTGTGGGAGCCTCTGGAAATGCTGACAACTGAATGAAGCTAAGAGCTGAAAAAGTCCTCAAAGCTTTGGACCCTAGCTGCTGTCATTTCATGGGCATGAAAACCACTATCAGAGAAAGGATAAAGGACTGACACCTTCCTTTATGCCAGCCACCCTTCTAGAGTTTTCCAACCACACTGACCTTCAAAAACAACACTATGAGAAGGAAGAGGGTCTATACTTCAGATAGGAAGGCTCAAAGAGGCAAAGTGACTGGTTCAGATCACACAGAAGACCCTGATCAGCAAGCACCAAGACCGCCAGGCCTGGCTCTTGAGTGTGGGAGGTACTCGAATCGGGGGTATGGAGCCCAATAGAGGATGAGGTCAGGGCATGGAAGGGGCCTTACAGGGAAAAACTGAGGCACACTTATCCCATCACTTCACTGTCCTCAGGCTGTCCTGGGCGGGGAGAGGTCCACCCCTGTATCAAGTAACCATATGCTCAGGATCTCAAGTAAGAAGACTGACCAGGGCTCAGGACCTGGGTCCATCTGCTTCCCAGTGGCCAGGAAGGCAGACCTGGAAGGACCGGGGGAGGGGAAGGGGGCTGGGCCAGGCCGGGAGGATATGAGTCTGGAGGTCTCCAGGGTGGACGACAGTGGGTGAGAAGTTCTGGAACTGCACCGATGTCTTGTTGCCATAGAAGAGATACATGCGGCCTGCGGAGGGCGGGGAGAGGCAGGGCTCAGTTTGAGTTCCTTCAATCTCCTCTCCAGATACCACCCAAGCCCCAGTGTCCTGGAAACCCCATCCCCACACCACCCCCTTCTGGACGCACCTAAGTTCTGCCGGAACTCCGACTTGACTCCGATCTGCAACAGCTGGTTCTCAAACAAGACCCCATTGTTCTTGCAAACGAACCTGGGTGAGGGTGGTGGGGAAGCTCAGGATGCCAGGGGGCCTGTCTAGGCCCCACTCTGTGCTCCCCACCTGTCCCCATTCCTTCCCTGATCTTTCCCATGACTCACTTATTCAGCAGCTCATCAGCTTCTGGGATGGGTGGCCCAATGTCGTCAGGACCTGGGCTGCAGGTGGGGAAAGCAAATGAGATGGGAACAAGTTGGGGGCTAGAGAAGACCCGGAGCTAAAAGTGGGAGACAGTAACCCCTCAAAGGACAGAACCCCGGAATGCATATACCCAGATTCCCCCAAAGAACACCAGAAGCAGGCTGGCGATTGCCTCTAAAGGGATTAGGATGCTGGTGTGTGCTGCCACCCCTGCCCCCTGTCAGAGAACCCCAACTTTGATTCCCCTCCAAATCCTTGCCTCTGCAGCTCATCAGGACCCCCTTGATAAGAGCTTGAAGCCCCCTAACCCTCCCTGGGGACACAAATCTGCCCCCCAACCCTGAGGCCACCCCTTACTCAGCAGCTGGAGCTGGGTCAGCCAGCAAAGCCATGGGGCTCTCAGGGGCAGGCGGCTCCAGCTCGCTGGGCCATCCAATCCCAGAGCAGACAAGAGAAGACAGGCGTGGCAGGCAGCCAATCCCAGAGAGGCAGCAGAGGGCCGGAGAAAGAGAAAGAGGGAAGAGGGAAAGAGAGAAGGAAGAGCAGGCTGAGACATGGTGATGGGGAAGGACGACACAGGGTGGCTAGGGTCAGCCAAGAGTCCAGAGTGGCCAGAGGGAAAGAGGAGGCCAGGGGAAGTGGCAGCCACGGCGACAGAGGCACAGGGACAGGGAGGGGGTGGGGGCTGTGAGGGGACAGCCCAGGGCCCAGGCAGGTGGTACCTGAGGAAGGCCTCCTCGGGGGTGGGCCCCAAGCTGGGTTGGGCAGCTGGGCCATCGGAGAAGACGTCCACCAGGAGGTTCCCTGCACCCGAGGTCGCTGGGGGTGCGGCTGGGGGAGGGGCTGCCCGCAGCCCCAGGAGGTCAGCGGAGGGTGAGGGCGTCGACTGCAGGAAGGTGCAGGTAGAAGTGAGAAAGGAGTAGTGGCCAGCGGACCCAGTCCCATGGGCCTAGCCCTGGGGACTCACCACAGTGCTAGGGGTGGGCTCTACGCCCCCATTGATGTCATTGCTGCTGGGGTCCCTCCGGCTGTCATCCAGGGCGCTGCCGGCCCCAGGCCCCTTCTTGCGTTTCAACTTGGCCAGGATGGACGACTCTCGCTCCGGGAAGGGCGGCATCTCCTCCAGCACTGTGGCCTGCGTGGGCAGAGGGCAAGCGTGGGTCAGGGACAGCCCCATGGCAGAGGAGAGGGCAATCAAGGCACAGGGGTGGAGGAAGGGCCCGTGGTTCTGACCAGGACATCGGTGCTGGCCACCGAGCTGAGCGTGAGATACTCGACAGCGCGCTGCTGCAGCTCCACGTCGGCGTTGCGCAGCTGGGAGCCGGCGCGCAGCACGCCCTGGATGGTGGCCTTGGTCTCCGGGAAGAGGTTGATGAACTTGATGTAGGTGGACAGCAGCAGAGCCCGGGTGGCCACACTGCACAGGTGGAACTTGGAGTGCAGCAGGGAGAACTGCACTGGGGGGCTGTGCAGGGGGGCAGGGGGGCATCAGCAGGTGGCTCCCCTGCCTCCTCCTGGAGTGCCCCTCCCCCACTAAGAGGCCATGCAGGGCAGTGGCCTTTGTGATACACTGTCCCAGAGGCTCCTGGGAGCTGGTTTCTCCTGCAGTCACATGGTTGTGTGAGAAGCCAAGAGGATCCCTGGGAGCCCCATCACCACCGGCCCTGGACCCCTCAGAAGTACACATATTCACCCTCTCACCTGGAGCGGGGGTCCCCCGCAATCAGATTCCCAAACTCCCCGAGGATGTAGCCGCCAACCTTCACCATGTTTTCGTGGCAGGCTGGGGCCTGGAGCGCCTGGAGGCAGGACAGGACGGGTGAGGATAACAGGAGCAACATGTCCTGACTTAGGACTGCTCAGGGGTGCCAGGAGCAGGGCGAGGCCCTCAACGCCCATTAACTTGCCGAACACTCACGATGCTATGATGTGGCAGGGATAATAGATGGGGGAAACTGAGGCCCAGATCGGTTAAGTGACTGGCTCCTGCTCACAAAGTGGTAAAATCAGGTGCCACCTGGCCCCCTTTAATGGGGCAGAGGGAGTAGGAAACTGCCAAACCTGGGGATTGGTGCTGCCCCAAGGCCCACTAACCCTCACAGTGGCCTGTGCAGGCCCGGCCCCCAGGTCCCTTGGTGGGGGCTGCTCTGAGGACAAGGGAGGAGGATGGTGACCACGGGTGGCTGGCCCCACAACCTCAGCTGTCCTTACTCTGCCTCACTGCCCTACTATGGGGGTGAGGTGGGGGTGCTGACCTCAAAGACGGTCTTGGCAGCATAGCCCTGGACGTCATCACGGTTGGTGACGATCTGTAGCACACGGTACCATACCTCCTCACTCACGTAGTCACCCGCAATGCGGATGAGGTTAAGGATAGTATCCACGTACCAGCTGTAGTCTACTGCATACTTCTCAGCCAGGATGGCCACCTTCAGGACCTGCCAGCCAGGGAGGGAGGACAGGTGTGAGTGTGTGCACACACACGTCATAGTGTGGAATAATCAAGTCTGGGCTCACCACTGTTCCCATCTGGAAACCCCAGCCCCCCCTCCCTCAGACCCAGGAGTCTAGGTCCCAAGACCCTCCACCCTCAGACCCAGGGGTCCAGGCCCCCAGCTCCCTCCTCCTGCAGATACAAGAGTCCAAGTGCCCAGCTCCTCCCAGAACTTACAATCTCTTCACGGATGGCATAGTCAGCTGTCTCCAGGTACCTAAGCATTTCTGACACGATTTGCTTGGCATTGCTCCGGTCACACATGGCATAGAGGAGGTCAGCCGCCCGCTGTCGCACGCTGACATCCCGCTCCGTCTGAGGGAGGAGAGCAGGTGGGGTATGTTCTAGGCTCTGCACTGGCCTCTGAGCCCTGCACCTCTCTGAGGGAGCAGATATACAGGCCAATGTACAGGGGCTGGCCTGGGGCAGGCTCCGACGTGCAGTACCTTGAGGGCGTTGATGACAGTGTCAATGTGGGTCTTGACCGCCTCATGGGAGAACTCGGAGCTGGCCAGCGTGCACATGCTCTCCAGGGCCAGGTAGCGCAGGTTGGTCTCCCGGTGCTGCAGGAACTGGCCCAGCTGGTTACAGGCTCGCACCAGGAGGTTGGGCTCACTGCCGGCAAGAACCAGAGAAGGGGGCTGTGAGCAGGGCCTCCTCCAGGACCCTCAGGATCCGGCTCTTAACTCTGGCCCTCCTCCTGGTCATAACTGCTCCTGGTGACCCAGACATCTGGGCTGTTGAGCCCAAATGAAGAGAGTCAGGAATTCTGCTTTCCAGAAGGGGTCCAGCCCCAATCTGGTGAGCTAACAGTGTACAGCTCATTGCCCTCCCACCTAGAAGTCACAATTCCCAGACCCAATCTCCTAGGATGCAGGAGTCCAGGTCCCCAGCAGCCCCAGGCAGGCACCTGTCATAGTGGATGATGAGGCTGATGGTCTCAAAGAGGATAGCGTTCTTGGCGTTGGAGTGCTGGACCTTCTTGGACTTGGGGGGCTCCTGGGCTTTGTTGAGCACGGTCTCCAGACACTCCACCAGCCGCCCCTTCACAGCAGCATCCTCTGGAGAAATGGAGGGCATGTCCCGGGATGAGCTCTCTGTAGGCCCTGCCCATCGGCTGGACAGGGGGCCACCCCATGGCTCTCATCTTCCACAGGAAGGGTGCGGGCTGGGATCTCTGCTCCTTCAAACTCACCCTTGGTCTCCAGGTGATCAGGGAAGATACCGCTCCAGACCTCGATGGTTGCCCTGCTCTGCGCTGACTCCCACCCCTGTGAGTTTCCCAGTCTGCAACACTGATACCCTTTAGGTTTCTCATAGAGCAAAGAAACCTTTCCCAGAGATGCTGTGAAACCGAGGTCTCCTCGAGGAGCCATCTGAGTGCCTGAGACAGACACACACACACCAACCGGAGCTGACACAAATCCCAACAACTGCCATTCTGTGGAATGCAAGGTCACACCATGTGCATAGGGAAAAATGTTGCACGCAAATATATCAGGTAGCTCTCGGGGTACAGGAAACAGGCAGCTCTGAGCCAAATCCAGAATGTGGGATACCCTTACAACGCAAAACTCTTCTGGTTTCTTCAAAAACAGGTAGTAGGGGTTGGGAGGGCTATTCCAGACCCCCCAAAAGAGACAAAGACATAATAAGATCTAAGTTGTGGTTCTCGATTGTACTGTATTTTGTTCAAGCCATTCAAATAAAGCTGTGGACAATGGGGGTGGTTTGAATGGTGCCTGGACAGCAAATGCTGCTGTGAAGTGATCCTGATTCTTCTCAGGTGTGACAAGGGGCACTGTGGTTTTGCATAGCATTCTTGGTCTCCTGAAATGCATGCAGACGTATTTTTGAGTGGGGGCATTATGATGTCTGCAATTTCTGTCAAGTAAGGGAGCAAGTAAGTGTATGTTTGAGAGAGCAAGCCAACAAGGGCACAAAGAGCAGCATTAACTGTCTCCATTGGGTCTCTGGGCCTCTCTCATTATGCTATTCTTGCAAGTGATCTTTATGTTTGAAATTTTTCATAATAAAAAGTTGGGGTGAAAGTCAATGTCACAGAATAAAGAGGCAATCCTTCTAGATTAAGGCAGGAATTTATGGGAAATAATTAAATTCAACATTTGTTTCTTTTACTTCTTCTTCTTTTTAAAATTTTTATTTTTAAGTAATCTCTATGCCCAATGTGGGGATCAAACTTATGACCCTGAGGTCAAGAGCAGTATGCTCCACTGACTGAGCCAGCCAGGCCTCCTTCAATACTTGTATCTTAAGGGGTGCCTGGGTGACTCAGTTGATCGGGCATCCGATTCTTTTTTTTTTTTCGGGCATCCGATTCTTGATTTCAGCTCAGGTCATGATCTCAGGGTTGTGAGATAGAGACCCACATCCGGCTCCACACTCAGCAGGGAGTCTTTCTTTCTCTCTCTCCCCCTGTTCCTTCCCTGCACGTTCTCTGTCTCTCTCTAAAATAGGTAAACAAATCTTTTTAAAAATTAAAAAAAAAAAAACCCACTTCCATCCTGATTGGATCCTATTTTGAACACTGTATGTCGGAGATAATTAAGAAAATCCACAGTGGGTCGAGACCACTGGGGAGCTGTTGTTAGCTCTTCAAGTGTGTCCACAGAATTGCTGCTGTGAAAAAAAATGCCTATAGTTTTTAGAAATGTGCCACAAAATATAAGATAAAACCATCATGATGTCTCTGATTTCTAAACACTTTAGGAAGGGACGCCTGGGTGGCTCAGCAGTTAAGTGTCTGCCTTCAGGTCGGGGCATGATCCTGGGGTCTCAGGATCGAGTCCCGCATCGGGCTCCCTGCAGGGAGCCTGCTTCTCCCTCTGCCTATGTCTCTGCCTCTCTCTCTCTCTCTGTGTCTCTAATGAATAAATAAAATCTTAAAAAAAAAAAAAAAAACACCACTTCAGGAAAAAAAGAGCAAAGTAAGAGCACGTGTGCACAACAAAATGTGAAGTCTAGATGGTGGGTACTCTACCTGTCTGTACATTGGAAAAATTTTTCATAATAACAGTATCAGAGAAATTTCTTGTAGATAAATTGGGGATGGCCTCTCTTCCCCGGCACCATTTGCTTGGGGCCATGGCTACAATTCCTATAACGCAGAGGGTGAGAGGAAGTGAGGTGCCTGCTCTGGGCACACCCCAAAAGATGAGGCAGGGCTCCTGGGATGCAAGTGAGCTTAGAGATCTGCCTGAGGCTTGAGCTCTTCCTTACAGGATGAGAAAGGAGCCAAGAGGGGGAACAAGGCTTCCCTAAGGCCATGTAACAAAATTCAACACTGGCTTTCACAGTCTGGAAGGGGCCTCTGGTGTCACCTCCATTATTATAGTTGACTGGCATATGCCTGCACACTCTGGTATGTTTGCACACACAGACGTGTGGACACACACAGACTTGCACACCTGATCATGCATTCACAGATATACACATGTGTGCACACACATGCTCGTGCACATCTGGCTGTAAAGACTCAGGGCCACACAGCAGTCCCTGGCTACAGCGGATGCTCAGTACCCTGGGTGAACCAAAGGGAACGAGCTTATCAATCACCTGCTGCATGCTGACCACATAGCATGGGGTCCCTCAAAATTGCTCTGTGAGGTCAGGGGAGCTGAGGAAATGGGAGCTCAGGGTGAGCCATGGCCTATATGGTAGAGGTCCAAAGGACTTGGAGCCAGATGGTGGCGTCAGTCTCTGCCTCTTAAGTCACTGCCTGGGCCTAGAAGGGTAAGGTCTCCTCTCCAAGCCTCAGCCTCCCTGTTTTCATATTGCAGGGATGACTCCCCCTCACCAGTTCTGTTGGGAGGGCACAGACACCCCTGGCGTGTGACCTGGCTCACACGAGGCTCATCATCCACACCATGGCTATGGCCTTGAGCAACAAGGTCACAAAAATGTCTAACAGACTTATGCTAATTCAAACAGCACCTCCTGGAATTGCCTAGAATCACCCCTCCATCTGCTGGGTGACCCTGGCCAAGGACCTCCCCTCCCCCAGCCTTAGTTTTGTCACCTACAAAATAGGTGTGACAAAAGCCCCTATGTTACAGGGCTAGATCACAAGCACAAGCATGTCTTCACAGGGATCCTGGCCCCACAGCAGGGGAGCAACAAAACACAAGTGACCTATTTGATTCTTTGAGCTGCCCTCCCCCATACCTACAGCCTCACAGAAATCCTGACAGACCCCAGGCCCTGGCCCCCGCTGTCCCACCACCAGATCAGAGGCCCCAGGTCCCAACCCAGATGGGCTCAGCGGCAGTGGTACCTGGCGGTGGGTAGCACTGTAGCAGCCGCAGGAGCTTCACTGAGAGCCAGGGTGCTGGGACAAAGTAGTAGGTGTAGTCCTGCAGGTCGGTGGAGGCCGAGGACACAATCTGGGGACGGAACAGGGGGTGAGGCATGGACAGGGAAGGGCATGGCACAGGGGCAGGGCAGAGCAACACTATCTTCCCAAGGGGGTGCAGAAATATGAGGCCCAGGGAGGGGAGTGAGGAAGCCTGGGGCACAGTGAGTGACCTAAGCCAAGGCTCGCTGGCTTTTCCAGTAATGCTGCTGTCCAGTAGGAAGTCTGCCAATCTGATCCCCTCTAGTGAGCCCCCTAATCCAAACAGTAGCCTCACAGTGATCTGGGTTCCTCCAGTTATCATAGATCACACCAGTTCACTGTGGACTTGTGTCCTTGTCGCTGTGCCCCAGGACTGGAAGCAGCTCAGGGGCAAGAACCAGCTCTGCCTCTTTTCTAGATTCTAGGCCTAAGACAAGATCAGACGTAAGAAAGGCTCAGGGAAGATGTGGGAAAATTAGTAAAAGAGTGTGGGACTTTCTCTCCTTATGGCAAACTCTTGCTCAGCCTGGGAAATCCCTCTTCCAGGAATCATCCCCACCCTGCCCTGTGCCACGGCCATGATAACACATATGTGCCCTGCCTCCAGTGTCACTGTCTGGGTCTCCCAGACCAGCCTGGCATACGGGAGTATTCAGGGGTATGGTGAATGGATGACAAAGCGATCAAATGAGCTGGTATGTTTGTTCTCTTGGCCTGAGAATCCAGGCCTCTTCTTACTTGCCTAGGAAATGTTTATATTCACTCTAAGTGTCAATTTAGGGGATCACCTTTCCCAGGAATCCTTCCTAGACTTCCAGGCTGGTTAAAGTGCCTCTTTTCAGGTCTATAATGCCCTATACTACTTCCATGACAGCACAGATCACCCCTTTTAGGAAAATCTGGGATGGTCTGCCTGCCTTGCAACATCCCCACCCCCCTTCCCCTCCCGCCAACAGGACAGAGCGCTCCAGTAGAGCTTGGGTCTGACTCATCTGTGTCCCCAGAGCCTGGCACACAGGCGGCCTCAGGCCATGTTCCCAAGACAGGGGTGAAGGTGGTAAGAGGAGCAGAAGGAAGGAGAGGAAAGGAGACATATGAGAAAGAGGGTCAGGAGAAACAGCAGGGAAAGTAGGAAGAGGCATGAGATAGTGGGGCAAAAGGGAGGATATTAGAAGAGCCACTCTCACCTCCTGGGCACTCACAATACTCAGGCCCATACTAATGTTATATAGACTGACTCACAGCAGCTACACTGTGAGATGGGCACTGGTACTGTCTCCCATTGAACAGACGGGGTAAGTGAAGCCCAGAAAGGTAAAGCCACTTGTCCAGGGCCACACAGCCAGGAAGTGGCTGAACCAGCATGAACCTAGCTCAGAGGCTGAGTTTGTAACCACTGTGCTGGGCTGCCTCTCTGGGAGAGTGAGGGGACCAGGGAGGTGCTCCAGGGAACAGAGATGGCCAGGCCGGCCTCCTGCAGCCCACGACGGGACCACACCCACCCGGCTCAGGCGGGACACTGCCAGGGAGATGCATGTCTTGAAGTCATCTGGGTTCTTCTTGCAGAGGCAGGTGATGAGGCTGACAGCTGCCGTGACCACACCCTGCCGAGGCAGATAAGCGGCAAGTCAGGGCTACCGGGCTGGGGGTCAGCCTGGGGACAAGGGTCCAGGCTGTAGACCTGAAAGCAGAGACTCAAGGGCTGAGTGGGTGATGGGTGATGGGGACACTGGGCAGGATCCCTGGGCAGTCAGGGGCAGGTGGGTATCAGGGATGGATATGGGGGTTTCTGGACACTTGCGGGGACTTAGTCACTTGTCCTTAGTGACAAGTACTAAGGACACTAGACCAAGATCTCTATGTGCCTGAGTAGAGGCAGGGACAGAGGCAGGGGTGGGCCCTGGGCATCCAGGTGGGAATCAGGGCAGGGGTGGACAGTCCCTGGGATTTTCCATGGGTGTCCGGTGGAAGGATCTGTGGGTGAATTACTGGGGGTGGCTCTGGAAGCCAGCAGCCTGGGGTCTCCAGGTGCCAGGCAGGGGGCTCACCATGTGCTGGTCGTTGAGCAGGTGCACCACACGGGCCGTCCACTCGCCCATGGGCACTAGGTCAGGTGAGGCCTTGTACAGCCGTAGCAGGCACAGGGCCGCGCTCTGTTTCACACTGTCCATGCTGTCCCTATGGTGACACGATTGGGTAGGAGGATGGTTAGTGCGACCCCAGCCCCACACAGATCTCCCCTCCTCTCCTGGTCCTCCTCAGGAAGGGTAGCCAGCAGCAGTTGGGCAGAGCCAGGTGGACCAGAGATCCAATCTGGTGCTGCCCTTCTCACCCACCAAGCCTCAGTTTTTTTATCTGCAAAATGGGTTCCATCTCAGTCACCTTGGGGGCCACCGGCAGAACAATGCAAAATGTCAAGCCTGGCTGTGCTCCTTCATTCCTTTACCAAACACTTACTTTGTGCCCACTGGGAGGCTCAGAGGTGAACACACTGGTCCAAGTGACTGTCCTCACAGAGCTTACTTTCTAGCCAGGCAGTCAGTATCCTAGCGCACACACCAGATACTGTCTGGTTTCAGTGCTATGGCACCAATGAGTGCCAGGTACAAGGAGCGCTGGGAATGCTATTTGGCAAAAAGGCCTCTCTAATAAGGCAGGTGAGTGGAGAACTGGGTTTAATGAGCAAAATCAGAAAATCTCTGTACTGCACAACCCAGGGAGAGGGCACAGCCTGTGTGGAGGACCTGGGGCAGTCACGGGCCTATGTGTGGCTGCAGTGAGTGAGTGAGCAATGCGGGGGGAAAGGTGGGGAAATCGGATGGAAGGACAATGAGCCAGACCATGCAAGGCATCAAGAACCATGGTAATGACCCTGCTTTTACCTAGGGGGACATGAAGCTGCTGCAGGTGACAAGCAGGGCAGCAGCAAAATCGAGGGGAAAGCGGTAAAAGCACCACCCAGAGCCCTTTTGCTCTGACCCAGGCACCCTGTGTGACTAACTCATTCATCTCCTCTTTTGGGCAAACTGAGGAACTAGGGTCAGACATGCATGCCTGAGGTCCTGACTGATGGAGTGCAGTTCCAAGGGAAGCTGCTGACCCTCACTGATGGGTGGTATTATGATGCTGAGACTGTTTTCGGACTCTTTACCTCAGGAGGAATTAGGGAATGAATAAAGGACACTGTGGACGAGAAGCTGGCACAGACTCAAGCACAGAGGGGGCATGCAGGGATGTCCTGACAGCCCAGGCTCTGGTCTCAAAGTCAAGGGTTTCCTAGACAGGACCCAACCAAAGCCTGAGCAAAAGACACAGAGGAAGTCCCATGAGGGATGACCCGCACAAGTCAAAGGCCAGGTGAAAAGACATTTCACCAGATGTGCAAGAGAAAACAAGAATTGCAGCGACAAGGCAGCTCTGATTCCTCCTGCCAGCCAGGCAGATGCATGCATGTTGGCCAGGCCAGGAATACAGTAGCCCTCATGCAGTCACGGGAACAGGCCCTCAGAAGAGGAGTGGGGCCACCCCTGGTCAGCATGCTACTGGGAGCTATGCAGAACATGCCCAGTGATTCTGCTCCTGGACACCCACCCTGAGGTGGACACATGTGCATGTCCAAGGTGACGGCTCCAGAATGTTCGCTGACCGATGGTCATTAACTTAAAACCCAAACCAGTGGAATGGTCTCTTCACAGCTCACATGTCATGTGCACTGACCCCGAGCCATGCTCTGTTCTAGGTATTTCTCCAACCCTTGTGGGAGGTGACCTGTACCATCACCTCCAGCTATGTGTAAGGGAACTTCCACCCACACACTGAATGGAGGAATAGGAGTTATTTATCACCTTGGGTAATTTAAACAGAGACTATATGACTATTTTGGTAAAGCTTAAAATTATGTAATGCAGGAGTGCCTGGGTGGCTCAGTCAGTTAAACATTGGTCTTCATTCAGTTCAGGTCATGATCTTGGGGTCCTGGGAAAAGCCCCGCACTGGGCTCCAAGCTCAGTGGGGAGTCTGCTTGAGATTCTCCTTCTCCCTCTTCTCCTCCCCCTGCTCAAGTTCTGTCAATAAATAAATGAAATTAAAAAACAACAACTATGTAACACAGGTGCGTATGCCCAGGTATCAAAGGACAAGGAGGTACAATGGAAATAATGACCATCGAATGCGGGGCACAGGGAGGGAGAAGAAGATGGAGAGGATATGAGGGGTGTGAAGGGGGGAAATTGAACTGTTTCCCTTCTTTAAAAAAAAAAAAAAAAAGCTGTCATACCATAATGACCCAGAAATTCTACACCCAGGTATCTACCCATGAGAACTAAAAACAAACTTCACACAATGTATTTGTACATTATTCAAAGGAGTCAGAGGGAAACTTTTTGATGAATGGATAAATAAAATGCGGTCCCTCCAGGCAGTAGAATATTATTATTGGGCCATAAAAAGGAAATAAGTATAGCTGCATACAATATGGAGGAATCCCGAAAACGTTACGCCAAGCGAAAAAAAAGCCAGACAGAAAAGGCCACGTATCACATGCTCCCATTTATCTGAAATGTCCAGAATAGGCAAATCCAACGAAACAGAAAGCAGATTAGTGGCTGTCTGGAGTTAGGGGGAAAGGCAATGGGAAGTGAGCTGCTAATGAGTATGGGGCTTCTTTTTGGGGTGATTGGAATGTTCTGGAATTAGTGGCAGTAGCTGCACAATACCGTGAATGTACTAAAGACCACTGTATTTTACACTGTTAACTGTTAAAACTTGGAATTTTATCTTAATTAAAAAAAAAACAAAAAACAAAAACCTGCCTAAAAAAACATATTCCTCTGTGCCCCAGTCACCGTCAAGGCCAAGTTTTGGGTGTCGAGAGGATAGCCAAGCACTGAGATAAGCCCAGCCTGGCCCCCACTCTGGCAAAGCATTCGTTCCTTGGTGTGAAACTGGAATATCACCTCTGCTCAGATGAGTCTGTCACACTGGCTGTTTCCTTGGCCCTCACAAGCACCAAGTTCTGCCTGCTTGGGATGGCCGGCAATTTTGCCACAACTGATCACTCCGTCCTCTGGGTAAGTTTCTTCGAGTTCTGAGCCATTGCCCTTTCTACACTTTCCTCCCATTTCCCTGGCCACAGACCTCGACACACTGGGCCACCACCAAGTGACCTTAGGTCACTTCTCACATTCCCCGAGGGACTTTATCTGGCTACAACTTTAATCACCGTCCATCCTGCGCTGTCCCCTACGGTGGCCTCAACCACATGTGACTACTGGACACAGGAGGTGGGGCCAATTGAAACTGGTGTGTGTACATTACCCTCACATGTGGTGAGGAAGTAAACCACTACATGGATAATTTTCATGTCGATCCAGTATCCAAATGAAAATACTTTAGATGGACCAGGTTAAATTAAAATAATAAAATAAGTTTCATCCGCTTGTTTTTACTTTGTCTGATGTGGCAACTAGAACTGTGGAGAATGTGTGTGGCTCGAGTTCTATTTTTAGAGCTCTGTCCACGTCTCTCCCACACTCCCTCTCTGGCTCAACTGCCTGTCGTCCAGCTGCCTACTGGACGTCTCTGCCCAGATGTCCAATAGGCACCTCATATCCAGAAGAGCAAAATCCAGCTTGGGTCCTGCCTCTTGCTCCCCTGCTTCTCCCTAGGCTTCACATCCACCTATCTATTCAAGCTCATTCTCTCCTGCTTTCCCACCCCATGTAATCCATGCTGTAAGCTTCACTCCCAGAACATACCCAGTGATAACCTCTACTGCTACAACCCTGGTCCCAGTCACCATCAGCTCTGACCTGGACAACAACAAACATCTCAGTGTCGCTACCGCCACCCCAGTTTCTAGTTCTGCATATGGGCTCTTGAGCTACTTGATTCTGAGGAATAAGCCTCTTTCACTGGTTCTGGAATGTTCTCCAGCATTATCCGTTCAAACAGTGCCTCTGTCATATTCTCTTCCTTCTCTTCCCCTAGAGCTCTAAAGATTTTGGTTTTGTTTATTGAGTAATCTCCACACCCACCTTGGAACTTGAACTCATGACCCCGAGATCAAGAATCGCATGTTCTACCAACTGAGCCAGCCAGGCGTCCCTCTAGAACTCTAAATAGTAGTATGTTAGACCTCCTCCATCTTCCGTGACTCTTAACCTCTGTTTTGGAATCTCCCATCTCTGTTTCTCTGGGCTGCATTCTGATTGGTTTCCTCAGTTCTTTTTTTTTTTTTTTTTTTTTTTTTTTTTGGTTTCCTCAGTTCTACTCCTTGTTTACTAATTCTGCTTTGGCTCTGTTGATCCTGCTGCTAAGCCAGGCTACTTAAATAATTTTTTCCACTTCTTTTTCAAATCTGCTTACACTTGTTTTTTGTTTTCTTATTTATTGAAACATATTACACATATTTATTTTACATTGTATATGAATGTTCCAATTCAACTGCTATTTCTAGTTTCTTTTCTGCTGGTTCTTCCTCATGGTGTCCTGTGGCCTGTGTTTAGTGAGATTTTTGACCTTGAATTACTCAAGCAACTTGAAGCTTCATCTATGGTGAGGGCAGGCTTCTCCAGAAAAGGCTTGCTTGCTTCTGTCAGGCACTGGGCTACTACCAGTTTAAATCACTTTAAACTAAAGATTGGCTTAAGAATTTGTAGTCAACCCAAGTAGGGAGAAATCAGGCTGAAAACCAGTGTGTGGGCTGCTCTGACCCAAGGTTCAAAACAGGTAATTTTGCTTATAGCCCCCAAGGGGATTTATTTCTAGGTCATCCTCACTTTGAAGTGTGGCCTCTGGAGCCTCTCCTTGGACAAGCTGTGTATCCTGTTCCCAAAGGCTGCAGGGCCCCAAAAACAATATCTAGGTTCACCCTCTAAGCAAAATCTGGCTTTGGCCCTCTGCTCATCTTTCCTCTTAGCTTGTAGCCTGCAAGCTCCTTACTCTCTTGCTAGCTCATGAATACATTGAAGAATATTTCCTTTCCTCTTTCATCCCACATTGATACGTTTCAGCAAGAGCATTAGTCAGGAATCTAGTCCACCATGTTGCCAGAAATATAAGTCGTACCTTCTCCCACACCAAGCTGAGTGATCTTTTAAAAATACAAAGCTGGGATGCCTGGGTGGCTCAGTGGTTGAGCATCTGCCTTCCGCTCAGGGTGTGATCTCAGGGTCCTGGGATCAAGTCCTGCATCAGGCTCCCTGCATGATGCTTCTCCCTTTGCCTGTGTCTTTGCCTCTCTCTCTGTGTCTCTCATGAATAAATACATATTTTTAAAATAATAAATAAAAATACAAAGCCAATCATGTCACGTGCCAACTTAAAACATGCCAACCCCTCTCATTTCAATTAGAATAAAATCCAAACTCCCCTTATTCTATCTCTTGTTCACTGCACTCTAGCCACAAAGACTATCTCTTGGTTCCTTGAATACAGAAAGCTCATGCCTCAGAGCCTTTGCATGTGCTGCTCCTTTCACTTGGATACTCTCCAACATTTTTTTTAAGACTTATTTATTTATTCATGAGAGACACAGACAGAGAGGCAGAGACACAGGCAAAGGGAGAAGCAGGCTCCTTGCAGGGAGCCCGATGTGGGACTCGATCTGGGATCCCAGGATCACGACCTGAGCCAAAGGCAGGTGTCCAACCGCTGAGCCACCCAGGTGTCCAACATTTTAAAATAATTATCTTCTCATCATTCTAGTCTCAAATTACAAGTCATCATCTTGGAGAGACCCTCCCTGATGAGTGTATTTAAGTAGCTTCCACCACCACCTCCCTCGCCCCCTACTACTGTTTTGTTTTCTTCACAGCATTTATCACTATCTGAACTCATCTTACTTTTTATGTATATATTTGCTCTTTTAAGCTTCCTGTAAAATGTAAGCTTCCCAAGGTTGGGCACAACAGTCCTTGCTTCTCCCTCCTGCCTCCCAAAACCCACAACAGTGCCCAGCACACTGCAGGCACTCAAAAAATATTTGATGAATGACCTGCCTCAGGACTCCAGTGTCTTTCATGCCTTTCCCCTTCACACAGCCAGCAACTCCTCCTTACCCAGGTCTCAGCCTGATGCTACAACCTCTAGGAACCTCTCCCTGATCCCTCAGACTAGGCTAGGTGTCCAACGAAATGTCCTTCCAGACTTCTGTGCTCCACAGCATGGTTCCAAGAGTAATTATACATTTCACTCTGCAGTCATTCAATGTTTCCCACTCTGGGCCATGAGTGTTTGGGAAGACGATGACCATGTCCATTTCTGGTCATGACTATATTCCTAGCAAGCAGCACAACACAACACTTTGCACGCATATATGCTCAACAAATGTTTGCTGAATGAATGAACCAAGATGCAGAAGCTCTGGAGGGCTGTTGCTGGTGTAACTTAATAGTTATCACCTCATCTATACTAGATATTAAAGGTCAGTTAATCAGACAGACACCCCATTGGCTTTGTTGGGTTGGCGTTGCACCACTGAGTTGGGTTGGTGAGATGAAGACAGAGAATCACAGGGCTGAATCTAAGCCCAGCATTATCCCCACATCCTGGCTTGGAGGTCTTGGGCAGGTGACACAAGCTCTCTGACCCTCGAACGTGGCTAAACCTTGTCTATTCCACTCCAAACCCCAGCCCACCTGGGTCCCCAGTGCCTCACCCAGCCACCAGGATGCGCGGGATGTCAGCAGCAAAGGCCTCGCCCATCTCACGGCTGCCCACGTTGGCGATGCAGTGCAGGGCCAGGCACATGAAGGTGGGGTTGCGGCTGGCCAGGTCGTTCTTGATGGCATTGTTGATGAGCCGGATCAGCTCAGAATTTGAGTTCACCAGAACGGAGATGAAGAGGTAACCCTGGGTGAGGAAGGTGGGAACCCTGTGGCTAAGTGATCCTAGGCCCCAATCCTCTGACCTGGAGTCTGTACTTTTAGCCCCTTCCTCCCTCAGACCCAGGAGTCCAGGTCCCCAGCCACTTCCTCCCTCAGACAATTTCCTCCCTCAGATCCAAGAGTATAGGCCCCCAGCCCCCTCCTCCCTCTAACCCAAGAGTCTAGGCCCCCAGCCCCTCTTCCCTCAGACCCAGGAGTCCAGATCCCCAGCCCTCTCCTCCCTCAGACCCAGGAGTCCAGACCCCCAGCCCCCTCCTCCTCAGACCCAGGAGTCCAGGCCCCCAGCCCTTCCTCCCCAGACTCACTATTTGCTTCTCTGTGTACTTGTTGGAGCTGAGCAGATTTACGGCCTCCATGTGCCCAAAGTCAATGTCATGGCCAAGCAGGAAGATGAACAGCAGTTTACACACATATTTTTTCTTACTGTAGCCATCTAAGGCTTTGTCCCCTAGGGCCAGAGGGAGCAGGAAGGGGGGGGGAACAGATGAGGAAGGATCATACCTATAAGTCCCAAGTATCCTAGTTCCCAGTCCCCTCCTCCCTCAGACCCAGGAATCTAGGCCTCCAGCCTACCTTTGAACTTAGAGCGGATATTGGCCAGTTCCTTGTTGATTCTCTTAATCTCTGCCTCCTTGCTCTTACCTGGGGAGGAGAAGGCAGGGCAGGTGATGAGGGTCCCAGACAGTTGAACTATCTGTCCTCTCTTTCCTTGGCCAGGTCCTTCCAGCTGGAAGGGCATACTCCTTCCTCCCTGAGGCCCCGGGCCCCGGGGCTTAGGCCAAGCCTGGGCCCCATTTCTAGCTGGGAGGTGGGAACCATGGCTTGTTGGTCTTTACGACCAAGAGAAGCCTGGCACACACTATGGGGTGATCCCCAACTTGTCCCTCTTTCCTCCTCTCACTGTGGTCCTCGAACTGTCCTTGCCCTGGGGTCTCCTGTCTCCACCCACAGCTATGGTCATGCCTCCACCACCAGCCCCTGGAACTGGTCTGGCAAGAAATATGTGACGAGGGAACAAATGAATGAAGGGCTCGGCTGTCTTTTAGCTGTCTCCCAGGACCCTACCACATCCCCACCAAGTTCAGCATCTCCTGAAAAACCTGCTCCAGTGTTACGAAGGTCCCACTGCCTCCCAGTCACCGGGCCAGATCCTTAGGTTCCGAGCTTGCCCTCTCCTGTCCTATCCCTCCTTACATCCTGTTGGTCCTCTGCCGCCAGGCCCACAGACCCACTACTTCCATCTCCTGGCTGCCAACATCTCCCCAAGCTATGTGCAACATTCCTACACATCTGACAAGACCCACTTATGGGATGAGTTTAGAGGGCTCTCCCTGGCCCCACAGGCCAGGTCCTGTGCTCCCTGTGTTTCTTGATGCCCAGGCAACTCTGTCAGGGTAATCTCACTGAACTGTGATCAGGTCTTGGCCACCCTCACAGCTTGCTGTGTCCCTCGTCATGTCCCCTAGCTCCACTGGAGCCAGACTTCACCATTTTGTCCTTGACAGGCACATCCAAATGGACACCGGGGCATTCCACACCTCCAGTCAGGCCGTTGCCATGTTCTCTTGGCTTGACCTTCTGAATACTGGGATCATCTCCTACGACCTCCTCACCCAGACCCGATGCTTACTCACCTAGATTACTGCAGTAGCCTCCTTTCTGACCTCCTTGCCTCCTGCTGGGAGGAAGGAACTCCACCCCATGGTTACCTAGCCCTCTGGCCCTGCCCTGGCCATCCCACCAATATCACCCCTCACCACGTTATTGAGTGTTTCGCCCCACTGGCCTCCACCACTTTCATGGACACTCCATGTTCCTTCCTATCTCAGGGAGGGGCCTAATACATGCCATACCCTCTGCTTGGGCCCATCTCTCAAGTTATCTCCTTGTCACTTCAGTCTTAGCTCTTGTCACCTCCTCTGAGAGGGTCTATTCTGACCAGTTCATTCAAGCCAATGCCTTATCCTTGTTTCCACCATTAAAAGAAAAAAGTCCTCCCTAGCATCTTTCACACCATGTAACTATTTTTATTTATATTTACTGTACAATCTTCATTTTTAAAAAGATTTTATTTACTTATTTATGAGAGACCCAGAGAAAGAGGCAGAGATATAGGCAGAGGGAGAAGCAGGCTCCATGCAGGGAGCCCGATGCAGGACTCAATCCTGGGACTCCAGGATCACACCCTGGGCCAAAGACAGGCGCTCAACCAGTGAGCCACCCAGGCATCCCTTGGCTTCCACTTCAGATTAGGAACATCACAAGGGAGCTTCCAGAACAGTACCTGGCATACAGCAAGTGCTTAATAAATGTCTGGCCACTTGAACAAAGGCCTGCTCAGATTTATGGCCGTGTCATCCACCTCCCTGAGCAGGTGGCCAGGCACCTGGCAGGCTGTGTGCAATGAACGAATGGATGAATGAACAGGCAAGGGTATGAGCATTCCTTGTCTTTAGAAATCCTGCCTCACTTTCAACTCCAACTTTCAGGGAAGCTATCAACTACTCCAGGAAGCCCTCTCTGATTAGTACCTCCTGCCCAGGGCTCCTGCCAACCAGCCCCTGAGCTGCACTGTGCAATATGGTGGCCACCAGCCAGGCAGCTCTTGAACACCTGAAATATGGCTGTTCCAAACTGAGGTGGGATTTAGGTGGCAAAGACACACTGGATTTGGGGGACTGGGTAGGAGAAAAACAAGCATGTAAAATATCTCATCAAAAAATTTTTTAAATACTGATTACATGTTGAAAGGACAACATTTTGGTATCTTAGATTAGGTAAACGTGTTAGTAAAATTAAATTTACTAGTTTCTTTCTCCTTTTAGGATGTGGCTACTGGAAAAGTTAAAACCACATGTGTGGCTCACACTGTCTGAGACACCGCTGTTCCAGGGCCTCCTCTGGGCTCCCATGTGGTCTGTGTCACCTCCAACAGAGCGCATGCCATCGGTGTTGGGGTCTGCCCCTGTCCCCAGACCACACGAGGAGACCCTAGAGGGCAGGCCGAGGACCTGCCACTTTTCTGGGCAGCAACTCCATGTTGCAAGGGCCTACTGAGTGCCAAGCTCAGAAAAGGCATGAAGACATGAATAAGGGCCTCCATCCTCAGAAAGGGGGTGGAGGGCCTGGGGATGAGGGTGGGAGAGTCTCTGGAGCCCCAGGTGAGGAAGGGCCAGTTCCTCAGGGTGAGCTTGAATTGGCCTGTGTGGCCCCACAGGCCACCTGATCCTTCATTTATTAGTTACACATTTCCAGAGCCCCAAGGGCCAGGCCTGAGTGGGGCTATGCTGAGCACCTTGGACCCACGCAGACCTGGCCCTTCTGATCCGCCCCCAGGGGTTCCTGGCCTGAGAGGGCACAGGCGATGGGTCCTGTCCCCACACCTGAATGAGATGTGCAGACAGAGGCTGCCCGGGGCCTCGGTGTTGGCTGCCAGGAGGAGGGGACATTTGAGGAGAGCTCTGAAAGGTGAGGAGGGTTCAGGAGCAGTTCACCGGGTGAGGGCGGCCGGAAGGAAGCCACACCACTGTGGATGGCCTGCATGAGGGTGGCAGCAGGAGGAGGAGGCCCCAGGACAGGCAAGGGTGCAAGGTGGGCCCTGGGAACCAGTGTGCCTGCTCTGTTATTCTTGAGGATGACCACCAACTGCTTCAAGAGCTTGCCTTAAAACTATTCTGTAGGGACCAGGAAAAAAACACCCTCTTTTATAAATGGACCATGAATTACAGAGCACCTGCTTAGGGACACCTGGGTGGTTCAGTGGGTGAGCGTCTGCCTTCAGCTCAGAGCGCATGATTCCGGGGTCCGGGGATTGAGTCCCACATCGGGCTCCTCGCAGGGAGCCTACATCTTCCTCTGCCTATGTCTCTGCCTCTCTATGTCTCTCATGACTAAATAAAATCTTAAAAACAAAAGCATCTGCTTAAACTTCATCACAGAGAGATGGGCATTTGAACAGCAATTGAAGCATTCTCTGGACTTCATTTAAACCACTATTAAAAGCTTCAAGGGGCACCTAGGTAGCTCAGTGGTTGAGTGTCTGCCTTTGGCTCAGGTCATGATCCCAGGGTTTTGGGATCGACTCCCACATCAGACTCCCTGCACGGAGCCTGCTTCTGCCTCTGCCTATGTCTCTGTCTCTCATGAATAAAAAAATAAAATCTTAAAAAAAAAAAAAAAGCTTTGAGATACAGGCAAACTAACCTATGGTGTTGGATGATGGAGTCGTGCTTCTTCTTGTGGGGACAGGGGAGGGGCCTGGGAGGGTGAGCAAGGAAGCTACTGGGGATGGGGGATGTTGTGTCTGCCTCTGGGGGCTGATTCCACAACTGTGTTTAATCAGGAAAAGTTCATCAAGCTTGACATTTAGGATCCATGGCTTTTTTTTTTTTTTTTTCAGATTTTGTTTATTTATTTATGAGAGACACACAGAGAGAGGCAGAGACACAGGCAGAGATAAAAGCAGACTCCCTGCAGGGAGCCTGATGTGGGACTTGATCCCAGGACCCCGGGATCACAACCTGAGCCAAAGGCAGACACACTCAATCTCTGAGCTACCCAGGCATCCTTCTGTGGCTTTTTTAATACATATTCTATCTCCATATATATACATATACAGATATAAATTATTGTTCTTGTATGTTAAATTACACATAAATATGTGTTCATAGAGAAGTAATCAGCTATGCAAAAGACTGTACCAAGCAGATAAGGACAATCTGAAGAATATTTAGAGAATATACATATGTGTGTGCATATTTTTTTGATAGTCTTTAACTATCCACACCTATTTGATATTGCCTCCTGCACAATTGATATACTTTGCTATAACAAAGAATTCACGGAGTGTCTGGGTGGCTCAGTCGGTTGAGTGTCTGCCTTTGGCTCGGGTTGTGATCCCAGAGTCCTGGGATCCAGTCCTACATCGGGCCCTCTGCTCCCCAGGGAGCCTGCCTCTCCCTCCTCCTCCCTCTGTCTCTCATGAATTAAATAAATAAGAAAAGAAAGAAGAAAGAAAGAAAGAAAGAAAGAAAGAAAGAAAGAAAGAAAGAAAGAAAGAAAGAAAGAAAGAAAGGAAAAGAAAGAAAGAAAAGAGAAGAGAAAAGAAAAGAGAAAAGAAAAGAGAAAAGAAAAGAAAAAAGAATGAATTCACAGGGGCACCTGCGTGGCTCAGTTGGTTAAGTGTCTGCCTTCGGCTCAAGTCATGATTCCAGGGTCCTGGGATTAAGCCCCGTGTTAGGCTCCCTGCTCAGCAACTCCCTCTTCCTCTGTCACTCCCTCCTCATGCTCTCTCTCTGTCTCAAATAAATTAATAAAAAATCTTAGGAGAAAAAAAAAACAACAACACCGAATTCACAAAGAGAAGAAAGCATCAAGTGTCCAGAAAGAAGGGTCTGCAGCCTTGGAGGGAAAGCATCCTAGCAGAGGGCACAGGCTCTGCAGGGATCTAGAGGCAAGTAGTAGCCTGGGTGCCCAGAGATAGCACATGGATGCTACTGAGGGTAACACATGGGAGAAAGGGGCTGAAGACAGCTGGAAGAGAACGGGGTTAATGGAAGGAAGGACTTTCTGGCACTCAGGCCCAGCCAGTGGCAGGGGAATGAGTTCACCATCACAGGAGGCATGAAACCATGTCCGGGCATTTTAAAGGGATTTCTTATCCTCAACCATTTCTTGGGCCAGGCTCAGAGATGAGTCACACGAGCCCTACTCTGGGGGAGCTCCTGGATTGGAAAGGAGGGTGCTGGGGACAAGCGAGTACTTTGACACATGCAAACATGATGGGGGCTGGGAGGCTGGAATCAGCCCAGGGGAGGAAATCTTCCTGGTACACAGCTCCTGGGATTTGAGGATCAAAAGATGGAGTGGCAGAAATAAGAGGAAATGTGCTCTAGGCAGTGCAAGGGCCTGGAGGTTAGTGCAGCAGGCAAGGCCAGACCTCCCAGCCTCTTCTGGGTTTTCTCAGGGTGCTGGGAGCCATGGGAGGCTGCAGGGCCCTCTTCTGCTGGTAGCTCCAGGTGTGAGGAGCATGTGGGTGGAATAGAGGGCTTGCTGCAGGTTAGGGCAATGGGTTGCTGAGCAAAGATCTGCCCTACCTTGGGGGTTTCACTAGCAAGTGGGGCGGGGATAGGAGAGATAAAGCCTTTGCTGCAACATCAGATGGGTCTGTCTCTGCCACCAAAGGCATCCTAAAGGGACGCTGGGGTGGCTCAGGGGTTGAACATCTCTCTTTGGCCCAGGGCATGATCTTGGAGTCCCAGGTCGAGTCCCATATCAGGCTCCCTGCAGGGAGCCTGCTTCTCCCTCTGCCTGTATCTCTGCCTCTCTCTCTCTGTCTCTCATGAATAAATGAATAAAAATCTTAAAAAAGGCAAATTGAACTCCAATTTAAAAAAAAATCTTAAAAAAAAAGGCATCCTAAAAACTCCAGGTTCCTCCACTGCAGAGGGATTGACATGCCTTAATGGAGGTAACAGGCAAAGGGGTCCAGTACCTCACTGGGAGACAGCTACTGTTTACAATACAAGGTAACAAATGTTCCCCTCTACCAGGACCCCCTGTGCTATGCCTCCCACACAAATCCCAACAACCCAGGGTCCTCAAAGAGAGTTCTGACAGATGATACATATTAACTCTGGACCACCATAAACATCCAGAACACATTGGCCCTATGCTGCTCAATGCGGGAGCCACAAGCCACATGGGTCCATCGGGCTCTTGACACATAGTTGGTGCTGAGGGATTAAATTCTTATTTTCCATAGATTTAAAATGCAAAAAGCAATTCTCAATTCAGTCACTGCAAGGTACATTCTGAACAGCTCAGCTACTTTGTGAATCTGCTTTTTCAAGTTTTGTGGCTTCTTTAAGACAGAACAAGTATTGCCAATGAAAATTTGGCCTCATTGAGAAGGAACACTAACTGTCTCATGGATCATTTTTAAAATACTGTGTGGGATGCCTGGATGGCTCGGCAGTTGAGGTCTGCTTTCAACTCAGGGCATGATCCTGGAGTTCAGGGATCAAGTCCCGCATTGGGCTCCCTGAGGGGAGCCTGCTTCTCCCTCTGCCTGTGTCTCTGCCTCTCCCTCTGTGCCTCTCATGAATAAATAAATAAAATCTTAAAATAAAATAATAAAATAAAATAAAATAAAATAAAATACTAACTGTGCATTCAAATACTATCATGAACATACTGGTGTAGGTAAAATGTATTAAAATGAATTTCAGGGATGCTTGGATGGCTCAGCGGTTAAGTGTCTGCCTTCAGCTCAGGGCGTGATCCTGGAGTCCTGTGATCGAGTCCCACATCGGGCTCCCGGCATGAAGCCTGCTTCTCTCTCTGCCTGTGTCTCTCATGAATAAACAAATAAAATCTTTAAAATAATAATAAATAAAAATAAAATGAATTTCACTGACTTTACTTCACAAAGCGCTCCTGGAACATTTAAAGCTTCTATATCCGGCTTGCTGGGTTAGATGGTGCTCGTGCTATCAGAGTCATCACCACCCGAGAGAGAAAATAGTCTCTTGGAACAACCAGCTGCGAACAAACGCAGCTGCAAAGACCATCCCTGAGCAGCAGCCTAAGAAGGTGTATGTGCTGATTTGTTGAGGACCCTCGGCCTCTGGTCAAGGCAAGGAAGTAGGGCTGCTTCATCCCCACAGCTCAAAATAGTCCTGGCACAGGAAAGGTGTTAAATGCAGATAGTGGACCAAGTATACTCTAGTATACTAGAGTCAGTATACTGACCCACAGAAAGGGGGTGAGCCTGAGGCTCAGGCCAGGGGCTGTCTGTCATCAGCATCTGGCGGACACTCACAACCTAAAGCCTATTTCTTCAAGGGCAGGGCCTGGAGGCAGGCAGGGGGTCCCCGGTGGCACACTGGTGTCGGAGAACCACCAAAGTGAGACTCCTCCTTTCTGGTCTCTCCACAGTAGTCTGAAGGGATCCTGTCCCTTCCTGCTCCAAATCCCTCCGTGGCTCCCATCTGACCCATACTAAAAGCACAGTCCTCACCATCATCCTCCAGGCCCTACAGATTTATTAGTTCCCTCTCTGACCACAACTCCTACTCTCCCCACCATCAGCAGCCTCCTCTTCCTGCTCCTCCTCCTCCCTAAATTCCTCCTAGCCCAGTCCTGCCTCAGGGCCTTTGCACAGGCTGCCAAGCATGTCCTCCTCCAGATTTATGCAGGCCTAATTCACCCACCAAATTTGATTCTTTGCTCCAATGTCACCTTTTCAGCAAAAGACTCTGACCAGCTTATATAAGAGCGCTATCCCTAACTTTGTCCCTATACCCCTTCCCTGCTTTATTTCTTCCCAACCCCCCACCCACCACCTATCTATATACCTGAATACTATATATTTACTTGCGTACTGATCCATTTCCCCTTAGGATATGAACACCATGGAGAGGGGACTTTTGTACACTGCTGTAGTCCCATTACTTAGAGCAGTGTCTGGCACTCAATTGGTGCTCAGGAAAGACTGGTTTGTCTGCTAGTTCATTCATTCATTCATTCATTTATTCATTCAACTAGCAAATGTCTCCTGATGACTCTCGTGGGCCAGGTCCCACAGAAGGCAGAACTGGGGACCCAGGGAGGGATCAGAACAGGCCTGTGCTCTAGGGCCTAGGGGAGAAGCCACGAAAGGAATGGGGCACAATCTGGAGGATGTACCCTAATGGAGGCACGCGGGCCACTGTAGCAAGTCCGCACCCCCCTTCCCATTCCATCACTTGCAAACTCCTCAGGCCTGGGGGGAGCTGGGACCCCAAAGAGGAGACAGCCCAACCCTGGGCCCTGGAAGCTCCCAGTCAGATTAAGTGACTGGGAGGCAGATTCGAGCTCAAGACAGCACAGGACATGCCCTCAGGCTGGGCCCAACCCAAACCTTTCCCCTTCTCTCTCCTTTTTTAAAGATTTTATTTATTTATTTGAGCAACAGAGAGAATGAGTAGGGGGAGGGGCAGAGGGAGAAGCAGGCTCTCCACTTAGCAGAGAGCCTGACTTGGGGCTTGATCCCAGGACCCTGGGATCATGACCTGAGGTGAAGGCAGCTGCTTAACTAACTGAGCAACCCAGACGCCCCAGCCTTTCCCCTTCTTATCTACAGAATTTGCCCTTTCCTTCTCAAAAGCCTGCCTTTCATCTCCTTCTAGAGTCTTCCCCCGAACTCCACTATGCCCTTCAGATTTTCCAGCAGGAAGGCTCCACACTCCTCCCCTTCCTCCACTTGCTCATCTCTGAGCGCTGGCTCATCTACATCCTTCAGGCTTTTTCCCTCGCTCCTACTTGAAGCTCTCCCTGGTGCTCTCAGGACAAACACCAACCTGGCCTCTGCCCACCTGCTCAATGCTACATCCCATCCCATCCCTCTTGTACACCAGCCACATAGGCCTCCACTTAGTCTCTGCTGGGCCTCAGGACCTTTGCACTGCTGTCCCTCTGCCTTCATCACTCTTCTCCACCTATCTTGGCCTGGAGAACTCCGCCCCATGTCTGAGCAATGCCAACAGACAGAGTCTTCATTTCTTTCAACACTGTGGCCTTCTCTCACTGGAATTAGGACGGCTACAAGTTTTTTTCCACTTACACCAAAAAACTGAGATATAATTCACATACCATAAAGTCCACCATTCTAAAGTGTGTAATTCAGTGGTCTTTGGTATATCCATAGTCTGGTGTAACAATCACCACTATCTACTTCCAGAACATCATCACTCCAAAAAGAAACCCTACATTCATTGGCAGTCACATCACATTCCACCACCCCCCTACCTAGCCCTAGGTGGCCACTAACCTACTTTCTATCTCTATGGATTTGCCTATTCTGGACATCTCATACAAATGAAATCATATGGCCTTCTGTGTCTGGCTTCTTTCACTTAGAATAAGGTTTTCAG